>NW_022437023.1:184323-300834 GCF_009761245.1 Sapajus apella | reverse complement strand
GGTCATGCTTCCAGCTCCCCAGACAGGCCGAAAGCTGTCTGTCGTAGGAGGGGTGTACAGATGAGCACCAGTTGCCCAGGGGAGCTCTCAGGGTCGAATAGGATAAAATGAGAAACCGATGGACGGGTTGGGCGGAGGCGGGCGGGTAGGAGGGCGGGGACAAGGATTGGGATTCTACTACCGTCGTTTCTCATCTCTTACCCATTGACAGGGCCATGCCGCTCCCTGACCTGAGACCCTGGACCTATCTGCTGCTGGTGGACGCGGCTTTACTGTGGCTGCTGCAAGGCCCTCTGGGGACTTTGCTTCCTCAAGGGCTGCCAGGACTATGGCTGGAGGGGACCCTGCGGCTGGGAGGGCTGTGGGGGCTGCTAAAACTAACAGGGCTACTGGGATTTGTGGGGACCCTTCTGCCCCCACTCTGCCTGGCCACTCCCCTGACTGTCTCCCTGAGAGCCCTGGTCGCGGGGGCCTCACATGCTCCCCCAGCCAGAGTCGCTTCAGCCGCTTGGAGCTGGCTGCTGGCGGGGTATGGGGCCGCGGGGCTCAGCTGGTCACTGTGGGCTGTGCTGAGCCCTCCTGGAGCCCAGGAGGAGGAGGCCCAGGCCAACAACAAAGTCTTGATGTGGAGGCTGCTGAAGCTCTCCAGGCCGGACCTGCCTTTCGTCATTGCCGCTATCTTCTTCCTTGTCCTTGCTGTCTTGGGTGAGTCAGGAGAGGACGTTGTGAGTTGGAGGCGGGAAAAGGGCCTGGGTACCAGCACATTCATGTGCTATTTTTCATGCCTCTTTCAGGTGAGACATTAATCCCTCACTATACTGGTCGTGTGATTGACATCCTGGGAGGTGATTTTGACCCCCATGCCTTTGCCAGTGCCATCTTCCTCATGTGCCTCTTCTCCTTTGGCAGGTAGGTGATGGGCAGCCGGGTCCATTTGCTAGCTCCAAAAACTTGCATGGGTCTTCACTTCCCTAACTCCATTTCTAGGCCCTTTCAGGCACAAAGCACAAAAATACTTAAACTAAAATATGGTGAATCTAGTCACTATTCTCTTTCATCTATCCATTCATTTCTTCATTCCTGTTCATCCAATATCTTCAAAGTTTATCTGATCTTATTATAGGCACAAGTTATGAGTGAAGGTAGTACAAAAGGAATTTAAGTCTCAGATGGAATGTCTCTCAGCTGTTTCTTAACATTCCTAGGCCCATGAAATTCCATGTCTTTCTGCCTCCTGCCTCCTACCCCTGAGTCTGTCTCCAGAGTATCTCTCCAGGGTCACTCTCTCCTCAGGACGGGCATGCGTCTCCCTCTCGCTCTTCTTTCCAAATTCATCTTGCCAGTCCCTGAAGATCTTACTCTGAGGCTTATCACCTTTCTTTCCAGAACCATTACTCTTTTCCCTTCACTTACTTACCCTTCTCTTTCTAGACATACTCAAACAAACAAACTGTTTGATAGGTCTGGGACTGGGATGAGGTGAGTGAGGCACCTGGGGTGCAAAGTTTAAGCAGATGCACCCTCACCTTACCCCAATCCTCACCTGCCTGAATGTCTCTATTTTTATGCTCAGGCTTAATTTAGAATACCCTCAAAAACCACTTCTCCATTGTACCTTCATTCCATCCTGGCTGCTTTCTGCTGAAACTAACTACAGTCATGCATTGCGTAATGATGTTTAGGTCAATGAGGGGCCATATATGAGATGGTGGACCCACAAGATTATAACACCATATTTTTACTGTACTTTTTCTATGTTTCGATACACAAATACCTACCTCTGTGTTACAGTCGCCTACAGTGTTAGGTGCAGTCATATGTTGTACAGATTTGTAGCCTAGGAGCAAGATGCTAAACTGCAGGGCCTAGGTGTGCTGTAGGTGTGACATCTAGGTTTGTGTAAGTACACTGTATGATGTTCGCACAACGGTGAAACCGTCTGATGACACATTTCTCAGAACACATCCCACACCAAAGGCCAAACCCTCAGCATATCATGTCTCATTATTCCAAACGCCTCTTCAATATGGTAACTAAATTTGTATTAGAAACCTATACTTTGTAAAATACCCACTTTTATATTTTTTTCTCTAAGTTTTATTGTAGACATGTAGTTGGTCTAAGAGGAATTCTCCATCTTGAAGGATGAAAGATGGGAACCACATGACTCTGGGGCTCCAGAGAATGGTGGGGATGGGAGCTTATTACTGCAGTTCCAATGATGAAGTATCTATGATGACCGAGAAGGGCTTTGGGTATGGGGCAGGAAGGAGACCAGTGCAGAGGAGACACACAGAGGGGCAAGCCTGAGGGAGGCCAGGACAGAAGCAAGCACTGGGATATTTGTTTTCACAATATCTTTTCACTCTGATTGTAGTCTTCTATTGTGTCTAGTACAGAGTGCACTCCATAAATACTTGTGAATTTGTACATGTTATGATTTTGTTCCCACATCTAGCTCACCATGTCTTCCCTTTCTTCTTCCTCTGTGTATTCCTTACGTCTTCTCTCTCTCATTTCTTTCCCTTTTGCCTCTCCTGGCAAGCTTTCCCCCGACTTTGTGCTTCTCTGCACTCCTGACTTGCTCCTTTGTCTGTTTCACCTGCTGGCTTGCTCCTTCTCTGCACCTCCTTTTCCCCTCACTCTCCTACCCCACAGCTCACTGTCTGCAGGCTGCAGAGGAGGCTTCTTCACCTACACCATGTCTAGAATCAACTTGCGGATCCGGGAGCAGCTTTTCTCCTCCCTACTGCGCCAGGACCTTGGTTTCTTTCAGGAGACTAAGACAGGTGGGGCCTGGAGTCCAGGTCTGGGATTCCCATGGTCATCCTTTGCCCCTCAGTGACCCTCCACCCACAGCCTCTCCTCCTGCCTTCACCCATGTGCCAGGGCCTGGGGATGCTTTTCTCTCTTTTGGGACAGGGTGGAGAAGCAGCCTCCAGTGTCCCTCTCTGCAAGTGAAGGAGGGTGTTCAGAGGAGGGGGGCTGTGTCAGAGGGGATGGTCAGGACGGAGTTTCTGGGAGCCCTGCAGTACATATGGTTTCCTTTCTTTACCTGCTCTGTCCTGCTTAGGGGAGCTGAACTCACGGCTGAGCTCGGATACCACCCTGATGAGTGACTGGCTTCCTTTAAATGCCAATGTGCTCTTGCGAAGCTTGGTGAAAGTGGTGGGGCTGTACGGTTTCATGCTCAGCATATCGCCTCGACTCACCTTCCTTTCTCTGCTGGACATGCCTTTCACAATAGCAGCTGAAAAGGTGTACAACGCCCGCCGTCAGGTGAGTGCGCGTGTAAGGGAACCCCAGGGGAGAATAAAACTGACAGGTGAAGGGGCTTCCACATTTGTGGCTAGAGGATCTTCTAGAGAGAGATGGTCTCTTCACAGCCTTTAGTTGGGGAAGGTATATTGTATGTATATACCACGTCTTGCTTATCCAACCATCCAACAGTGGATATTAGAGTTCAGAAGGCTCACGATTCTCCAGAACTGCAAGCACAAATGTAAAAGTGTGTGAGGGAGTGTGTGGGGGAGGGAGTAGGGAGGGGAGACGATAGGAGATGATAACTTCTCATTAGCTTCTCAGAGAGGAGTCCATACATCCCCCACTCCCACTGCAAAGATTAAAAATGATTTCTTAGAGGGTTTTAGGTAGGGAGTTTTTCCCTTTAAAATCAGCAGAAGTCTGGATGCAGCATAGGGAAAAGAGGTGTCATTGGGAGGTCCTGAGTCTGAATGTCAGCTCCACCTTCTCTTTTTCTCTTATATTGTGGTAAAACATACATAACATAAAATTTACCATTTTAACCATTTGAAGTGTACAGTGCAGTGACATTTAAGAAAGCCACATTGTTATTGGGCAACCATCGTCACCATCCATTTCCAGAACTTTTTTCATCTTCCTGAAATGAAATTCTGTACCCACTAAATAGTTACTCCCTACTACCACCAACCCCTGGCCCCTGACCACCGCCATTCTACCTTCTGTCTCCATGAATTTGATGACTCTGGGTACTGTACATAAGTGGAACCATACAGTATTTGTCTTTTTGTGAGTTATTTTACTGAGCATAATGTCTTCAGGGCTCATCCATATTGTAGCATGTGTTAGAATTTCCTCCATTTTAAGGGTGCATAATAAATAATTCTGTTGTGTGCACATATCACATTTTGCTTATCCATTCATCTGTCAATGGACATTTGCATTGTTTCCACCTTTTGGCTGTTGTGAATTATGCTGCTGTGGACATGAGTGTACAAATACCTGTTTGAGACTCTGCTTTTGGTTCTTTTGCGTATATACTTAGAAGTAGAATTGCTGGATCACATGGCAATTCTGTTTTAAAATTTTTGAGGAACTGTATTGGTCTATTTTTATGCTGCTGATAAAGACTTACCCAAGATCGTGCAGTTTACAAAAGAAAGAGGTTTATTGGACTTATAGTTCCATGTGGCTGGGAAGACCTCATAATCATGGTGGAAGGTGAAAGATGTGTCTCACATGGTAGCAGGCAAGAGAAAAGGGAGCTTGTGCATGGGAACTCCTTTTTAAAACCATCAGATATCGTGAGATTTATTCACTATGACAAGAACAGCAAGGGAAAGACTTGCCCCCATGATTCAATTACCTTTCACAGGGTCCCTCCCAAAACACATGGGAATTCAGGGTGAGATTTGGGTAGGGACACAGCCAGACCATATCAAACCACCATAGTGGCGACACCATTTTAAATTCCCACTAGCGGTGCATAAGGTTTCCAGTTTCTCCACATCCTCACCAACAGTTATCACTTTCTGTTGTCTTTTTTTTTTTTAATAGCCATTCTAATGGTGGTGATTAGGTCATTAGGATTATCTCATTGTGGTTTTAATTTGCATTTCCCTAATGATTGGTAACTGCTGAGCATTTTTTTTTTTTGTATGCTTTTTGGCCATTTTTGCATCTTTTTTGAAAGAATATAAGTTCTTTGCCCATTTTTTGATTTTTTTTTTTGAGTTGTGGGAGTTTGGTATATATTTTGCATATTAATTCCTTATCAGATTTATGATTTGCAAATATTTGCTTGCATTTCATGGTTGCCTTTTCATTTTGTTGACAGAATTCTTTGATGCACAAACGTTTTAAATTTCAATGAAGTCTGATTTATCTGTTTTTTGTTTCCGGTGCTTTTGGTGTCATATCCAAGAAATCGTTGCCAAAGCTAGTGGCATAAGGCTTTTCTCCTACATTTTCTTAGGAGTTTTATAGTGTTTGCTCTTATGCTTAGGCCTCTGATTCATTTGGAATTACATCTCCACCTATCTTAACTATCTGTGGCATCTTGGGAAAACTACCCTTCCTTCCAGATTCAGACACAGGATGGAGGAGATGGGAGAATTACCTCAAATGAAGGTTAAAAAAATTGCATGTATCCCCTATACTACCTAACACTGAGAGCTCCATAATATTTTGTTTCCTCCTTGCTTTTGTTCACTCTTATTCCTTCTGGAAAGAAGAGTAAGGAAGAGGGAAATAAACCGTTTACAGTTTGGTATTTTTAGGTAGACTAGGGAGCATCTCATGGGCTGGAATAAGATGTGGGGGCCTGCTGTCCTCTGCCACATCAGCCCCGGTGTCTGCTGACCCTCTTTTCCAGGCAGTGCTTCGGGAGATCCAGGATGCAGTGGCCAGGGCGGGGCAGATGGTGCGGGAGGCTGTTGGAGGGCTGCAGACTGTTCGCAGTTTTGGGGCCGAGGAGCACGAGGTCTGTCGCTATAAAGAGGCCCTTGAACAATGCCGGCAGCTGTGCTGGCGGAGAGACCAGGAATGCGCCTTGTACCTGCTCTTAAGGAGGGTGAGTGGCTGTGGGAGGAGCCCAGGAAAGGGGGAGGGAAAAGGAAGGGGAAACTACAGCTGGTTCTGGGGTCCTTTGCAGCTCAGTCTCATAGAGGCAGACACGGGGAAAGAATGGGAAGATTCTCAGCCTCGTCTCTTGCTTCTCCTCTCCCAGGTGCTGCACTTGGGGGTGCAGGTGCTGATGCTGAGCTGTGGGCTGCAGCAGATGCTGGCTGGGGAGCTCACCCAGGGCAGCCTGCTTTCCTTTATGATCTACCAGGAGAGCGTGCGGAGCTATGTGCAGGTGAGTGAGACACCCAAGTATGCTCTCCTTTTCTCTCTCTCTTTTTCTCTCGGGCCTTCTGGGCCTTGGGCTTTATTTGATCCTTTTAACAATACAATACAAAACAAAAAAACCCCAAGTAATTTTGTTACGGAGAATTTTAAATATACGCCAAAAATGAGACGAAATAATATTACAAACTCACATGTGTACATCCTGTGCTTTAACAATGATCAACTCATGCCCAATCTTGTTTGATCTGTACCGCCAGCCACTTGCCCCCAACTTGGATTTGCCATTATTCCGAAGCAAATCCAAGATATTATATAGTTTCATCTGTAGATATTTCAGTATGTTTCTTAAAAATATAAACATCTTTAAAAGTATATAACAACAAAGCCATCATTACACCAGAAAATTAACAATAATTCTTAAAATTTGTCAAATACAGTCAGTTGTTAAATTTCCACTTGTGTTATCTATGTAATATATGTGTGTGAATGTGCTTATTATATTTTGCATGAATCAGGATCCAAAAAAGGTCCACATATTGTGATTGGTTGATACATCTTTTAAATCTCTATCTATCTATCTATCTATCTATCTATCTATTTATCTATCTATCTATCTATCAATCATCTATCTATCTAATCTATCTATGTATCCATCCATCTGTCCGTCCATCCATCCATGTATCTTTCTAAAAGTTTTCCCTTGCAAAGTATATTTGTTGAAGAAATGGGTTGCTTGTCCTGTGGAGTTTCTTATGGGCTGGATTTTGTTGACTGAATCCCTGTGGTATTATATGCTCTTCTGCCTCTGTATTTCCTGTCTATTGATAGATAAACCTTGAAACTTGTGAGATTGAGGGTTTTTTTTTTTCTCTTTTCCCAACAACATACTTTTTTAGGTGGTGATGCACTCTTCCGCCAAGAGGCACACAATGTTTGGTTCTTTATTTGTGGCAACATCAGCCCCTGATGAGCAGTACCCAGCTCCATGACGACATAATTAGGGCTGCAAAGGGGAGAGACTCTGTCATTCTTCATGGATTAGCTGAAGTGCATCTATGAAGGGAGACTTCCCCTCATCTGCCATTTCATTACCCAGTGGTACAGTTTGATTAGGAAAAGCAGAGTGAGCATTTAGTTTTCTTCCTACATTTACCAGTTCTCAAAAACAGTTACTTCATCCAGGGCTTTATTTTAACAATTTCCTAGACAGTTGATAAATATATTTTTTGTGTAGAGAACTGCGCTTGGCGCTCTGATGACTACAAAGGCAAATTGGGCACAGTGCCTGCATTTAAGGAGTTCCCCATCTAGTCAAGCAAGACAGAACTGGGCACAAGTAATAGGAAGCAGTAACTGAAAAGGTCTGGGGCTAGAGGCAATGCTATATGGTAGGAGAATGGACTGTATATCCTTTACGTTGCAAATTGGAACACTGGCGTACTGGTGCCACTTTCAAATTCCATCCAAATTGTACATTTAAAGGTGGAGAATCTCTGTGGAATATGGGGGAGGAGCAGTGTGCTTGTGGGTGGAGTGTGAGAAGTTGGGAGGGTGGTTTCTGGTGGGAGTGTGTTTGATTAACTGGCCTTCCCATTCCTGTTTTCCAGACCCTGGTGTACATTTATGGGGATATGCTCAGCAATGTGGGTGCTGCGGAGAAGGTTTTCTCCTACCTGGACCGACAGCCAAATCTGCCCTCACCTGGCACACTGGCCCCCACCACTCTGCAGGGGGTTGTGGAGTTCCAAGACGTCTCCTTTGCATATCCCAATTGCCCCGACAGGCCTGTGCTCAAGGTGCATGAAAGAGGTCACGGGGAGGAAACCTGGACCCTTGCTCTCTGCTGCTAATGTATAATTGGGCATCACAGCCTGTAGATCATTTGCCTCTGAGAAGGGATCTTGCCTCTGCTAGGAAGAGAAACAGAGGGACTTTGAGAAGGGGCAGGCCCTTAACTCTTTTCTGGTTTTCTAGGGGCTGACATTCACCCTACGTCCTGGCGAGGTGACAGCACTGGTGGGACCCAATGGGTCTGGGAAGAGCACAGTGGCTGCCCTACTGCAGAATCTGTACCAGCCCACAGGGGGACAGGTGCTGCTAGATGGAAAGCCCATCTCGCAATATGAACACCGCTACCTGCACAGCCAGGTGGGTGAGGAGGGAGAAGACAGGGACAGGAGAGGGGAGCATGTACAGAGAGGATGGGAGATCCATGGGAAGAAGCACCAGGTGTTCATGCTGAGGGAGGCGGGGTGGGGGGCGGACAAGAGGGCCCCAGCCTTGGGGGTTTACTCATAGTCCCCTGCCCTTGTCCCCTCTGCACAGGTGGTTTCAGTTGGGCAGGAGCCTGTGCTGTTCTCCGGTTCTGTGAAGAGCAACATTACTTATGGGCTGCAGAGCTGCGAAGATGATAAGGTGATGGCGGCTGCCCAGGCTGCCCACGCAGATGACTTCATACAGGAAATGAAGCATGGAATATGCACAGGTATCTTCTGGCAGATTGTAGAACCGCTCCATCAGTAAAAGGAGAAAATTAGACTAACTGTTAGTAGTGAGGGTTGTGTGCCTGTAACTTGATGTTTGCTGTTTCCCGGCCCTTTCCGCCAGACCCCACACCCTGAACGTCATCAAGAGTCTTTGTTCGAAGAGCGCAATGCAGCAGTAGCGCTCCCTCCACGTGGGCAGCCCTGTCAGGTCCCCAGCCCATGGCCCTCCCCACACTCCCGAGGTCCTAGTGGAAGTACCTGGTGTGCACTTGTCTCTTCTTGTGATATGTTGTCTCCGTCACTTGTATCTGAGGAAGGGAATTTCTCTCATTTTCTCAGATGTAGGGGAGAAGGGGAACCAGCTAGCTGTGGGACAGAAACAACGTCTGGCCATTGCCCGGGCCCTCGTGCGAGACCCACGGGTCCTCATCCTGGATGAGGCCACCAGTGCCCTGGATGTGCAGTGCGAGCAGGCGGTGAGCACCGTGAGAAGGGCAGGGGACAGTGGGGCCTGGGAGGGGGCACGCTGGGAGGATCAGCCTGTGCAGAATTGGGCAGAGGGAGGACAAAGGACCCACTACTGGAAAGAGTCTGTGCCTTCTTGGGGTTGGGGAGTGGAACCCGGTGGTGTGAAGGCAGCCCCGATTCCTCCTGGGCTTCCGTTCCTCCAGCTGTGGCAGTACAGCTGGGAGAGAAGGGCAGTCCAGACCTGTATCTACTGCCCTTTCCTACCTTCTTTTATTTCACACCTTCTTTGTCCTAAGTCATAAGAGATGGTGCCCAGGTGGATGTGGTGTCCATTTCCTTCCTGTCTTTCTGAGGCACTGTGATCACCCCTTCAGCTGCAGGACTGGAATTCCCGTGGGGACCGCACGGTGCTGGTGATTGCTCACAGGTTGCAGACAGTTCAGAGCGCCCACCAGATCCTGGTGCTCCAGCAGGGCGAGCTGCAGGAGCTTCCCGAGCTCCAGGAGGGGCAGGACCTCTATTCCCGCCTGGTACAGCAGCGGCTGATGGACTGAGGCCCCAGGGATACTGGGTCCTTCTCAGGGGCGTCTCCAGGACCCAGAGCTGTTCCTGCTTTGAGTTTCCCTAGAGCTGTGTGGCCAGATAGTTGTTCCTGAGCTGCAGGCACGATGGAGATTTGGACCCTATGTTTTTGATGGGGTGGAGGGGTGGGGTGGGGGCAGAGGGGGGGAGAGGTGGGGGGGGATGGGGGACTGTCTGTGTCCAGGAAACTTAATTTCCTGGTGACTAGAGCTTTGCCTAATGTTGAATAGTATTTTGTGGAACAATAAATATATTTTAAAATATTTTCCTTTTTACCTGAACTATATACATTCATACAGAAAATTTAGACAATATAAAAAAGTACCCATTGTTTCACTTGCCGAAGATAACCATAGTTAACTATTTTGTTGTCTGTCCCATTTATCTGTTTGTTTTTGAGATAGAAATTAACCAAAAATGACATAAATATTCATAAGATTGCCATTCTGTATCCTTCCCTGTTCCCACCAGTGTCTGCTATTTTGGGGAAGCTAGGGTATGGAGGGACAGAGAACAGTTCTCTGATTAACAGTATTAATAATGACATTGGTAACAGATACCATTTATAGAGGTTTTTTTTTTTTTTTTTTTTTAGATGGAGTCTTCCTCTGTCACCCAGGCTGGAGTGCAGTGGCACGATCTTGGCTCAGTGCAACTTCTGCCTCCCACGTTCAAGCAATTCTCTTGCCTTGGCCTCCCAAGTATCTGGGATTACAGGTGCATGCCATCATGCCTGGCTAATTTTTTGTATTTTTAGTAGAGACGGGATTTTGCCATGTTGACCAGGCTGGTCTCGAACTCCTGACCTTGTGATCTGCCCACTTTGGCCTCCCAAAGTGCTGGGATTACAGGCGTGAGCCACCACATCCAGCATTTATTGAGTTTTAATGTGAGTAGGAACTATTCTAAATGTTTTTCATGTGTTACCATTTTTATTCATTATCCCCAACCCTATGAGGTTGGTTATTATCCCCATTTGACAGATGAGGAAACTGAAGCTCAAAGAGG
Source organism: Sapajus apella (assembly GCF_009761245.1). Classification (NCBI taxonomy): domain Eukaryota; kingdom Metazoa; phylum Chordata; class Mammalia; order Primates; family Cebidae; genus Sapajus; species Sapajus apella. The sequence continues at coordinate 290,179 of NW_022437023.1, read as the reverse complement.
CTAAATGACTTTCCCAAGGTGGTCGTAGTGGTGGAGTTGGATTTTGAATAGAGGCCTGACCCTAGAATCCATACCCTGACCCAATAAATTATATTGCATCTTGTGTCCATAAACCCTAATCCATAATCAGATCAAGAAAAGCTCTGCTGCTTTTAGCTCCAAATAATTCTGAATCGATTCCCTTCCCTCCAGGCCCATTGTTAGTCTTCACTCATGGTCTTGAGATGATCCCATCTCCAGAGGTTTCTCTATTATTAGCTCCCCTCTCCCAGCCATTCTTCACAAAGTCATTTTTCTAAATTCTGTGTCACATAGCATGATGGCATTTCTGAAAATTCCTTCAGGTGCTCTTAAGCCTTACTGCTGAGATCCTTTTCAGAGCACACAAAGTGTCCAGCCCATCTGTCTCACCCTTTCCTGTTACGTTCAGCTCCACAACAAATTTCCTGCCCTCCCCAATACCTTTGTGCCTTTGCATATGGTGTTTTCTTGCCCATTTTCTGCTTGACTCGCCCCCGATTTTCAAGTTCCAGACTTAACTCAGGGTTCAGGTCGTCCAGGAAGACTTCCTTATGTCCTCAGTCTGGGGAAAGTGCCGTTTCCATGTGCTTTTATCCCTGTGTGGTTGGCTTTCACAGCCCTTTTCAAACTCTATCCTCCCCTTCCCTGCTTTTCTGACCTTCCACTAGACCATGAGCACCTGGGGGGAAAGCCATATATCTTATTAATCTTTATATCTGCTACCTGGCCGAGGGCCTGATTTATAGTAGGGAATAAATAAAAAGTCTGTTGAACAAATGAATAAATCTCTCCTCCATCATCCTCATTCTTAATCCTTCGTGCACACCCCCACCATTGAAAATGCAGCATCGTACACATCACTGGTTGCTGGGAGGGACTTACCTTGGAAGATTTTTATTCTAGGAAAGAGAAACCTTCATATTCCCGGAAACAGCAGGTACTTTCCAGTGCTGGCAATGGATTCGCCAGAACTGCTGTTTGGAATTTTTATTGCTTGGCAGCTATTGGGAGCAGGGTGGGGTGAGGGCGGGGTGACAGTGGGCAGTTTCTTGAGCAGATTTGCCTCTTTCATCCTGGGCCGACTTGCAGCTCCACACCCATCCATCTCTCAAATTTCACAGAGGGTAAAATGGGCATTTAGAGAGAAAGAACTGGGGCCCGGCCCCTTTCCCTTCCCACAAATGTCATTTATTCGTAAAACAGGAATAATAATTCCTGTATCTCCCAACTTGATGGAAGCTGAAGCTCTCATGGAAGATGATCTGAGAAATTATTTGATTTTCTCACTACAATTACACCCGTGCCTGGAAGGCATCTTAAATATAATGTAACAGCCAAATCTAATTTTACAGAAAAAGGGACCAGAAAGCACACAGCTCATCATGATAAAGCTGGGTGGAAAAATTTTGATGGGCAGCACAGAAGTTGCAGTAGACCTCAAGATATCCTGAGAGTTTCTTATCTCAGGGATAACTCCCAGGTAGGCTTTATGTCAGGGACACAGAAAAATGTTCCCTGACAGTCAGAATATTCAGCCTAGATAGATAGATTCCTGTAAGTGTGGTTTGTCTGGGAACCCCAAATATCACTAATCCTGGTTTGCTCCAGAGCTCTTTTCGTTCCCTCCTGCGCCCCATCACCATTTGATTGATCTCTTTACCCTATAATTTCCCCTTCCTGTCACTTCCCTGCAGTATCTTTTCCACCCAGGCATGCCTTATTCTTTCTAAGGGAAGGTGTGAATGGAGAGGGGAAAGCTTTGGAAACTCATAGATTTCCTTGGACCCCAAAACAACTCCCTATCCTGTCTGCCTGGGACTATGTGGAAACAGCATTGAGTTTCAAGTACTTTATGCCTCCACCCAGTGGGATAGTCACTTGGAATTCACATGGCAATTGTGAAACAAGAGGAGGAAATGTGGAATTGTCAAAATTCGGGGAGGAAAGGACTGGGGAATAGCAATGATCTTCGTTGTGTTTCAGAGCTGAGTAGGCTAAGGGAGCACCTGCTTGAGTCTGATGCCATCTAGTGGTCCCAGGAGATACTAGCTGTCCCAGGAGTTTGATGGACTCTATGGACTCGGGAATTATAATACTGCTCTACCACTATGGACTCTGAGGAATTATACTGCTACTCTACAGGGTACTACTACTAAGCATTGACTGGTGCTTGTGCTAAGTATCCGACATATATCTTCTTACCTTATTTGCAAGACAATTCTATGTGGCAGGTATTACTATCTCAATTCTAAGAATGAGAAAATGGAGTTTTAGGATCATTTACTAACTCGCCTGGGTCACATAGCTAAGGAAAGGTGGACTCTGCCCAGCTTTGCAAACCAGCTTCTCAAAAGAGTTGCCTATACCTCCTGATTCCACTTATCTTCCTACTATCCTCTTTTTAAAAGAAATTATTTATTTATTTATTTAAATAGGCAATATTTTAATGTGGTTTAAAATTCAAAAGACACAAAGAAATATACAGAGGAAAGTCTCACTCTCATCCTTCCCCAAGGTTTGCTAACCCCTCCTGCACAGGCAATCCATGCTTCCAGCTTTGTGTTTTTCTTTCCAGAGAAGTTTACTGTGTATTAAACAAATAAGTATGTCTATATTCGTGCTTCATATTTTTTCAAATAGCAGCTCCCTAAGTTCACTGTTCTGAACTTTACTTTTTAAATTAAAAATATATGGCTATGTAGTATTCTATTGCATGGAAGTTCCATATTTCATTTAGCCTGTTTCCTTCTACTGATGGCTAGTTAGGTTATTGGAAGTCTTTTGCTGCTGCTAGTTAGTCTTGTATAGGCATTGCAATGCACATGTGCAAAAATACGAGTATGATAAAATCTTAAAGGGGAATTGCTGAGTCCAATGTATACATTATGAATATTGATAGATATTGCAAAATTGCCTTCACAGAGGCTACATTAATTTACAGTTTCAGCAGCAATGTATGAGTTTATCCCTTTCTCTCTCTATATATATCTATATCTATACTTTTTTTTTTTTTACCAATACAGAGTGTTAATTTTTAAAATTTTGCCAGTCTTCTGGGTCAAAGTAGCATTGGATTGTAGTTGTCATTTGCTTTTTAATATTACCATGTATGTAATAGAGATACTAAACCCAGAATGATAAAGGAGCAAAGATGAGAAAAATAAACACACATATACACAACAAAAATAAAAAGCTCATCTAAAATATTGGAAAATCAGAATGAGGAATGACATATGACAGTAATGATAAGAAGCACTAATAAAAACGACTGTTAAATTTTTTAAAAAGGCAGGGAAACCACAAATAACACGAGAATGAGGCAGACAAGGTTAAAGCAGTCTAAAGTCTGCCTTGTTTGAAAGGAGGATAGAGATATTGATTACCTTCAGATACTTCCACATTTTGTAAACATGTTAAAAATGTAAGACTGACTTTTAACTAATATATTTAGAATTTAAAACTCCTAAACCAGTAGGGAGAAATTAAAGAACACTTTAAATCAAAATTTAATCAATTTAATATAAGTGATGCAAAGAGAAAAAAAGGGAAGCAAAGTAAGACATAGCAAATCGAAAGCACGATATACTGTAACAGAAGCAAATCCAAATAGCACAGTAATCCCAAGTGTACACAGCTTAGGTTTGGGAGTTAAAAGAAAGTTCTCAGGTTAGATTAACAAAGTATCACAAAATCCAGTTATATGCCCTTCACAAGATCACATAAAAACCTAAAAACATGAAAATGTTAAATCAAAACCTAACATAAGATACACAAAACATACACTAACAGAAGACAGAAGACAACTTATGTAGTTACGGAAATAACTAAACGTATAGTCTAAGACCAAAGGCGTTAGTCAAAACAAAGACAGCCATTACATAATAATAACGAAGTCACCAGAACATTATAATAAAACTGAATCCGTCTGCACCTAGCAATAAAACTACAAAAATGTAAGAAATATTAGAGAATTATAAGAAGAAATTAACTGACAAATTGAAACACATATTTCAATAATTATAGAATAAGTGGAAATATGAATAGGGATATAAAATAAACTTCTTGATGTTCTCATCTGTAACACATAGGAGTCAAAATATATTCTTTAAAACTAATAAATTAAGTACTCGTATTTAAAACATATTTAAGAGTATAAAGGTGAGGACACACACACACACACCCACACACACCCACACACACACACCAAGAAAGAGTAAGGGACAGGATATGAGCTAGCTTTATGATTATTCATTATAGAAAACTAATAGGAACTATCTAAAGAAAGAGGGAACTAAGTGTATTATAAACAAGTAAAATTATCAAGGCAACCTCAAGATGTATACCTTCTTAATATCTGAAAAACTAAATTTTGAAAATGCACAAAAAAGATATAGTGATTTTTTAAAATAAATATTCATATAAATATATTTAACAGAAGATAATAATATCTTCAAATTACATTGACTCTATTTGCCATGTGAATAATTGTATACGGGCTTCTTAACTGAAGTATATAAATATTTTTAGAATAGATTATTTGCAATATGCAAAAGACACCTAACATAAAACCGCTCAGAAAGATGTATTCATTATTTTCAACAAATAAGATGATGGGCAAAGGCATAACAAGAGAATGAAAACAAAAAGGAAGCAGAGGTCACTTTCTTCTTACCAAACAAGATGGAATTCAGACACCCCGTCAAAAAAACCAAAAAAACAAAAAAAATTGAGTGTGACAAGAAGGGCACTTTTTAATGTGAAATATAAGATTCATATGAATATATGAGACATATATTTAAGTTCTAAATGCCAAATAGGTAGAAATTTGAGGTAGATACATAAAGCAGAAATTAAGGTAGATACAAGGAAAATATTCAGAAATGTACTACCAACAGAACACTTTAATTCCCTTTCCCTGGACTAGACCAGTTAAGTGGACAAAAAAATAAGTATGAACACAGAAGATATTACTATCACTTAAAAAATAGATATGCTACATCTTTGTTGAACTTTCAAAATTGAAAATAGAGAACACATCCTTTCAAATTTCAGCAAAACATTCACGAAAATAGACTACATATTATGGAACAAAATGCCTCAGTAAGTTAGAAAAAAAAGTAGAAATGTCATAGAAATTATTCTCTGATTATAATGGAACAAACTGATGATAAGAAAAATCAAGGCTGGGCCCAAGGGCTCACCCCTGTAATCCCAGCACTTTGGGAGGCCGAAGCGGTTGGACCTCTTGAGCTCAGGAGTTCGAAACCAATGTGGGCAACAGTGAAAACCCATCTCTACAAAAAATACAAAAATTAGCCGGATGTGGTGGCTTGTGCCTGTGGTTCCAATTACTTGCTGAGGTGAGAGGATCGCTTGGGCCCAGGAGTTTGAGGCTGGAGTGCGCTATGATCGTGCCATTGCACTCCAGCCTGGGCAACAGAGTGAGACTCTGTCTCTAAAACAAGCAAACAAATAAAAATTAAATGTCTCAATGGCATAGAAGAGAATTTTTTAATGAAGCAAGTATAATATTGATGTTAAACTATGACAATGTACAAAAATAAAAATTGTGGATGAATTTACTTATTATATTGATGCAAAAATCTTAAATAAAACATTGCAAACAGATTCTAGCACAGATAGAAAAACACCCGTCAGGATCAAGGCTTTTTTTTTCCCCCCCAGAAAACCTTTTGGAAGTTCATGATATTTTGAATTTCAATGGATATTTTCCATGAATAATGAGTTCAAATGAACAGTTATTTTTTAGGATGAGGTGACAGACAAAACCATCATAGAGAAATTGAGGCAAATAGGACATATAAAGCAATACTTTGGGTGAGTCCACCCATCCCAACGTCATATTAAAGAAGTGGCTGCGGATTGGAACTCAAAGCCTTTGGTTCCTCAGTTTCCAAATGAATTCTCACGAAGTGGGATCATGGGTTTGCCTGGGACACCCCAAATTCTAACTATTTCTTTTGTTTCTCACATCCTTTCCTTCTTCACTGGCCCCTTCCCTTCACGTTCCACCTCTTGCTAGTTTGAGATGTCAATCACCACTCAGAAAGAATTAAGCCAGTATTTTGAGCTGGCAAAATTCTCAGCCTAGTACAATTCCTTCAATGAAATTGTAGCTCAACAATACTGTTCTCTAAAAATGTTTTAATTGTCCATCCAGCCGCTCAGAATATTTTTCATAACTCCTCCAGGGCAGTGTGGATTATGTTAAAGTGTTAGGAGGAAGTAGGAGGAAGAAAATGAATTTAGACGAACATTGTACTTCCATGTTAAAGTCACCAAAATAGCACTTGAAGGGATATTTCTCTCGGGCAATAGGGAGAATAATAATTTCATACCACCCAAAAAAACAACCACACATACACCTAAATTCTCTCACCTCAGAAAATAGGGAAGGAAAGAAAAGAGAGAAGCAAAATATCAGCTTGAATAAAAAATCACAGAGAAACTTATAGCTATTTAGGGAGGGCAGCTGGCTGAAGTCAGACAGGAAGAGAACGATCAAAACCCCTGCCCTATTTTTCAGGCTCATTCAGGTAGAAGACAAAAACAAAAATACGGGAGAAAGGAAGCAAACCACACCTTTTCCCTGTTGTCTCCCCAGAACTGAACGGTGTCTCTGATAAGCATTTTACTGTAGACACTGACACTAAGCAAAGAAAATGACTCAAAAATGCTTCTAACTGGGTAAATCTGATGCTTCAGTTTATTTATGATGTACCAGAGGCCATTGACCAAGGAGATCCATAGCTTGGTAGCTGAAGCTTATTGCTTTCTCTCCTTAGTTCCCATTGGCAGGCTCTATGACATTCCTTGCTTGTGATGTGAGACCTCCGATTTCCTTTTGTTGGATAGGATATGATTTCCTGACAGAGATCTGTCCTGATACCAAATAGCTATGATGAAATTCTTGTTATTTTTGCCTTTTTGTGCACCTTATCATTACAGGAATGCTAAAGGTGTAGGAATAAAATTTCTCTGGATGCCCAAGAAATACAGTGTGACGGAAACAGTACAGCCTAGGGACTTACTTGTTATGAACCTTTGGTTCATTCCATCTTTACTTCATCTGTAAAACGGAGATCACGATAGCATCTACTGCAAAGCGTTTTGTGATGATTTTCTCTCTCTGTCTCTCTCTCACATACACACACACACACACACACACGTTTATATAGTGCTTAGACAATGAACTCATAATAAGCAATTGACAAACGTTAGCTGTTATGATTATGTGGGCAAGTCAGATTTTAGAGTTTGTGAGCCTCAGACACATTTACACAAGAAAAACTTTCTGGTCCAGCACCATATCCTCCGCTTCCTCCCCACCTTTTGCCATCTATCAACCCCTCTCTCCTCTAACTCCAAACACAGGCCCCCATTTGATCCATGTTACCTAGACCCTTCCTCTCCTCTCCACGTGGCCCCTCCTTCGTCTCTGAAGGAAGCTGCAGAAGCCCAGCCTGGTGCTTCTACAAAGAAGGGGACACACGCCTCTTCCACCCACTCACGCTGTTACTGCGTCTGATCATCTCTGTGCCACGCCCTTGTTCACTTAGCTTAAGCTGGGTGTTTGTCTCTATTTCTAAATGTAATAAAACACTTGGGAAAGACTGAAGTAGGCGTCGGCAGGAAGAAGAGAGGAAGTTAGACCCAGCGGCTTGAGCGCCCTCTGATGCCTCCTTTTCCTCAGCTTCACACAAGGCCCTCACGGGCAAGAGCTCCACAGCCATCCACCCGGAGGAGGAGTACTCACAATCGGGGTCAAATGCCTTGTATGTGGGGTCTACCAGTAAGCCTGTGGCCAGCCTTCTGCTTCATGAATTGTCATATTTACATGAGAGATGTGGAGGGGGATGGAGCAGCATCCTAGCTCCTGTCCTGTGGAGGTTAAGTCAAGTCAGGCCGGGCTGTGGTAACCGACAACCTCCATTGCCTTCATTAAAGAACAGTTGTTTCTCATTCATACAGAGTGGATTGTAGGTGTGAGTGATTCCCTGGGGCAGCTGCTCTTCACGGTGACTCAGCTAATTAGACTGCTTTTATATTGGGATTGTGCCATCTCACAAGGCTGTCTTGGTTGACTTGGTAGGGAAGGAGGAGAGTCATGCACAGGGAATTAAATTCTTTGACCAGGAACCTTTTGTTCACTTTCCATTGGTGAGAACAAGTCACACAGCTCCAGGAGAGTAGGAAGTCTAGTTTCTCGTTTTCCATGGGCCTAGGAATTAGAGGATAAGCACTCGTGATGTCTTCCACGTCTTGCTCTCCTTTTCTTTGCCTGTTATAATCTTCCATGGAGAAGAAATTATTTTTCTGATTGGTCTGATCAAGGCCTCTAACCAAGGGCATGTTTACTAAGGGTCACAGAACAGTAAAAGGTTGCACAATTGCATTTCACCACTCTTTTCTGAATCCTGCTTAACTAAAACTTTAAAAACTCACTTGCAGACCACTTATTGCTCTTCTTAGTTATCAAATATATTTTCTTCCAGCTCCTTTTTGACAGATCTTGCCTTGTTCTCAGCTGAGTCCATTGCAACCATCTAAATGAACTCCCTCATTCCCCTTTCTCCCCCACTAATCATCCTGTCTTTGTTCTTTTATCTGAAGAAGTGTTCCTTTCCTCCCCCAAGACTTATGCTCTCTAGATTAGTCCATTTGTGTTACTGTAACAAGATACGTGAGACAGGGTAATTTATGAAGAACAGACATTTATTATTCAGTTCTGGAACTAGAAGTTCAAGGTCAACGCTCTAGAAGATTTGATGCCTTGGCCATTGACTTGAAAAATAAGTCACTGCAGTGAACTCTGGTCACCATGATTTCCTGGGTTCATTCTTAACACACATAGCATAGACAAATCAGCGCCACATTTCATGCTGAAAGACGATGTGAAATGTTGAGTAAACATCACCTTTTAAATAAGAAGATAGATGGTGAATTGCAATTTGAACTTTGGTTTCATTTGCTTAAAAATGGTGTTTTAATGTCCAGGTTTTACTGAAAGAATACTTAACTAAACACTTGCATCAAATCATTCCAGTGTAACAGTCCTCACAAGAAGGAAGGCAGAAGGGCAAAAGTGCCAAGCTATTCTCTCCAGACCTTCTCTTTTTATTAATTGATTGATTGATTAAGACAGGGCCTTGCTCTGTGACCCATGCTGGAGTGCAGTGGTGTGTTCATGGCTCACTGCAACTTTGAACTTCTGGGCTCAGGCAATCCTCCCACCACAGCCTCCAAAGTAGCTAAGACCACAGGTGCATGCCACCATGGTCTTTTTTCATTAATTTTTTTTTTTTTTAATTTAGACATGGGATGTCACTGTGTTTTCCAGGCTGGTCTCTAACTCCTGGCCTCAAGATATCTTCCTCCTCAGCCTCCCAAAATGCTGGGATTATGGGCATGAGCCATCATCCCTGCTCTCTCTAGCTGTTTTAATAAAGTCTAATCCCATTCAGGAGGTTCTGCATTCATGGTTTAATCACCTGCTAAAGAGCTCACCTTTTGATACTATCACATTGGTGATTAAGTTGGAACACATGGCCTTTGAGTGACTTTCAGACCACAGCATTTTGGAGAAAATTTCCCCTTTCTTCTTTTTTTTTTTTAATCTGCATCTTCTCTTTTCTACAGATGCCTTCCACTTCACTTGGAAGCTTGTTAAGACCTCTCCCATCTTAAAAGTTTATTTTCCCAGAACACCAGAACTCATTCCTTCTAACTGTAACTTTGTACTCATTACCAACCTCCCCCCATTTCTACCCTTACTCCCCAGCCTCTGGTAACTACTACTGTACTCTTTACTTCGATGAGGTCAACTTTTTTAGATTCCACATATGAGTGAAATCACGCAGTATTTGTCCTTCTGTTCTTGGCTTATGTCACGTAACATATGGCCCTCCAGCTTCACCCATGTTGTTGCAAATGACAGGATTTCATGCTTTTTTACGGCTGAATAGTATTCCATAGTGTATATATACACAATGTTTCTCATTCATACAGAGTGTGTTGTAGGTGTGAGTGATTCCCTGGGGCAGCTGCTAATACTTACTGATTACCCTGATTTGATCACTACACAATGTATACATGTGTTGAAACATCATGCTGTACCCCATAAATATGTACAATTATTACATGTCAATTAAAAAACTCAAGAAAAGTATTTTTTAGTGTTTTTTTTTTTTCTCAAGCGTGTCCCATTTTTCCATTGTTTTCACTTTCAAAATTCTTGAAAGACTGTTTTCATCTGCTGCCTTTGTTTTCTTCTTTCCAATTCACTCTTTTGAAATATGGCTTCTACCTTTAACACTCTGCTGTTCTCCTGAAGGTTATTGGTGCCCTACTAATCATAAAACACAATAATGCTCTTTTGTATTGTATCCCAGTGAAACTTTTTGCAGAATTCTATTCTTTGAGAATTTCTATTTTTTTTCTTTTCTTTTTTTGTGGTCCTTTTGGCTTGCAGGAAATTGTACTCTCCAAATGTTCTCTATGTCTTCTATTTCTTCTCTGAGAATCCCTTTACTAAATCCTCTTGATGCATATGCTTCAGAATACTTAATTTACATACTTTTAATTCCTTCTTAATTTATATACATTTAATTCCTTCTTAATTTATACACTCTCTGCTGGTAATGTCAACACCCCATAGAAAGGGAGACCTATTGGTCAGAACAGGCCAGGGAATAGAAGAATACATAATAAATAATCTGCCCAGTTCTTCTAGGGCCCCATACTATGTAGAACATATATTTTTACTTCTTCTCCCAGCCCATTTTTAATATACCTAAATTACTGTCAGTGATTCTGCAGGCAAACAATGCTTGAGTGGTGTGACACAACTTTGTGAAAGCATCCTACCCAGCACCTGATGATGTAAAACTCTTCTATGTTGATTGGTTGTCAATCTGAGGAGTTTCCAATCCTGGGGAAGCCAGAATAACAGCTGCTTATACTGTTAATGAATATTTTTTGACTGAGTTTTATGAACCCATCCTGAAGAGGCTGATGATTTTATTATCTCATTTTATTCCTTTCTCTAGAATGGATTCTAGGTGGCTCCCCTGGGTGGTGGCTCTGCTAGTGAATCTGACCAGACTGGATTCCTCCGTGACTCAAGGCACAGACTCTCCAGGTAAGAACAGAGCAATTATTTTTTCCAGTGTGTATGCAAGAATTGCCATGGGGGAGCGAAGCCTTTCCTTATAAGTCCAGGCCACAGACCAGACTGGAAGTGGCTTTTGGCTTCAAAGAGCTGTGTTCTTCCCTTTGGCAGAAAGGTCCTCCTTCCCTCTTTACATAGGATGAACTTCATATGCCAGAGCCACCTATTCAAGGGGTAGGGACGCAGGAAGAGGGAAACATTGTGTCTTGTTTAGGGTTCCTATTGTATGTATCAATCACCTATGCAGCCATGAAGCAATGTGAGACCATGAAAGCACATATTAATGAGCAGAAACAGGATGTAATGTGCTAAGAACAGAATCCCCTTTGCATGTTAGTTTCATTAAACTCAAAAGAGGAACAAACCTGGCTGGGGGAGCTCATCATTATTAGAGAATAGAAACCGCCCTGAGTTTATAATGTCCATTTGGCAATACAACCGAACAAAAATCAGCATAGATTTTTAAATGATGATGAAAGATTCCGATTTCCCTCCGCTGGTTTAGACTACTAGAGGAAACAGAGAAAAATATACACGCTGAGAAACTGCAGGCTGGAATTTCATCTGAAATGAGCTACTGAGTGAGGGATAAGTGTGGTTGATCCAGGAAGGTCATTCTTATGGCTCAGTTCAGAGTTGGAGGAGGCCTCTGAACTTAGAAATGAAAGTAAATTTACAACCCAAGATTAATAGCAATTATCCTTCATGTCTCAATTTCTTCAGGAAGTCCTTCCTGACTTACTGTATCAATAACCCCATATGAATTTCCTTTTTATTGTAGCTGTTGTTCTCAAGTACATAGAATTGGGTTAATTTTGTCCAGTGAGTTCACAGCACACTGTAATCATTGGCAGTAGTACAAGACTCTCTCCTCTCTTCCCTCGCCTCCATTTTCATTCTCTCCCCGCCCTAGAGAATCCATTCTAAAGGTGTCTGGGATGTCTCTAAGTATAAGAGTGGCCTTTAAAAATATGTAGCATTGTTTTTCTTTGTGTATTTAAAAAATTTAATAAATGTCATTGTGCATTGAATCACATTCTGTTTCTTTTCTCACTTGACACTGTGCTTTTTAAGCATACTGAGGTTGAAGGCCTCCTCTTAGATCCATGTGCTCTGATGTAATTTGCCAGGCATGGGTTTTCCCCAAGGAGGGAGCTGGTTCATGGTCCCTGTTTTGGTTTTCCAGAAGATTTTGTGATTCAGGCCAAAGCTGACTGTTACTTCACCAACGGGACAGAAAAGGTGCAGTTCGTGGTCAGATTCATCTTTAACTTGGAGGAGTATGCACATTTCGACAGCGATGTGGGGATGTTTGTGGCATTGACGAAGCTGGGGAAGCCAGATGCTGAGCAGTGGAACAGCCGGATGGATCTCTTGGAGAGGAGCAGGGAGGCAGTGGATACGGTCTGTAGACACAATTACAGGCTGGGTGCACCCTTCACTGTGGGAAGAAAAGGTGAGGTGAAAGGTGGGGTCTGGCGGGGCTCAGGAATGTCCCCCATGTGAATCTGGCCATGGCTTTTCTTCCTTATAATAAGCAATTTTCTGCTTTAGGATTAATGGTTGTCTGTGTACACGTTCTGTCCCCAGCTGTGACGCATTATCCTCACAAATCCACCACTGTGGTCTTGCTGTTAGACCCCCAAGGCTGCCGGGGACTTCTACCCTCTAAGTGGGCTGGAAAAGCGGTGATCATGGGAGTACCTCAGAAAGTCTAAATCCTCCTGGCAAGCATTGACATACCCTGTTACTGATCTTGGGGCCTGAGACTTGCCTATACTTTGTGTTCACTTGGGTGGTCTGGGAAAGAGAGGTAGTGATAGTCCCTAAAGAATCTCCTGTCCCAGCTTGGTGGTTTTCCTTCACGACATCTCATTTCTCCCCCTTCCTAGTGCAACCAGAGGTAACGGTGTACCCAGAGAGGACCCCACTCCTGCACCAGCATAATCTGCTGCTCTGCTCTGTGACGGGCTTCTATCCAGGGGACATCAAGATTAGCTGGTTCCTGAATGGGCAGGAGGAGAGAGCTGGGGTCCTGTCCACTGGCCTTATCGGGAATGGAGACTGGACCTTTCAGACTGTGGTGATGCTGGAAATGACTCCTGAACTTGGAGATGTCTACACCTGCCTTGTTGATCACTCCAGCCTGCTGAGCCCTGTTTCTGTGGAGTGGAGTGAGAATTAGTTTCTAGTGCTCTCTGGGCCTGACTCAGGACTATACTGACTCAAGACAAAGCCTGTGTCACTTCTGGGTCACAACATGGATTCTTCTTTCTCTTGATTTGGGACAGTCACGGAAACCAGAGTTCTTGGGTTAGGGTGGGAGAAAACATGGCAGATATGTATCCTCATATCTTCCAAGAAATAAGGAGGTCTAATCACCTCATTATATGCTTCCAACCCTATAAACTGGTATCCTCTAATTCTTTGGTCTTAGTAATTAGGAGACATTCCTATGGGTTGTAAGAATCAGTAACAGGTGGGTTATAACTCCATGGGTGCCAATTTTGGTTTCAATGAACCATTTCTAAATTTATTTATTTTTCTCTAGCTAGCATTGGATTTGGTATCTAGTATAGATTCTGGGATTTCAAGAAGGTGGATTAAATATTGGGATATCTTTGCTAATTTTAAGACCTGTTTCCCATAGGAGCTCAGTCTGGATATTCTTGGAGAAAGATGCTGAGTGGCATTGCAGCCTTCCTACTTGGGCTAATCTTCCTTCTGGTGGGGATCGCCATCCAGCTCAGGGCTCAGAAAGGTAACGAGCCTGTGAGGAGAGCCCTGCCACCTGCCCAAGGGCTTCCCTGCTCCCGTCTTCCCTAACGTCAAAGATCTGAGGTAAGGAGAGCTGATTGTACCTCTCAGGGATCACTGGGATAATTTTTTCTGAAGCTAGAAATGGGGAATACACAGAGAGAGAGTGCTGATGTTGCCAGCCATTTGTCTTCCCTCCCAGGATAATCATATTTGGTCCTAACTGGGGCAATCCATTCTTTTCTCGATTTCTTTCCAGGACATGTGGGGACGCAGATGTCTGGTGATGAGGTAATGTCTCCTTTCCCTTGTCTTTGAGTGGCAGATTGTTCTCCCAGTTCTTTGGCCAGAGGGAGATGCCGTGGGGATAGGCAGGAGTAACGTTGGTTTTTTCTGGGTGGCACTGTCTCCTGTGTCTCTGGAATGGCTATGGGGGGTGGTAAGGCTGCCTCCTGAGACCTTCATCACTGTTCCTCCAGGTCTCAAGAGCGGTTCTGCTCCCTCAGCCATGCTAAAGTCCTCACGGAAGCTTCTCTCCCTGGAGCATAAAGTAGTGATGGGTAGTCTGGGCCCTGGGTGAGGTAAAGGACGTTCCTGAGGCCAGTGTTCTGGGAATAACTCTCTTCCTTGATCCTTGGAGGAGTCCAATGTGATTCTGGAACTCTGTGCTCTGAGATTATGCATCTCCCACCCATCTGCCCTTCTCCCTCCTACATGTGTACATCTTTAATCCCCATTGCCAAGGACTCTGTCCAGAAACTCCCCTAAGACCTTACTTCTTCCAGCCCCAAATCATTTACTTTTCTGTGATCCAGCCCTGCCCCTATAAGCCATGATGTCCAAAGCTTTCCGTCTTCCAGCTGCAGTCTCCACAGTCTTCAGAAGACAAAGGCTCAGGTAGTCACTGTTTCCAAAAACCTCTTTGTTGTAGAATAAAACGGAGATACAGAGAACCACGCAAAATGTATAATTTAGTGAATTATTTAAGGAAAACTCCCTGTAATCAAGTCAAGAAACAGGACTTTGCCAGCTCCAGCAGAAGTCTCTGTGTACCTCAGGCCAATCAAAACCTCACCCTCCCCTCAAAAGTGTTCGTATCCTGACTTTCTGGTAATCTCTTTCCTGCCTTTTTGTGTAGTCTGTTCCCCCAGGTATGTGTTCCTGGACGCTACCGCTTAGTTGCCTTTTACGTCTCTTATACTTCACTGGTTTCTCTCTCATCTGCCTTTGTGTCCTCTTATGATTAATCTGCTGAAAAGCTCAAGCCATTTGACCGGTAGCATTTCCCACACTCTGGATTTTGCTGGCTGCATACACATGGTACAGTGTAACATGTCCTCTGCCCTCTGCCCTCTGTATCTCCTGCAAATTGGCATCTGAACGCAGAGGCTGGATCAGACTCTGGTTTGATCTTTTCCTTTGGAAAGTCTATACGTGGTACTGTGGTCTTTCACCACGAGATGAAATTTCCAGCTGTTTCTCTTTTTGTGATGTTCGCAATCATTGATATCAATTGCCTAGGTCGTTAATTTGTTGGGGGTTGTTAAATGGTGATATTCTGTCATTTTTTCTTCATTTATATGCTTCATTAATGCTATAAAGAGACACTTCCTTTCCTTTGCTAGTGAAGAGACATTTCCCTTCACTTACTAGTCAGTGGAAAGGCAGAATCAATGATTGACTCTCCTTTTATTTACCAATTTTCAAGCTAATAAGTTGGTTTCCTAATACTAATAAAATCTACAGATGCCAATCAGGCTTTACTTTTCATTTTTTAAGTAAGTATAAACAGAAGGATTTAAATGTTTGATAGATTTTACTCTATTGCAATTTTTATGCTTGTTGAAGCTTACATGCTTTATTTTTGGTGAGTGAAAACTTTCTTCAAGTGGCTAAAAATGAAACTGAGTTCCTTTGACACAAAGTTCTTTTGATAATTTCTTTGTTATCTGGGATGAAAAGATGTTTCTGGTTCATTCTCTTCATTTCTTGCCCAGACCAGGAGGTAGCCATTTTTTTCAGAAATCTCTGGTTTATTTTAGTGGGAAATGACATTTAAGACTATAATCCAGAGTTAGGGAGCTTCATCCTACTGAACCCACTGCTTGAGTCACCTCAGAAGTGGCGGCAAGGGAGTTTCCACAAGGAAGTGCTTCAAACCATCCTGAGGTGGTGTGGGTCAGGATTCAAAGAAAGAAGCATGAAATGCCAGGGTGATCAGTCCAAAGCATTTATTTGGGGAATTTACCTACGGAGGGCTTCAGGAGTCTTAACAGACAGCAAGAGAAAAGGGATGTTCTGCCTGGGTATTTCTGCATTGAGGGAGTCAGGGTATGGAGTTTATATGAGGGTTTAAAGAATTTGGCTCAGGGCTGGGACACAGTTTCAGCGTTCAGGGCAACAAGCTAGATACCTAGTGCCTGGGAGTGTTCAAGGCCTTGGCTTGGGTTCAGGCCTGCTGGGGAAAACCTGCAGTTGGCTGGGTCACAGAGGCATTCTGTGATTTTTCAGTCAGGACATGGAAAGAAAGCAGGGAGAGGGGTTGTGGAGGAGCCTAAACAGATAGGAGTGGTCATTGTGTCCAGCCTGTTCAATGGAAATATAACATTTATATATGTATACATTTAAAAAATCAGTCTTTTCTATATTACGTCTGCATCTCCTTTCTTTTACACCAAGAACTCTGTTTTTTAAGGATGCAGAGACAGACACTATTAGAAAGTCCATACTTATTTGCTTTTCCTGAATGAACATAGACAGCAGTCTAAGGATAATAACCTTCATACTACAACCACAAAATGACTACTAAAAACGGTTGACATTCTTTTTAGCTACATTCTCCATTCTTACCTATGTTCTCCCCACCTTTCTAGTTGAACTATGTCTATGTTAATTGATCTTGTGCCATTACAGAGATTACTTGCTCCCTTATGAGTCCTAGTTCTGTGAGTTGAGCTATGTTTAAGGCTCACCATCATTCCCTATGCTGATGTCCCTGTCATGTGGCATTTTTCAGGTGTGATCCTTGGATCCATGGGGGTCCCTGGGACCTTTCAAGGGGCCTATGAAGTCAAGCATTTTTGTAGCAATGCTAAGATGTTATTTGCCTTTTTCACTGTATTATTTGCATAGTGGTGCAGAAATCTATGGTAGGTGAGACTGTTAGTGCCTCAGCACAAATCAAGGCGGTGACACCAAGTCGTGTAGGTAGTCATGTTCTCCACTGCCCTAAGCTTACAGTAAAGAAAAGAAAGAAAGAAAGAACCAGTGACTTTGATGAAGCAATAAAATCATTAGTTTACTAAATTTTAAACCTCAAGCACACATCTGTTTAATATTCAGTGTAAGAAAATAGGCAGCATTTCTGGTGCATACTGATGGAAAGGCAGTTGTTCTGTGGAAAAGCCATTGTATAATTGCATGAGTTGTGAGTGAAGCTAGACGTTCCTTTTTTTTTTTTTTTTTTTTATTTAATGGGCGGATCATCATTTTCCTTGAAAGAATGACTGAAAGTCACAATGTGATTATTCAGACTTGGGTATTTGGTAGAAATTTTCTCAAAAATGAACAAAATGAGCTTATCCTATCAAAGAAAATAATATTGACAGTGGAAATTGGAATTTCAAGAGAAAATTAAAATTTTGGAAAACTTATGTGTGCCGCAGCTTCTCACTACTTCAAGATTTTCCTGATGAGATGGGTGGTGATATTAACAAATATGGTTTTAAAAACATTGTTTCATAAAATATGTCAGTACTTTAAAGATCTGCATAACCCCATGAACAGTAATTTACAAATAATCAATGCATGATATTGCAAAGCCATGTATAGATGAAAAGATACATTTAAAGATAAACTAGTGAATTTTAACATAACAGAATATGAAAAGTTAATTGATAAGGTTTCAGATTCTACACCGCAACTAACCTGTAGGAATCTGCTGTTTGTTGAGTTTTGGTGTCTTATCAAGGAAGAATAGTTACAATAGCTGAAAAGGCTATTGAAATTTTCCTCCTTTTCCCACTGTGTATCTGAGTGAGATGAGATTTTCTCTCTGTACCTCAGCCAAAACAACATACTGTTACAGATTGAATGTAGAAGAATATATAACCAAGCTAGTTTTATTAAGCCAGACATTAAAGAGATTTTTACAAATGTTAAATAATTCCTTCTTTTTCACTATTTATCTGTGCTTGAAAAGACAGCTATTTTCCATAAAAATATGTTATTATGGAAACATGTAATGAGTTTGTCATTGTTATTTAAAAACAAATAAACGGGGCTAGGAGCAGTGGCTCACGCCTGTGATCCCAGCATTTTAGGAGGCTGAGGCGGGTGGATCACGAGGTCAGGAGATCGAGACCATTCTGGCCAACATGGTGAAACTCTGTCTCTACTAAAAATACAAAAATTAGCTGGGCATGGTGGTGCATGCCTGTAATCCCAGCTACTAGGGAGGCTGAGGCAGGAGAATCCCTTGAACCAGCAAGTTGGAGGTTGCAGTGAGCCAAGATCGTGCCACTGTGCTCCATCCTGGTGACAGAGCAAGCCTTGGTCTCAAAAAACAAACAAACAAACAAACAAACAAATATATATATGTCACTTTACATAACCCGTATAAACTAAAGCTTCTTGGTGTTTTCAACAATTTTATGAATAAAAAGAAATCCTGATACCAAAAGAATTATAAACTATGGATATAGTCATTGTGATTGTTTGAAATTATTTCTCCTAGGTGCCTCAGGAAGACTAAGGAAAGTGTCTTAGTTTGTATGAGCTACTATAACAACTACCAGAGACTGGATGGCCTAAAACAGCAGAAATGTATTTTTCATAGTTCTGGAGGCTGGGTCCAAGATCAGGGCGAAAACCTGGTAGGGATCTGGTGAGGGCCTGCTGGCAGCATCTTCTCACTAAGTCCTCACGTGGTAAAAAGAGAGAGAGCTCTCTGGAGTCTCCCTTATGAGGACCCTAATCGCATTCACAAGGGCCACACCCTCACGACCTAATCACCTTCCAAAGGCATCATCTCCTAATACCATCACCTTGGATGTTTGGATTTCATTGTATGAATCTTGGGAGGGCACATTCAGTCTATAGCTGGAAGTTCTTGCACTTCATACTTGAAAGTCAGTTTTGCAGATATAAAAATCTTGGTTCTATTTTCTGCTCTTGAGTATCTTAAAAAGTTACTACATTTTCACATAGCTGCTATCAAAAAGTCTGATGATAACCTAATTATTAACAAGTCATTGCTACTTTTGCTGAGATGTCCAGATGGTATTTTCTTTTTCTTTAGTGTCCACAAATTTTATTGAAAAATATCTTGTTGGGGGGAGGGCAAGATGGCTGACTAGATGCAGCCAGGTGGAACAGCTCTCACCGAAGAACCCAGACGACTGGCATGCTCCTAACAGATGTTCAGATGGAAGGCACTTAGAGCGGACAGAGGGCAGACACAGAGGCTGGGCTGATGGGGAGAAGGCTGGGAAGCTTACATGAGGCTACAGCACATCCACACTCATTCCTGTCCTCCAGTGGCTCCAGGGAAATAGGTGAGTTGAACTGGCAAGGAGCAACCCACTCTCAGCCTCTGGAACCACGGCAGGAGGAGACCCATCCACCACCACGGACACTTGAGCTGGCAGGGAGAGCCATTTAGAGAAGTGGTGGGGGCAGCAAGCCAGCTGGTGTGGAGCCCAGAGGATTTGGTGCAGGAGTGTCTGCAGTGGAGCATGGCCAGGAATGGCCATTTTTCTAGGCTGAACTTACTCCCATAGGAGACATTAGCCCTAGAGGAACTGTTAGTCCTGAAATCTGTAGGGTGGTCTTGCCCATCAGATGGAGCTGGTTCTATCTGAGCACCCCTTCATCTTCTGGCCTCTCCTGGGACTCCAGCCTGGCCACATCTGCTTGCAGGGCAGCCTCAGGAGCCCTGTGGGCCTGCACCATAGCTTCTACACTGGCAGGCCATGCCTGATCAGTGAGTGGAGAGCTCCAGCTCCAGTGAGTGGAGGCCCCTTCGACCAGGCACCAGCCTGCATGCTCCCTCCCCACACTGCAGCTTCCCCTGGGCCCACAGCAACTCCCTACGTCACTTTGCTGGTACCTGTCTGCTGTTTTCCTTGCCTCACCAGCAAGTGGGAGTGCAATTCACCCCCCCCTTCACTCCCCTACTGACCCCCATTGCAGACAGATCCTTGGTGGGCAGAGAGCCAGCAAGCCCCAATCCCTCCATCACCCCACCCTGTGCTAACACTGTGCAGAGAAGAGCAGATCCTCCCCCACCCTGAGTGACCACTCCTATACAGAAAAGGCACACAGACCTGCACCTGCCAATGCCCTGCCCCTGAGCCAACACCACCTCCCGTGTGACCACACACATAGTTGCCAGCAGAGTCTCTCCTGCCCTTCTAACAGCTGCATGGCCTCTGCCACTGTGGTGGATGCCTGCAGGGAGGCAGGCACCTTGGCACCCACTAGTACTTTGCTAAAACTGCCACTACCACCGCTGCTGGCACATGCAAACAAGGACAGATCCTACTGTCATTGCACTATGAAACACCTTGGCTGACACCACTCATTGGTGTGTAGTGACCAGTGATCTGGGAGCACTTTGGACTGCCACCTTCTCCCCTCCTCCCTGCCATCACAGTGGATTCCTAACTCTGAGGAAACAGAGAACAAAGTCAGGGCCCAGTACAGGTCCCAAAGAATTATAGCATGCAGTCCAGGAGTTGGGATAGAACATTGGCCAACTAAAATCTTCCAGAAATGAAATCAGTTGGCTGAATCCACCTTATACCACAATCAAAGCCTCAAGGTCATCAAATAGGATAAATAAAAAAGGTTAGATGACCTTTGCTGTCCAAAGGTCAGCAATCTCAAAGATTAAAGGAAAATAAGCCCACAACGATAAGAAATAATCAGGGCAAGAGCCTTGACAACTCAAAAAGCCAGAGTGCCTTCTTTTCTCCACACAACTCCATCTCCTCACAAGCGAGGATTCTGAGCTAGGCTGAGATGGCTGAAATGGCAGAAGTGTAATTCAGAATAAGGATAGAAATGAAGATCATTGAACTACAGAAGTACACTGAAATGCAACCTAAGCAAGCTAAAAATTATGATAAAACAATGCAGGAGCTAATAAAATAGCCAGTATAGATAAGAACATAACCAACTTGATGGAGCTGAAAAACACACTACAAGAATTTCATATTGCAATTACCAGTATTAATAGCAGAATAGACCCAGTGGAAAAAAAGATCTCTGTGCTTCAAGACTGGCTTTCTGAAATAAGACAGTCAGACAACAATAGAGAAAAAAGAATGAAAAGGAAGGAGCAAAACTTCTAAAAAAATGAGATTATGTAAAGAGACCAACTCTATGACTTGTTGGTGTTCCTGAGAGATGGGGAGAATGAAACCAACTTGGAAAACATATTTCAGGGTATCTTCCATGAGAATGTCCCCAACCTGGCTAAAGAGGCCAACATTCAAATACAGGAAATGCAGAGAATCCCAGTAAGATACTTCACAAGAAGATCATTTCCAAGAGACACAATCATCAGATTCTTCAAGGTTGAAATGAAAAAAAAAAAAAAAAAAAAAAGGGAAAAGCAGCTAGAGAGAAAGGCCAGGAAACAGGAAACTACACCTACAAAGGAAAGTCCATCAGACTAACAGTGGACCTATCAGCAGAAACTCTACAAGCCAGAAGAAACTGGGGGCCAACATTCAATATTCTTAAAGAAAACAAATTTCAACCCAGATTTTCATATCTGGCCAAACTAAGCTTCATAAGTGAAGGAGAAATAAGAAACTTTTCAGAGAAGGAAATGCTGAGGGAATTCATTATCACTAGACCTGTCTTACAAGAGCTCCTGAAGGAAGCACTAAATACGGAAAGAAAAGACTGTTATCAGCCACTACAAAAACACACTGAAGTATACAGACTAGTGACACTGTAAAGCAACCACATAAACAAGTCTGCAAAACAACCAGCTAACGTCATGATGACAGGATCAAATCCACACATATAAATACTAATCTTAAATGTAAATGGACTAATGCCCCAATTAAAAGTGGTAATCTGGATAAAGAACCAAGACCTATTAGTATGCTGTCTTCAAGAGATCCATCTCACATGCAATGACACACAGGCTCAAAATAGAGATGGAGAAAAATCTATCAAGCAAATGGCAAACAGGAAATAGTGGGGGTTGCAATACTAGTTTCAGGCAAAACAGTCTTTAAACCAACAAAAATAAAAAAAAGACAAAGAAGGGCATTACAAAAAGCGTAAAGCTGGAGGCATCAGGCTACCCAACTTCAAACTATCCTACAGGGCTATAGTAACCAAAACAGTATGGTACTGATACAAAAACATACACATAGGTCAATGGAACAGAGTAGAGAGCCCAGAAATAAGGCTGCACACCTAACTACCTAATCTCTGACAAACCTAACAAAAACAAGCAATGGGTAAATGATTTCCTATTCAACAAATGGTGCTGGGATAACTGGCTAGCCACATGCAAAAGACTGAAACTGGATCCCTTCCTTACACCATACAGAAAAATTAGCTCAAGATGGATCAAAGACTTAAATGTACATCCAAAACTATAAAAACCCTAGAAGACAACCTAGGCAATACCATTCTGGACATACCAGAAAAGATTTCATGATGAAGATGCCAAAAGCAATTGCAACAAAAGTGAAATGGACTAGTGGGATCTAGTTAACTAAAGTGCTTCTGCATTGCAAAGGAAATTATCAACAGAGTGAACAGACAACTTACAGAATGGGAGAAAATTTTTGCAAACAATGTATCCAATGAAGGTCTAATATCCAACATCTATAAGGACCTTAAACAAATTTACAAGAAAAAAACAACCACATTAAAAAGTTGGCAAATGACATGAACAGACACTTGTCAAAATAAGACATACATATGACCAACAAGCATATGAAAAAAGCTCAACATCACTGATCATTAGGGAAATGCAAATCAAAACCACAATGAGATACTGTCTGGCACCAGTCAGAATGGCTATCATTAAAAAGTTAAAAAAAATAACAGATTCTGGCAAGTCTGTAGAGTAAAAGGGAATGCTTTTACACTATTGGTGGAAGTGTAAATTAGTTTAACTATTGTGGAAGAAAGTGGGCACCTGTAATCCCAGCTACTTGGGAGGCTGAGGCAGGAGAACTGCTTGAATCTGGGAGGCCAAGGTTGCAGTGAGCAGAGATGGTGCCACTGCACTCCAGCCCAGGCAACAGTGTGAGACTCTGTCTTCAAACAAACAAACAAAATCACAGGTGTTTTATTATTGAGTTGCACTCTTTAGTATTTGCTTTGGTTTCCTCTTCAGGTTTTCTGTCATCTTATTTTTGCATATCTTCAAGATTTGTCATTTTCTCTTGAATTCTTTTTATCTCACAATTTTGCCGTGCAGAATACACTCAAGAGAATAAATGACAAGCTACAGACCAGGAGAAAATATGTGCAAATCACATATGTGACAAAAGTCTGGTACCTAGATATAGATAAAAAAAATTCAAAAAATGCAACAGTAAAAAATTCTACATTTAAAAATAACTAAAAGATATAATTAGATTATTTGTAACACAGAGGATAAATGCTTGAGGGGAGGGACATTCAATTTACCCTGATGTAATTATAATGCATTACATGCCTGTAGCAAAACATCTCCTGTACCCCATAGGTATATACACTATATATCCATAAAATTTAAAAAATTTAGCTAGAAAATGAGCAAAAACCATATTTCACAAAAGAGGATACATAGACACAAAATAAGGACATAAAAACATGTGTAATGTCATTAGCCATTAGAGAATTACAAATTAAAACCACAATGAGATAGCACTACGTACCTATCACAATGGCTAAAATAAAAAGTAGGCGCAATACCAAATGCTGGTGAGGATGCAGAGAAAATAGACCACTTACATTTGGCTGCTGGGAGTGTAATATGGTACAGCCACACTGGAAAATAGTTTGTCGGTTTTTTTAAAAGCAAAACATGCAACCACCATACAACTGGGCAGTTGCACTCCTGAGCATTTATCTGAGAAATGAAGACTTATGTTCAGAGAAAAATCTGCACATGTATGCTCATAGCAGCTTTATTCAGACAAAAACTGGAAACAAACTGTGATATATCCATACTATGAAATACCACTTAACAAAAATGAACAAACTAAATTTATCCACCACGACCTGGATAAATCACCAGGGAATTATGCTAAGTGAAAAAAAATGGCAAAGTGTTATCTACTAAATGATTCCACTTATATAACACTCTTGAAATGCAAAAACTATAGAAATGGAAAACAGATTAATAGTTGCTAGTTTTAACGAAGAAGTGGAAATGGGAGGGAAGTGGCTGTGGCTACCAAAGTGTAAAATGAGGGATATTACAGTAATGGAAATGTTCTTTAACTATACCAATATCAACATTCAGACTGCGATGATTTACTGTAGTTTACAATATGTTATCATTAGAGGAAACTAGGTAAAATGTACATGAGAGGTCTCCGTATTATTTCTTAAAAGTGTCTGTGAATCAATAATTATGTAGAAATGAAAAGTATAATTTAATAAAACATCTTTACATTTTCGACAAAATTAACTGTCTAAGTATCCCCATAAACCTCAAATACAAATTGGTGGAACAAACCTCTAATAGTTGCATGTCATTAACTTTTCCTGTTATGGGTTATGCCTTAGATGTCAAGTCTAAAACTTTTTGCTCAACCCTAGATCCTGAAGATTTTCTGCTGACAGTTTTGTGACTTTGTTTTACATGTTAGTCTTTGATCCATTTTTATTTCTTCTTTTGAAATCTGCATGCCTTTTACTTCTTTTTTTTGCCCATTGCACTGGCTAGAACTTCCAACACTGTGTTGAATAAGTGTGATGAGAGTGGACATCACTGCCTTGTTCCCAATCTGTGGGGAAAAAATTTCAGTCTTGTACCATTAAGTTAGCTGTAAGATTTTTTGCAGAAGGTTTTTTTTTTTTTTTTTTTTTTTGATGTTTCACATTCTTTAATTAGTTAATTGAAACAAACAAAATAAATTCAGGGGCATTATAAAACAGATTTGATAAATGCTATATTTTTAAAATTTCTATTAAAGCATGTTATACTTTGCTCTTGTTTAGTTTTTTTTTTTCTTCCATTTATTTATTTTATTGCATTTTAGCTTTTGGGGTACATGTGAAGAACATGCAAGATTTTTGCATAGGTACACACATGGCAGCGTGATTTGCTGCCTACTTCCCCATCACCCATATCTGGCATTTCTCCCCATTTTTATCTCTCCCCAACTCCCCACCCCCCACCATCCCTCACCTATTTCCCCCCAACAGACTCCAGTGTGTAGTGCTCCCCTCCCTGTGTCCATGTGTTCTCATTCTTCAACACCCGCCTATGAGTGAGAACATGCGGTGTTTGATTTTCTGCTCTTGTGTCAGTTTGCTGAAAATGATGGTTTCCAAGTTCATCCATGTCCCTACAAAGGACCCAAACTCATCGTTTTTGATGGCTGCATAATATTCCATGGTGTATATGTGCCACATTTTCCCTGTCCAGTCTATCATCGATGGGCATTTGGGTTGGTTCCAGGTCTTTGCTATTGTAAACAGTGCTGCAATGAACATTCGTGTGCACGTGTCCTTATAGTAGAAGGATTTATAATCCTTTGGATATATACCCAGTAATGAGATTGCTGGGTCAAATGGAATTTCTATTTCTAGGTCCTTGAGGAATCGCCACACTGTCTTCCACAATGGTTGAACTAATTTACAGTCCCACCAACAGTGTAAAAGTGTTCCTATTTCTCCACATCCTCTCCAGCATCTGTTGTCTCCAGATTTTTTAATGATCGCCATTCTAACTGGCGTGAGATGGTATCTCAATGTTGTTTTGATTTGCATTTCTCTGATGACCAGTGATGATGAGCATTTTTTCATATGTTTGTTGGCCTCATGTATGTCTTCTTTTGTAAAGTATCTGTTCATATCCTTTGCCCACTTTTGAATGGGCTCGTTTGTTTTTTTCTTGTAAATCTGTTTTAGTTCTTTGTAAATTCTGGATATCAGCCCTTTGTCAGATGGGTAAACTGCAAAAATTTTTTCCCATTCTGTTGGTTGCTGATTCACTCTAATGACTCTTTCTTTTGCTGTGCAGAAGCTGTGGAGTTTGATTAGGTCCCATTTGTCTATTTTGGCTTTTGTTGTCAATGCTTTTGGTGTTTTGGTCATGAAGTCCTTGCCTACACCTACGTCCTGAATGGTTTTGCCTATGAAAAGATCATAGACCACTAGCCAGATTAATAAAAAAGAAAAGAGAGAATAACCAAATTGATGCAATAAAAAACGATAAAGGGGATATCACCACAGATTCCACAGAAATTCAAACCATTATCAGAGATTATTACAAACAACTCTATGCACATAAACTGGTAAACCTGGAAGAAGTGGATAAATTCCTGGACACTTGCCTCTTCCCAGGAAGAAGCCGAAATCCTGAACAGACCCGTAGTCTGAAGTTGAGGCAGCAATTAAGAGCTTACCACCCAAAAAAAGCCCAGGTCCAGACGGGTTCACAGCCGAATTCTACCAGACATACAAAGAGGAGCTGGTACCATTCCTTCTGAAACTATTCCAAACAATACAAAAAGAGAGAATTCTCACATGCAAGGATACACAAATGTCCTTCTTTGTCTCTTTTGATCTTTGTTGCTTTAAAGTTTAATTTATCGGAGATGAGAATTGCAACTCCTGCTTTTTTTTTTTTTTTCTTTTTGCTCTCCATTTCCTTGGTAAATCTTCCTCCATCCCTTTATTTTGAGCCTTTGTGTATCCTTGCATGTGAGATGGGCTTCCTGGATACAGCACACCAATGGGTTTTGGCTTTTTATCCAATTTGCCAGTCTGTGTCTTTTGATTGGGGCATTTAGTCCATTTACATTTAGGGTTAATATTGTTTTGTGTGAATTTGATACTGCCATTTTGGTGCCAGCTGGCTGTTTTGCCCATTAGTTGATGCAGATACTTCATTGTGTTGATTCTCTTTACCATTTGGCATGTTTTTGGAGCGGCTGGCACTAGTTGATCCTTTATATGTGTAGAGCCTCTTTCAGGAGCTCTTGTAAAGCTGGCCTGGTGGTGACGAAATCTCTGAGTGCTTGCATGTTCACAAAGGATTTTATTTTTCCTTCACTTATGAAGCTTAGTTTGGCTGGATAGGAGATTCTGGGTTGAAAGTTCTTTTCTTTAAGGATGTTGAATATTGGCCCCCACTCTCTTCTCGCTTGTAGGGTTTCTGCTGAGAGATGTGCTGTGAGTCTGATGGGCTTCCTTTTGTGGGTAACTCGACCTTTCTCTCTGGCTGCCCTTAGTATTTTCTCCTTCATTTCAACCCTGGTGAATCTGACGATTATATGCCTTGGGTTGCTCTTCTTGATGAATATCTTTGTGGTGTTCTCTATTTCCTGGACTTGAATATTTGCCTGCCTTGCTAGGTTGGTTAAGTTTTCCTGGATAATATCCTGAAGAGTATTTTCCAGCTTGGATTCATTCTCCTCGTCGCATTCAGGTACACCTATCAAACGTAGATTAGGTCTTTTCACATAGTCCCACATTTCTTGGAGACTTTGTTCATTCCTTTTTGCCCTTTTTTCTCTATTCTTGCCTTCCCGTTTTATTTCATTGAGTTGATCTTCGACCTCTGATATCCTTTCTTCTGCTTGGTCAATTCGGCTGTTGATACTTGTGCATGCTTCGCGAAGTTCTCGTGTTGTGTTTTTCAGCTCCATCAATTTACTTGTATTCCTTTCTATTTCGTCCATTCTTGTTAGCATTTCATCAAATCTTTTTTTCAAGGTTCTTAGTTTCTTTGCATTGGGTTAGAACATGTTCTTTTGGCTCACTGTAGCTTCTTACTACCCACCTTCTGGAGTCTGATTCTGTCATTTCATCACACTCATTCTCCCTCCAACCTTGTTCCCTTGCTGGTGAGGAGTTGTGATCCCTTGTAGGAGGAGGGATGTTCTGGTTTCTGGTGCTTTCATCCTTTTTGCGCTGGTTTCTTCCCATCTTTATGGATTTATCCACCTGTCGTCTTTGTAGTTGCTGGCTTTCAGATTGGGTCTCTGAGTGGACATTCTGTTTGTTGATGGTGAGGTTATTTCTGTTTCTTAGTTTTCCTTCTAACAGTCTGGCTCCTCTGCTGCAGGTCTTCTGAGGTCCACTCCAGGCCCTGCTTGCCTGGGGATCACCTGCAGCAGCTGCTGAACAGTAAGGGTTGTTACCAGTTTTCTTCTGCTATCTTTGTCCTAGAAGGATACCCACCAAGTGTCAGTCTGATCTCTCATTTATGAGGTGGCTCTTTGGTTATACAGGGGTCAGGGAGCTGCTTGAGGAGACAGTCTGTTCTTTATAGGAGCTCAAATGCTGAGCTGTGAGCTCCATTGTTCATTCAGAGCTGCTGGGCAGGTACATTTAGGTCTGCTGCAGCAGAACTCATAAACCACTTTTTGTTCCCAGGTGCTCTGTCCCAGGGATTTAGGGCTTTATTTATGAGTTTCCGTTATGCTGTTGCCTTCTTTTTTTTTTTCCTTTAGAGCTGCCTTGCCCAGCTATGAGGCAGCCTAGTCACTGTCTGCCTATAGAGGCTTTGCTGAGCTGCTGTGGGCTCTGCCCAGCTGCCGAGTGAACTTCCCTGCAGTATTGTTTATATAGGTGTAGCTAGAACTGCCTCGGCAATGGTGGCCCACCTCTGTATTGGAGGAGTCTCTCTGTAGTGGTGGGTTTCCTTGGCAATGGCGGGTTGCCTTGGCAACGGTGGGCTGCCTCAGTATTGGCTGACTACCTCCATAGTGGTGGGCTGCCTCAGTAATGGTGGACGCCCCTCTCTGACAGAGCTGGACCATCCCGGGTTCAGCTGTGCTTGCTGTGAAACTCTCAATCCAGAGAGTTTCTGATTGCTGTTCTTTTGTGGGGGTGGGACCAGCTGAGCCTGATCGCCTGGCTCCCTGCCTCAGAAACTTTTTTTTTTTAAGTTGGTGTTCCAGTTGCCTGTTGAAGAGACGCCGGGATCTGTGTGTTTTACCTTGCAGCGGCGACTCACTGCGCTGGCTTAAATAGCGGCACTGAGATTTGTGGCACTTTTTTTGCCCTGGAATCTACTGTCCTGGTTCTCTGTTCAGTCCCCTTTTTAAACAGATGAATGGGCGACTTTCTGTGGCTCCAATCACCAGCCAAAAGGGCACCCAGACCGGTGTATTTTGTATGGAGAACCGCTGCTCCAGGGCACCGATAAAGCTGCTGGCGGGGCAAAGCAGGTGCTGGCTGGCTGAAACAGCCACACTAGCGACCCGTGGAGCTCCTCCACCTGGGAATTTCCTAGTCTGTGGGCAATAAAAATGCTGCATCCACTCACCTTCTGCCCTTTCACTGGGAGCTGCAATCCCGAGCTGTTCCTAAACGGCCATCTTGGATCCCGGATCTGCAGAAGTTTTTTATCAAGTTGGGGCAGTTCCTCTCTATTTGTATTTTTCTGAGCATTTTATCTTGAATGGCCATTGAATGATGTATTCTAATATCTCATATATGTACATTATTACCTCGGATTACGCTTTTTTTAAATAGCTGTCTTTTCTACTGGTTGTTGAATGAACTGTATCTTATCTATTTAATGCCTACATGACGTCTTTAAATACGGACTCTATGTCATATATTTACTCTCTTTCAGATTTCCAACATAAATTGATACTAATTGTGCCACTTAACCACTAATTTCGGCTTTATGCCTCATGTAGTTTTATCGTGAATTTGCACCTACGTTTGATTCATTTTTATACTCCTAGTGTCTTTTTTTTTCTTTTTCTTTTCTTTTTTTTGAGACGGAGTCTCTCTCTGTCACCCAGGCTGGAGTACAGTAGCATGATCTCGGCTCACTGCAACCTCGGCCTCCAGGGTTCAAGCTATTCTCTTGTTGCAGCCTCACGGGTAGCTGGGATTACAGGCATGCACCACTACACTTGGCTAATTTTTTTGTATTTTTAGTACAGACGAGGTTTCACCATGTTGGCCAGGCTGGTCTTGATCTCCTGACCTTGTGATTCTCCTATCTCAGCCTCCCAAAGTGCTGGGATTACAGGCATGAGCCACTGCGCCTGGCCTCCTAGTGTCTTTTTTTTTTTCTTGAACAAGTGGCTTATATATTTGGACTCACAATATTTATATGTCCTCTGCCACCACAGGTACATGTCCTTATGTCTTAAAGCACCTGCTTTTGGACAGTTCTGTCGTGTTACACGTTTCCTCTAAAACAAACCCTCCATGTTACTTGAGGGCCAACTCTGCTTTTCAAGTTATTCAGGCTGCTGTAACTTCCATTAATAAAGAATTCAAAAGTCATAATTGGGTGATTCTTTAGGAGTTATCCTAAAAGGCAATCTGATTTATTTTCCAGATATCCTGGATCTGAAATAATCTATCAGAATTTATTTCTATGCTTGGAAAGCTTTCTTTGCTGTCAGCATTTGTGATTTTCTTAGCTTGTGTAGCTAAGTAAGAAAAGAACTGCTTTTGCTGGTTTCTTAGCACATTCTGTCCATCCAGTACATTGAGTTGCTTAGAATTGTTTTAACAGTGTAATGAGCATCCAAAATCTTGTATAGTCAATTTTCTTTGACTACTGTGCAAGAATGTCAATTTCTGTTTCCTCCGTTGACAATCCTGAGCGTTTTGATGTTATACAGTTGCAGTGATAATTAAGCAGAAGAGTGTTAATATTTTAGTCGAAAATAATTGATTTTGTATTAAACAAATTCTGATGTAGGAATGTACTTAATATTAACTATATGGAGTTATCTATAAATCTCATAAACATAGTAGTTACTTTTTTAAAGGGGATTAAACTTAAATGTATGAAAATTTTCACTTTAGAAAATGAAAGTCTTTTTTCTTTAAAAAATTTTCCTATTTTAATATTTAAAATTATTTTACCCTTTTTTATAACTTTTTAAAAAAGTTATACATGACATGGTTTAAAACATCAAATACAGATGGCCCCTGACTTACGATGGCACCGCTTAAGATTTTTCAGCTATTGGCCGGGCGAGGTGGCTCATGCCTACAATCCCAGCATTTTGGGAGGCCGAGGTGGGTGGATCATGAGGTCAAGAGATCAAGACCATCCTGGCCAACATGGTGAAACCCGTCTCTACTAAAAATACAAAAATTAGCTGGGCGTGGTGGTATGTGCCTGTAATCCCAGCTACTCAGGAGGCTGAGGCAGGAGAATTGCTTGAACCTGGGAGGTGGAGGTTGCAGTGAGCGGAGATTGCGCTGCTGCACTCGAGCCTGGCGCCTGGCTACAGAGGAAGACTCTGTCTCAAAAAAAAAAAAAAAAAGATTTTTCAGCTATGATGGTGTGAAAGCAGTCAGTACATATTCTGGAGGAAAGGACTTCAAATTTAAATTTTCGATCTTTCTCTGGGCTAGTGATATGATATAGCACTGTCACCTGATGCTGAGGGGCAGCAGGGAGGCGCCCTACCAGTCAGCCATGCTGATGTAAGTGTTCTCAGCATGTTGAAGGTAGGCTAGGTTAAACTAAGATGTTTGATAGGTTAGGGGTATTGAATGCATTTTCAACTTGCAGTGGGTTTATCAGGACACAACCCCATCTCAAGTCAAGGAGCATCTGTATTGCTACAGGCTTGTTATGCAAAACAGCTGACCACACTGCCTCCCCATTGTTCTTTCCAGACAGAAATTCTGGTAGATATTCCCATTTTACGAGTAAGAACGCGGAGGCTTAAGGAGGTTAATTAGCACACCCAAGCTCATGTGGGTAGGAAGTGATGGGGCTATGACAAGAACTCAAGTCCATATCACCCAGGAACCTGAGCCTTGAGCTATATTGCTTCTTAAGTACAGGGTATATTAGTTTCCTATTGGTGCTGTAAAAAATTACCACAATTTAGAGGCTTAAAACAACAAAAAATTTATTGTTTTGCATCCCTAATAAATGGGAAATGAACTGAAGGAAGACTGTGTTTTCATATCAACACGAAGGACACCAACACGATGCTAGATTAATCATCAAATAAAATCCCGTATGGAAAAAATTCAGAAACTTAATTTGGAATTTGAGTCCCGCTCTATTGTGTAACTTTTTCAGCCATTGCTTCGAGGAGGTAATATGACTCTTCCACCGCCAGATGGCGACCGAGACCGTAATTTAAGTTGGTTTTCTCGATTTCCTCTGGACTGAATCCCGTGAAAACCCCAAGTTTAACAAGGGGCTTTCCCGTGTAGCCTTCGCCTCTGCTTCCTCTCTCCCATCACCTCTACCTGTGAGACTCTGAAAAGGATAATGCGCGAAGAGGAGGCGCGGGGGAGCAGAGATGGAAATTCAGGGAAGGGAGAAACGGAGGGGTGAAGCTTTCCAGACCAGCCAGGCAGAAATAGCGTTCCAATAGTGGTTTAGAGCACAGACTCTGGAGCCAGAATGTCTGAGTAACTTAAACAGCTCTACCATGTAATCGCTGTGTACATATATATTTCTATGCCTCTCTCTTTCTTTCATTTGAGACAGGGTCTCACTCACTCTGTTCCACAGGCTGGAGTGCCTTGGTGCAATCATGGCTCACTGCAGTCTTGAACTTCTGGGCTCCAGTGATCTGTGGACCCCAGCCTCTGGGGACCACAGGGTCTTGAACTCCTGGGCTCAAGACATCTTCCTGCCTCGGCCTCCTAAAGTGCTGGGGTTACAGGCGTGAGCCACCATGCCTGTCTGCTGTTTCTTAAGTGCGTAGAAGAATGCCTGGCACTCAGTAAGTGTTAAATATTCATAACATAAATTAAAATTTTATAACACTACACACATGTTGTTTAGCATGTAATAAATAGATATATATTTAATGAGATGTCAACATATATTACGTTAATGAATTAAGTAAGTCTGAGAATATCAGAGAAGAGTAATAATAGATCAACGGAGGAAGCTGGGCATGACGGCTCATGCCCTAATCCTAAACTTTGGGAAGCTGAGGTGGGCGGATCAGTTGAGGTCAAGAGTTTGAGACCAGCCTGGCCAACACAGTGAAACTCCATCTCTGCTAAAAATATATATAAAAAAGGAAACAAAAATTTAGCCAGGCATGGTGGCATTTGACTGTGATCCTGGCTAATCGGGAGGCTGAGACACGAGAATCTCTTGAACCCAGGAGGCGCAGGTTGCAGTGAGCCGAGATCTCGCCACTGCACTCAGCCTGGGCGACAAAGTGAGACACTGTCTCAAGACAAACAAACAAGCAAACAAAAAAAAAGATGAAATGGGGTTTGAATACGTGATCTGTCCTCATCATGAGATAGCAAAAAGTCTTTTCTTCCCTTATATTCGGCTAATTAACTCATTTGATATACATCAGTGTATAAAGCCTTTAACTTCTATTTATTCTTTTCCTTGAAAAGCATGAGGAACACCTTCTCAGGACTCTCCCATTTTTTATTTGTGAACACCCACTGGGGTTCCTGGATAAGAAACTTGCAAGAAAGTGTGAACCCTGCTATACCTGTGTGCCCCTGGGGCTCTGCACCCTTTCCTACCCACATTTGACCTCAGTCAGTTTTTAAATGATTCCAGCTAAATTCTTCTTACCAGTGCCCAGCTGTACTTGCTTTAGGTAAGCAAGCACTCAGGTGACAATTCTCCTAGACTTTAAGCTAGTCGGAAGCTCAACCTCAGCTCTGTGAGGGGTTCAAAAAAATTGCAACCTTGCAACTTGTCTGACTTTTTCTTGTTGCAAGGGAGCATCATTATTTCCAGTTCTCTGAATTCCCACGCAGAAACCAGAACTCTGTATAAATGTCTTTAAACGGAGACATTGAGAAAAAGTGCCTGAGAAACCAATGAGATCCAAGAAGAATGCTTCCAGCACTAACATGAATGGGGCTTGACCATGCAGATAGAAGGATTGGAAACTCCTACGCCTTGGTTTAAGCTCTCTATGCGTATTCTGAGCACACTGGGGAATGTACTACTACTGGGCTTGATCTGGATCCATGGCCACCACCTCCCACAAAATGATAGATCTTCTGTTTTAGTATGTGAGATAATTCCTCAATCAGTCTTATTGCTGCTATTTCTGTTAAGCATAAACGACGATTTGTGTCACGAGTTTTAACAAGGTTTCAATTCCTTTGTGCATCCCAACATGCAATCCTCTTATTCCTGGCTGTGGACTTGCTACTGCCAAGATGGATGCCATGGAAAAAAGAGATCTCATCAAATTGTCACAGAGAGATGGAGGGCCTCTGCATAGATGGCAGGGTGGTGGCGGCCTTGCAGCCAGCTGCCCGGTGAGGAGCAGCCCCTGGGGAGAGCCCAGGCAGCAACAGGAGAAGCAGAAGTGGAGAAAAGAGACAGACTGAGCTGGAAAGAAAATGGGGACAAGAGCTGTGCATAGTCACATCCCCAGCAGTCTTGTTATCACAATGAGGATGAAGGGACTAAAAAGAGGGAAGAGCTAGAATTCATTAAAGAACAGTGTTCCTTCATACAAGGCAAGTATACCTGTGGCCTTTTCTCTCTGTATCTGAAGACGTGGTTTACTGTAATAGGAAATATCATGGGTATTGGATGGCTGTCTCATGATGATCCATTCTCCTCTACATCCCAAACTTTTTTTTGAAAGCATTTCTGTGTTTTGACTTCCTCTCTCCCCAAAGTTCTTCTTAACTTCTGAGTATGACTTGGCTTCCTTATTTTTTGAAATATTTGAAACCCCTAACTTCCTTTCCTCTGTGGTGTAACTCACATGGCTTCTTGATACCAGGAGGCACTGTCTGCATGCAGTCTCATATTATGAGGAAGAAATGCCCATGAATCCTGCCAATATGAGGAACAATCAGCATTCGTCTTCTCTGACAAAATACAGGTGCCGCATATTCTGTCGGAAAACGTGGTGTTGAGGTCAGACCTGCCCTGTCTCTGTCTCTCTCTCTGGCTCTGGAAATGTTGAGTATATGAATGAAGGGAGAAGGACGGCCGCCATGCGGAGGCAATTTCACGGTGGCGTGAAACAATTTTGGAAGCATCAATGCCATGGGCAGGACATCAGGGCCCCAAAAGGGAAATACACAGCGGTTTCTTCAGACTTCAGTGCTCTCTTTTATAGTTATGGAAACCACAAGTGCAGAGGAAAGGAGCTGATTCTGTAAAAACAAGTTTATTCCTATTTTAAAATGTGATTTTCTGATTATTTTCCCACAATAAGCCAGAGGATAGCAGGGGAAAGCTATTATCCTCAGTTACAGAAAATGATGCTGAGTGCACCTAGCATCACAGAAGGTTTAGAGGACACAGTCGTCTCAGGTACCTACAGATAAGGGAGAAATGCTGTTGAGAGTACCTACTTGTATTCTTATTCATGGAAGCAAATCCCTTCTGGAACCAAGTCGTTAGCTGCTGGTAAAATATTTCTTTTGGCTCCTTTCTCTCCTGAGCTCTCAAATACAGACTTCTTTGTGTATGCCTCTGCTTTTGGGAACTCTGTTCAAAGAATAAGACTGTATGTTTGCAGGTGAACTCGCTAGGTCAGGGATCCCTTGTGTAGGGAGATGATGAATCACTGAGCAGGACACACAGGCATGGGTTGAAATAGTGAGACGTACCTCAGTTTAAAGAGAGGTCCTAGGAGCTCATGGACCATTATTAAATAAACTCTAAATTAGAAAAAAGAACCACATTTCTCTTTTGATAGTCACATAAAAATTGAAGCCATGCTCCTTCTAATAAAAAGTAACATGCACAGCTCTTCACTGCAAAGCTCATTTATTATTTGTAACAGGCCTTTAGGGTCCATATCATTTTTACAGAAGTGGAAATGGCATGCATTTACTAATTTAGTTTATTCATTAGTTTTCCAAAAGTGACAAAAAGAATGCTCCCTTTGACTTCCTACCTGATACTTTAAAAGAGATAAATTCATGACTAAAAAAGAGTACCTCACATTGTACACAAATAATTAATGTGTTATAAGTAGAATTTTTGATGCCACAAAAGAAGTAGTACTCGAATATAAATTTCCTCAGCAAGGCAATGCACTTCTATAGAAGGGTGCGGCTTACAGATGGGACAATGGCAAGCGCACACCTGGACAAGGAGGGGACAGGGTACTTACGTCTGATGGAAGTCGCCCCTTACTGCTGTAATTCCCCTATTGGCTAGGGTTAGACCCCACAGTCTAGCCTAATTCTGATTGGCATTTTAAAGGGAGCAGGGGTACGAGCTGGAGTGACGGGGTGGGTAGTTTGGTGGGAAGGGCAGTTACGGGGAGGTCACAGCAAGTAAGCCGGAGTCAAAGCAGGTGACTGGAGCAGGTGACCGGGATGAGTCAGGATGGGGCAGGGGACCAGGGAAGAGATGTGAACTACTGATTAGAACTGGTGGAAAAGATCGTTTACTGAAACTACAAGGAAGTTAAACTTTAAAACAAAGAATTAAAGAATAAAAGAACTGAACATACTGATGCACTAATTCTTTGAAGAGAAACTTGGGGTTCACTATATCTAACAAATGCAACTGATTGACCCAAGCTGGTGTGTGATATTGTGAATAACAGAAAGTATATATTTGGCCTCTGACCCTGGTGCCTGCCCCTCAGCTCCTAAAACCCTTGCAATCTCCAGAGTGATAAGAGTGTCTTTTGCATAATAATGAGGTGACTGGTGGCTGGGGCTGGTCACCAGAAAGACCAAGGCGGGATTAGAGGCTTCGGATTTTCAGCCCACTCACAATCTCTGGGGCGAAGGGAGGGGCTGAAGGCTGAGTTGACCACCAATGGCCAATGGTTTAATCAACTCATCATGCTGACATAACAAAGCCTCCATTAAAACCCCAAAGAATAGAGTTTGGAGAATTTCCAGATAGCTGAACACAGAAAGATGGCTGGAGGATTGGCTCTTGAAGAAGTTGTGGAAGAGGCCAGGCACGGTGGCTTATGCCTGTAACCCCAGCACTTTGGGAGGCCGAGGCAGGTGGATCATGAGGTCAGGAGTTCAAGACCAGCCTGGCCAACATGGTGAAACCTCATCTCTACTAAAAATATAAAAATTAGCTGTGTGTGGTAGTAAGTGCCTGTAATCCCACTTACTTGGGAGACTGAGGCAGGAGAATTGTTTGAACCTTGGAGGTGGAGGTTGCAGTAAGCCAAGATTGCGCCACTGCACTTCAGCCTCACTCCAGTCTGGGATACAGAGCAAGACTACATCTCAAAAAATAAAAATAAAAAAAGAAGGCGTGGAAATTTCACACTCTTTTCCATATACTTTGTCCTATGCATTTTGCATTTCTTTATCAATCTGTTCATCTATATCCTTTGTCATATCCTATGTAATAAACCAGTATATGTAAGTAAGTGTTTCCCTGACTTCTTTGGGCTGCCCTAGCAAATTAATTGAACCTGAGGAAAGGTTTGTGGAAACCTACAATTTATAGTTGAATGGTCAGAAGTACAGGTAACAGCCTATCAGCAACTGACATCTGAAGTGGGGAGAGGGCAGTTTTGTGTGACTAAGCCCTCAATCTGTGGGATCTGATGCTATTTTTAGGTAAATAGTGTCAGAATTGAATTGAATTGGAGGACACCCAGCCAGTGTCTACTGGAGAATTACTTGGTGTGGGGGGACAATCTCCACATACCTGATGTCAGAAGTAACTGTGTAAGACAGTAGGAAAAATGCTTTGGAGTTTTGTTTTTTTCTCCCATCTCTATTTATATAGGTTAAAAATGTGGCTGGGTGCATGCCCATGATCTGAGCACTTTGGAAGGCCCAGGTGAAAGGATCACTAGAGGTCTGGAGTTCAAGACTAGCCTGGGCAACACAGTGAGACCCCCATCTCTAAAAACAAACAAACAAACAAATACATAAATCA
The DNA here is from genome assembly GCF_009761245.1 of Sapajus apella. NCBI lineage: Eukaryota > Metazoa > Chordata > Mammalia > Primates > Cebidae > Sapajus > Sapajus apella. Next base: position 252,227 of record NW_022437023.1, on the reverse strand, counting down.
GTATAAGCCTCAAAATCCATTATGAAGGTGTCAGAGTGATGAATGCCATAGGCATAGTTAGTAATGGTTAATAAATAAAACAATGTGTTGGAGGAATATTTAAAATAACTGAGCCTGCTACAAGCAAACTACAGAATAATTTCATCATAACATATTTTTTGTTTCCAAATTAGATACAAGATTAAACCTTGGGTCTCTGGCACTGGAGAGTGATTCTGATATTCATATATAATTACCCACAGGGCATGGATTCTGAGAGATGCTGATAAAAGAAGTTGGTGTCTTCTTGGCATTTGTCCCCCAACACCCTCATTCATGGCTTTTCCTCTTTGGTCTCCCACTTCAGCCCTCACACCTGTCAACACTGTGCTTATTACCACGTGGAGTGGTTAGAAGGTCTTCACCCAAAGTCAACACATTTCCTGGGTTGTCCTTCTCTTGGGTGTTTCTCGGCATGACTGTCCTGAATAAAGGGAAGGAGATGAGGGTGATGTTGGGAAGCATCTCGAGGGCTGGAGTCAGGTGGAACCGGCTGAGGCTGTTGGATCAAGTTTCAGCCATTGGTAAAAGACCTCCAAGCTGCGAATGCTGCTGCCATATGAAGAATCTGTGTAAAGTCGCCTCTGAGATTAGAACATTCCAAGGACTGAAGAAAGAGGTGTAGGTAGCACAAAGCCACAGCATAATTGAAGCTTCTTCGATTCCCAAGGACAGGAAGCGTGCAAATGGCTCTGCGTTCTCGGTGGGGGTGGGGCTAAGAAGTGAGCCTGTGAGTGGTAGTTTGGGCAAAGACTTGTGTGATACATGTGGGCACTGAAATTTAGTGTCCTCTGAACACAAAAACCCTCTATGATCAGGGATTAGATGTCACCCCTATGAACATACAAAGAACACCTTTGTATTCTGAGGGGACACCGTTCATCATCAGATCACTGTTGGTGGAAGCCGACTGATAGGTTTGTATTTCATATTTTCCTCTTTAGTAATGTAAAAATAGAAGTTATTTCTCCATTTTTCCAATGTAGGATTACTTTATTTATTTATTTATTTATTTGTTTGTTTGTTTGTTTTGGACAGGGGCTCTGTCACCCAGGCTGGAGTGCAGTGACACAAATATAGCTCACCACAGCCTTGATCTCTTGGGTTCAGGTGATCCTCCCACCTCAGCCTCCTCAGTAGCTGGGACTACAGGCACATGCCACCAGCCTGGCTAATTTCTTTTTAAAGTTTTTCTAGAGATGGGGCTCTCACTATGTTGCCCAGACTGGTCTTGAACTCCTGAGCTCAAGCGATCCTTCCATCTTAGCCTCCCAAAGTGTTGGGATTACAAGCATGAGCCACCATGCTCAGCCCAATGTAGGAATGTTTAATTCCTCCACTTGCTATCAAAGAAAACTGCTTTCTTACTTCCTGATTTCTCTTTTTCTGATTTGCTTCTCCTTAGGTTCTGTTCTTGGGTGCTATCACCTTTGTTTTGAGAATATGAAGATTTGTTTAGGGGGGAAAAAAGCAGAAAGAATTCACTGGAAGATTTCACATTTGTATATGTCTTTAAGAAATGTGACATTCAAGTGTTAGGGTAGAGACATTGATCTGATTACCATCAGGATAAAACCAAATCTCCTTATCATGTCTTACATGTGTATCTGTCCAACTTTGTCTCCTGCAATTTTCCAACCAACTCATTCTGTTCCAGCCTCAATGGCCTTACTCTTTCAGGAAGTTCACCTTCTCCGGAGCCTTGCACTCTCTTTTGCCCAGAATACTCTCCCAGATCTTAACATGATAGGAAAACAACAACAACAACAAAACTGTTTGTCACATCCACTAGAACCTCAGCCCCATGAGGCAGAGTCCATGCCCATTTTCCTTCCATGTAACATTTCTGGCACCTAGAGAGTGACTGATGCATAATGGCTGGTAAAATATTTGATTAAAAAATATTTTAGTGTATTTCTTCCCCCAAAAGATACATACACAACAGAGGCCGTTGTTTTATCTCTATCTGTAGCATATTTTAGGCATTTAGTAAATTTCTGTTGAATCCATATGGAATTCTTCATATTGATCTGTAGACACTTTATCTGGTAAAAACCAGAATATCATAAAACTAAAGGTAATAGGGAGAGAGCAAAACCAAAGGCAGACATGGGAAGACTCTCCTTATACAAAATACTTTTTCCATGTCTATAATGAAGCCCCAAATTACCTGGATACTTATAACAGTGGTACCAAGGGAATGTCTGCAGGTCCTCCATTCTCTTAAATTATTTTCAGTTCCTTAATTGTACACGACATATGAAACATAAAGGGTGTTTATTTACTAATCACCAGCATTAATTAAAAGACTTACCTGATACTCTCTTTGTGCAATAAAAATTAAAAAGATTACTCAGTAATCCATTAGGAGAGGTGCAACTGGGGCATTAAAATACGAATATGTGTCTGATTTTCAAATATCATAAGTATTTAGAAAGCACTTATACAGACTCAATTAATATGTTGTTAACTAAATTCATATTTATTAATAATATGTGATGTAAATTAGTGTTTTATATTAATTTGCAAGACAATTGTAAATAGAATGTCACAATCACTCTTTTGATTCAATCAACAGTCCTCAGACTGGTTCTTTGTAATGTATTTAGTGGGTTAACAAAAGCTGTAGTATTTGAAATTAGGAAATTTTGTTTTTTCGATATTTTGCTCAAACACTTCTTTTTTTTTTTTTTTTTTTTGAGATGGAGTCTCGCTCTATCGCCAGGCTGGAGTGCAGTGGCACAATCTCGGCTCACTGCAAACTCTGCCTCCCGGGTTCAAGTGAGTCTCCTGCCTCAGACTCCCTAGTAGCTGGGATACAGGCGTGAACCACCATGCCCAGCTAATTTTTGTATTTTTAGTAGAGATGGGGTTTCTCCATGTTGGTCAGGCTGATCTCAAACTCCCAACCTCAGGTGATCTGCCTGCCTCGGCCTCCCAAAGTGCTGGGATTACAGGCGTGAGCCACTGTGCCCGGCCAACACTTTTCTTATCAGTGTAAGTGACTGAAGTGTTATGCAAACTTCAAAACTGATTATCTAAGGTATATCATTAAAACAAATTATGAGCTGTGATCTTGGGCAAGGTACTCAAACTGAAGGAGGGTTTCCTTATCTGAAAATTTACATAATAATAATAATTACCTCATAATCTGTTAAGAAAAGTACATGTTATAATATATTTTAATGTACAATGTGTCTGGCACATATTAAGATCTAAACAAGATAACTGTTACTGTTATACCAATAGGTATAATCATTCTGATAATTATAGTAGCAATTTAAATATATTTTTTCCAACTTTTATTTTAAGTTCAGGGGTACATGTGCAGGATGTGCAGGTTTATTACATAGGTAAATGTGTGCCATGGTGGTTTGCTGCACAGATCATCCCATCACCTAGGTATTAAGCCCAGCATCCATTAGCTATTCTTCCTGAGGCTCTCCCTCCTCCTACCTCCTACCCTCCAAGAGGTCCCATTGTGTGTTGTTCCCCTCCATGTGTCCATGTGTTCTCATCATTCAGCTCCCACTTATAAATGAGAATATATGATATTTGGTTTTCTGTTCCTGTATTGGTTTGCTAGGGATAATGGCCTCCAGCTCCATCCATGTCTCTGCAAAGAACATGATCTTATTCCTTTTCCTGGCTGCTTAGAATTCCATGGTATATACGTACCACATTTTCTTTATTTAGTCTGTAATTGATGGGCATTTGGGTTGATTCTATGTCTTTGCTATTGTGAATAGTGCTGCAATGAACATATGCATGCATATGTCTTTAAAATAGAATAATTTATATTCCTTTGGTTATATACCCAGCAATTCTATTGCTGGGTCAAATGGTATTTCTGTCTCTAGGTCTCTGAGGAATATTACCACACTGTCTTCCACAATGGTTGAATTAATTTATACTTCCACCAATATAACCTCTCCAGGATCTGTTGTTTTTTGACTTTTTCATGATAGCCATTCTTACTGGTGTGAGATAGTATCTCACTGTGGTTTTGGTTTGCATTTCTCTAATGATCAGTGATATTGAGCTTTTTTTTTTCATGTGTTTCATAGCCACATGTGTGTTTTCTTTTGAGAAATGTGTGTTCATGTCCTTTGCCCACTTTTTTTTTTTTTTTTTCTGAGATGGAGTTTCGCTCGTTACCCAGGCTGCAGTGCAATGGCGCGATCTCGGCTCATCGCAACCTCCACCTCCTGGGTTCAGGCAATTCTCCTGCCTCAGCCTCCTGAGTAGCTGGGATTACAGGCACACACCACCATGCCCAGCTGATTTTTTGTATTTTTAGTAGAGACGGGGTTTCACTGTGTTGACCAGGATGGTCTTGATCCCTTGACCTCGTGATCCACAAGCCTCGGCCTCCCAAAGTGCTGGGATTACAGGCGTGAGCCACCGCGCCTGGCCCCTTGCCCACTTTTTAATGGTTTTTTTTTTTTCTTGTAAATTTAAGTTCCTTATAGATCTTAGACCTTTGTCAGATGCATAGATTGCAAAATATTCTCCCATTCTGTGGGTTGTCTTTTTATTGTATCGATAATTTCTTTTGCTATGTAGAAGCTCTTTACTTTAATTAGATCCCATTTGTCAATTTTTGCTTTTGTTGTAATTTTTACTTTTTGGCATCTTCATCATGAAATTTTTGCCCATGCCTATGTTCTCAATGGTATTGCCTAGGTTTTCTTCTAGAGTCTTTATAATTTTAGGCTTTACATTTAAGTCTTTAATTCATCTTGAGTTGATTTTTGTATATGGTTTAGGGAAGAGGTCCAGTTTCAATCTCCTGCATATGGCTAGCCAGTTCTCCCAGTACCATTTATTAAAGAGCGAATCCTTTTCCCCATTGCTTGTTTTTGTCAGGTTTATCGAAGGTAAGATGGTAGTAGGTGTGTGGTCTTATTTCTGGGTTTCCTATTCTGTTACATTGGTCTGTGTGTCTGTTCTACATACTAGTACTATGCTGTTTTAGTTACTGTAGCCCTGTAGTATAGTTTGAAGTTGGGTAGTGTGATGTCTCCAGCTTTGTTCTTTTTGCTTAGGATTGCCTTGGTTCTTTTGGTTCCACATGAATTTTAAAATAGTTTTTTTGTAATTCTGTGAAAAATGTCAATGGTAGTTTAATGGGAACAGCACTGAATCTATAAATTGCTTTGGGCAGTATGGCCATTTTCATGATGTTGATTCTTCCTATCTGTGAGCATGGAGTGTTTTTCCCTTTGTTTGTGTCGTCTCTGATTTCTTTGAACAGTGGTTTGCAGTTTTTCTTGAAGAGGTTCTTCATTTCCCTTGTTAGCTGTATTCCTGGGTATTTTATTCTTTTTGTGGTAATTATGAACAGGAGATCATTTATGGGTAATTTAAATATTTTTAAAATAAAATATTTTACCACTCATGATGCATTATTCTTCTCTGGGATAGAGATTTCCCAGAACTCTGGTAACTGTTATTTTAATCTATGTACTTCTGATTAATCTGTTTCACCTCCTGGTTGCTACTGTGGTAACTAGGGTTATTAATAGCCTCAGAGGTACCAAGACTTCACTGTAAAACATTATTTTTTTTTCAGGAAAGCTCTCTGAATGATTATGCCAGATTTATGTGTTAAGAATGGACATGGCTGATTAAATAATTCAATGAGCTTTGTTCAACTATCTACCTCTCACAGCCTCTATTTTGTCCCCTGTGGAAGCACATAACAGAGCTTATTTCTGGTGTTGTAACTCTCTGTCAGAACCTGTAATTAGTATGCCTCATATATAGAATTTTATTTCATCTTAGTATTAATCCCACCAAATTGAAACTACCTAAACTTTAAAGTTAAAATGACCGAGGCTAATGGAGGATATGTGATTGATTGAGGGTCGCAAACTTAATAAGTTCTCCAACTACGGAACAAATGCATTTTTTTCAAAATCTGCTACTATTATATCCCAGCATTTCATAGTACCAAGATGAGGCAAAAATGTACAGTTCTTAGACAAATATCTTATTTTCTAGGGAATATCTTTCTATTTTCTTTCTCTCATCCCTCTCTCACTTTACCCCAGCTACAGTCAAACGTCAAACATAAGAACCAGAGAATTTAAATAAATGTCCCAAGAAGGAATATCCCGAATCATATTCTTCTTCTGATTCCTGAAACTTCCAAATATATTTTTAGTGTTATCATGAAGTTCAGTGATACTTGGGGATGACCTAGTGCCGGGCAGCAAGAAGATGATCAATGAATAAATTTTTTAATTTTAATTTTATATTTTATTTTATTTTTAAAAACTTTCTGACCTTTTACTTCTCAGTAAGAAGACAACAAGGAGTAGAAATCTGTGTTCTAAAAGAATGTGAGGGGTCCAGGCATAGAAGAAATGTCCCAATGGTGCTGGGTGATGGCATTGCCTGCTGAGTCTTAAGGCTCACACTATAGTATTTATTTATTTGTTTTTATTATACTTTAAGTTCTGGGGTACATGTGCAGAACTTGCAGGTCTGTTACGTAGTTATACTCATGCCATGGTGGTGTGGTGCATCTATCCTCTCATCATCTACATTAGGTGTTTCTTCTAATGCTATAGCTCCCCTAGCCTCCCACCGCCCAACAGGCCCCTGTGTGTGATGTTCCCCTCCCTGTGTCCATGTGTTCTCATTGTTCATCTCCCACTTATGAGTGAGAATGTGCAGTGTTTGGTCTTCTGTTCTTGTGTTAGTTTGCTGAGAGTGATGGTTTCCAGCTTCATCCATGTCCCTGCAAAAGACATGAGCTCATTCTTTTTTTAAGGCTGCATAGTATTCCATGGTGTGTATATGTGCCATACTTTCTCTATCCAGTCTATCACTGATGGGCATTTCATTTGGTTCCAAGTCTTTGTTATTGTGAACAGTGCTGCCAAAAACATACGTGTGAATGTGTCTTCATAATAGAATGAGTCATAATTTTTTGGGTATATACCCAGTAATGAATAAATTTTGAATTGAAAACTTTCATTAAGAGTATTTACCCAGAGACAAATGAGAACTTAATTTGTAGGACCGATTGGTTTCTTTACTGGGAACTGTCCAATCCTAAAATTCATAGAAGGTTTCCTAGTTTTCATTCTCTGTGAAGTGAAACATTAGGTTAATTGGTGGCAGCAGTGCTGACTACCAACGCTTTTTTTGAATTTGTTTCTCTTTCACGTCTCGGAAGATGACTGTGACAGCCCCCAGAAACCCTCAGTCAGTAGCTGGAATTGTGATGGTTGTTTTCATGGTGCCCAGGACTTCCATGGCTCACCACAGAGGTACTCCAAGTAAGTGCAGAATAGCTACTGTTCAGAGTTTCTGGATTTGAAAATAATTTCTTGGGGGCTCTGGGGCTTCAGGCCCAGTATGTTGTATGTTGACCAAACCCTAGGTAGAATTTAGGACTCCTACCAGAGCCCAGATTTCTCTCTCTCAGAATTTTGCTAGATTCCTTTTCTCAAATTCTGCAGTTGAGGAGAGGATAATTTTTCTCAGGCAAAAGCCTTTGGGGTCTCAGAATTGGAAGAAAGAGACAAAGTCTGTTAATAATGCAGGACAAAATGCACATAAGACCACTTGCGAAGTGTTAAGAGAGTATGTTAAAAGGACTTACATCCTAGGGACTTTCTGGGCCAAGTAGTGTTCACGTGCTACTGAACTTGGGGTTGGAGAAATTCAAAACATGGTCTCTATAGATTCAGTATCTAAAGAGCACAATTACTATTTCCCAAGTATAAGCAGCAGGTTCATGGAGGTAACATTGCAGAGTCAGAGAAAAAATGGGATGACAGGCAGTGACTGTCACTAATTCTAAGTTCATGTACAAACTTAAGTCAGTATTGGTGGCAAATAGGGCCATGATAATAGTATAAAAAGAAAAGAATACGGGCCGGGCGCGGTGGCTCAAGCCTGTAATCCCAGCACTTTGGGAGGCCGAGGCGGGTGGATCACAAGGTCAAGAGATCAAGACCATCCTGGTCAACATGGTGAAACCCCGTCTCTACTAAAACTACAAAAAATTAGCTGGGCATGGTGGCGCGTGTCTGTAATCCCACCTACTCAGGAGGCTGAGGCAGGAGAATTGCCTGAACCCAGGAGGCGGAGGTTGCGGTGAGCCGAGATCGGGCCATTGCACTCCAGCCTGGGCAACAAGAGCGAAACTCCGTCTCAAAAAAAAAAAAAAAAAAAAAAAAAAAGAAAAGAATACTTGCTTGCACCCACTAAATCCTAAACCCTATAGTAGCATCATTACACTAGGGTGCACACACACACACACACACGATTGTGGAATAAGTATTACTATTCCACTTTTTAAAATATTCATTATTATGAGAATAACATAACTAACACAGACATTATATAAAACATACCTATAAAGTTTAACAAAAACTACAAAGAAATATCCAAATAATCACTAACCAGGTAAAAAATATCTGAATATTATCAATACCCCAAAAGACTCCTGTGTGCCTCTTCACAATTATACCCACTTCTACTTCCAAGACGCACTATAATGACTTTGCAATTCTAATTGTATTGCTTTTTGTTAAAGTTTTAACATATATAAATGTATGCTTAAATGACATAGATTAGTATTTCTTTAAACATTCTTCTTATAAATAATGTATTCCATATTGCTTCTTTTGCTTAATATTATGTTTGAGAAGACCTTTCACAGATCGTTCATGAAACAGTCATTCAACTCATTTTCACTAGTGTGTAGTATATCATTTTATGAGGGTATCACAATGTACTTACCCATTCTAATGTGGGTGGATATTTTGGTTACTTTCATTTCTTTTTCATGTGTTCTGGAGCATTTGAGTCTGCATTTCTTATATACTTAGATTGGAATTGGTGGGTCCAAAAGGCATGCATATCTTCCACTTTACAAGAGAATATCCAAATACTATTCAAATCAGTTGCTTCTATGTGCACTCTCAAAAGCTGTTTATAAAAGAAGCCCATTCTTGGTGGCTGGCAAGATGGCCAAATAGGAACAGCTCTGGTCTGCAGCTCCAAGTGAGATCAACACAGAAGAGGGATAATTTCCACATTTCCAACTGAGGTACCCAACTCATCTCATTGGAACTGGTTAGACAGTGGGTACAGCCCATGGAGGGTGACCCAAAGCAGGGTGGGGCATAACCTCACCCAGGAAGTGCAAGGGGTCAGGGAAGTCCCTTCGCTAGCCAAGGGAAGCCCTGAGGGACTGTGCCCCGAGGAATGGCACACTCCAGCCCATATACTATGCTTTTCCCATTGTCTTTGCAACCCACAGACCGGGAGATTCCCTTGGGTGCCTATGCCACCAGAGCCCTGGGTTTCAAGCACAAAACTGAGCAGCCATTTGGGCAGACACCGAGCTAGCTGTAGCTTTTTTTTTATACCCTAGTGGGGCCTGGAATGCCAATGAGACAGAACCATTCACTCCCCTGGAAAGGGGTGTGAATCCAGGGAGCTAAGTGTCTAGCTCAGAAGATCCCACCCCCACAGAGACCAGCAAGCTATGATCCACTGGCTTAAAATTCTTGCTGCCAGCACAGCAGTCTGAAGTCAACCTGGGATGCTTGACAGTAGGGGGAGGGGTGTCTGCCATTACTGAGGCTTAAGTAAGTGGTTTTCCCCTCACAAGGTAAACAAAGCTGCCAGGAAGTTCAAACAGGGTGGAGCCCACTGCTGCTCAGCAAAGCCAATGTAGCCAGACTCCCTCTCTAGAATCCTCGTCTCTGGGCAGGGCATCTCTGAAAGAAAGGCAGCAGCCCCAGTCAGAGGCTTATAGATAAAAACTCCCATCTCTTTGGGACAGAACACCTGGGGGAAGGGGCAGCTGCAAGTGCAGCTTTAGCAGACTTCAATGTTCCTGCCTTCCAGCTGTGAAGAGAGCAGCAGATCTCCCACAATAGTGCTCAAGTTCTGCTAAGGGACAGATCGCCTCCTCAAGTGGGTCCTGGACTCCCATGCCTCCTCACTGGGAGATGCTGCCCAGCAGGAGTCGACAGACACCTCATACAGGAGAGCTCCTGCTGGCATCTGGCAGGTGCCCCTCTGGGACAAAGCTTTCAGAGGAAGGAACAGGCAGCAATCTTTACTGTTTGGTAGCCTCTGCTGGTGATATCCAGGCAAACAGGATCTGGAGTGGACCTACAGCAAACTCTAGCAGACCTACGGCCTAGGGGCCTGACTGTCAGAAGGAAAACTAACAAACAGAAATAAATAGTTTTAACATCAACAGGATGTCCACTCAGAGACCCCATCCAAAGGTCACCAACTTCAAAGGCCAAAGGTAGATAAATCCACAGAGATGAGGAAAAACTAGTGCAAAAAGGCTGAAAATTCCCAAAACCAGAATGCCTCTTTTCCTTAAAGGATCATAACTCCTCACCAGCAAGGGAACAAAATTGGATGGAGAATGAGTTTGAAGAATTGACAGAAGTAGGCTTCAGAAGGTGGGTAATAAATTCCTCTGAGCTAAAGGAGCATGTTCTAACCCAATGCAAGGAAGCTCAGAACATTAAAAACAGTTAGATGAATTGCTAACTAGAATAACCAGTTTAGAGAAGAATATAAATGACCTGATAGAGCTGAAAAATATAGCATGAGAACTTCATGAAGCATACACAAGTATCAATAGCCAAATCAATCAAATGGAAGAAAGGATATCAGAGATTGAAGATCAATTTAATGAAATAAAGCAAGAAGACAAGATGATAGAAAAAAGGATGAAAAGGAATGAACAAAGTCTCCAAGAAATATGGGACTATGTGAAAAGACCAAACCTATGTTTGATTGGTGTACCTGAAAGTGACAGGGAGAATGGAACCAAGTTGGAAAACATACCTCAGGAGAACTTGCCCCTAGCAAGTCAGGCCAATATTCAAATTCAGGAAATACAGAGAATGCCACAAAGATACTCCTCGAGAAGAGCAACCCCAAGACACATAATCACCAGATTCACCAAGGTTGAAAAGAAGGAAAAGATGTTCAGGGCAGCCAGAGAGAAAGGTTACCCACAAAAGGAAGCCTATCAGACTAACAGTGGATCTCTCTGTAAAATCCCTACAAGCCAGAAGAGAGTGGCGGCCAATATTCAACATTCTTAAAGAAAAGAATTTTCAATCCAGAATTTCATATCCAGCCAAACTAAGCTTTGTAAGTGAAGGAGAAATAAAATCATTTACAGACAAGCAAATGCTGAGAGATTTTGTCACCACCAGGCCTGCCTTACAAGAGCTCCTGAAGGAAACACTAAACATGGATAGGAAAAACCAGTACCAGCCACTGCAAAAACATATCAAATTGTAAAGATCATCGAAACAATGAAGAAACTGCATCAACTAACAGGAAAAATAACCAGCTAGCATCATATGCAAAGATCAAATTCACACATAACAATATTAACTTTAAATGTAAATGGGATAAATACCCCAATTAAAAGATACAGACTAACAAATTGGATAAAGAGTCAAGGCCAATTGGTGTGCTGTATTCAGGAGACCCATCTCATGTGCAAAGACACACATAGGCTTAAAATAAAGAGATGGAGGAATATTTACCAAGCAAATGGAAAGAAAAAAAAAAAAGCAGGGCTTGCAATCCTCATCTCTGATGAAACATACCTTAAACCAATAAAGATGAAAAAAGACAAAGAAGGGCATTACATAATGGTAAAGGGATCAATGCAACAAGAAGAGCTAAATAATCTAAATATATATGTACCAATACAGGAGCACCCAGGTTCATAAAGCAAGTTCTTAGAGACCTACAAAGAGATTTAGACTCCACACAATAATAGTGGGAGACTTTAACACCCCGCTATCAATATTAGACAGATTAATGAGACAGAAAATTAAGCAGGGTATTCAGGACTTGAACTCAGCTGTGGACCAAGCAGACCTAATAGACATCTACAGAATTCTGCACCCCAAATCAACAGACTATATATTCTTCTCAGCACCTCATCACACTTATTCTAAAACTAACCACATAATTGGAAGTAAAACACTTCTCAGCAAATGCAAAAGAATGGAAATCATAACAAGCAGTCTCTGAGACCACCGTGCAATCAAATTAGAACTCAGGATTAAGAAACTCACTCAAAACCACACAACTACATGGAAACTGAACAATCTGCTCCTGAATGACTACTGCATAAATAACAAAATTGAGACAGAAATAAATAAGTTCTTTGAAACCAATGAGAACAAAGACACAACATACCAGAATCTCTGGGACACAGCTAAAGCAGTGTTAAAAGGAAAATTTACAGCACTAAATGCCCATAGGAAAAACTGGGAAAAATCTAAAATCAACACCCTAACATCAAAATTAAAAGAACTAGGGAAGCAAGAGCAAACAAATTCAAAAGCTAGCAGAAGACAAGAAATAACTAAGATCAGAGCAGAACTGAAGGAGATAGAGACACAAAAATCCCTTCAAAAAATCAATGAATCCAGGAGCTGTTTTTCTTCTTGAAAATATTAACAAAATAGACTGCTAGCCAGACTAACAAAGAAGAAAAGAGAGACAAATTAAATAGTCATAATAAAAAATGATAACAGTATCACCACTGATCCCACAGAAATACAAACTACCACCAGAGAATACTTATATGCAAATAAACTAGAAAGTCTAGAAGAAATGGATAAATTCCTGGACACATACACCCTCCCAACACTAAATTAGGAAGAAGTTGAATCCCTGAATAGACCAATAACAAGTTCTGAAATGGAGGCAGTAATTAATAGCCTACCAATGAATAAGAACCCAGGACTAGAGAGATTCACAGCCAGATTCTACCAGAGGTACAAGAAGAAGCTGATACCATTCCTTCTGAAACTATCTCAAACAACAGAGAAATAGATAAAGAGGGACTTCTCCATAACTCATTTTATGAAGCCAGCATCATCCTGATATATATATAAAAAGCAGAATCCTGTATTTGGTTACATTCTGGCCTAGTGACCACTTCCTTCAGATAAAGCAACCTTCCCTGTCGGCAAAAGCCAGGCATGTGAAAAATAAATTTCCTTTGTGGTCACTTAGTTCTTATTCCTCTTGTCTTGAGTGTCTGGGCTGCTAGCTTCATGTATTTACATCCAAATGAAGTCTTTCTTTCCAACTTCTTATGGTATGTTTGGATTCACAAAATATTTTAGACTGATCTAAATATAATAATTTCCCACAAGTGCCAAGAATATAGGTTTGTACAGTTTTGAAGTAATATTGGTAAAAGAGTACAGAGCAGAGTGCCCATATTTAAATAGAACTTTCAACATGGTAGTCTTTCTATAGGTGTTTTCAGGATAACAAAAATTAATTTGATTGACATAGACTTAGGGGGCAATACGTGAGAAACAGGCTCTGCCCTAAAGGATAGGATGAGAGCTGGGCACGGAGGATTTACATGGTTTGAATTTCAGACACACACGCTAACTGCTAATTTGGTATCATCCACCAGCTTGAATATTTTCATGAGATTCTGTCTTACATCTCTGCTAATCCTGAAACAAAGAATTGGGATCACTTCAGGTGAGTCTAGTTCAGGAAAACCCATTAAAATTGTTCTACTCTTCATTTAATTTTTTTCTATATTATTTTTTCTTCTTTTTATATTAATTAGAATAGGCCAAGCTCCTGCAACAAATAGACTCAAAAGTGTATGATGGCTGAAATACAGTAGAAATTTATAACTCACTAATGTAGCAGTAGGAGGATATTGAAGATTTGTGAGTAGCTTTTCTCCAGGTGGTGATTCAGGATTCCAAGCTCCATAGTCCAATATGGTGCCCCTTATTTTTTTTCCTGAGAAAATCAACACACTTTAATTTTTCTTCCAGAAAAAAGGTCAGGAAGAGTGACTAATTGTGATCCACTAGACTAAGGCAAGAAAGTTATTGAAATGTGCTACTGTGCCTACTATTGTAGTTGTCACTGTGACTGTAACTAATATTTGTCTCCCTCCTTCACAGGCCATTCTTGATTCTCCTCATCCTTTGAATTTAGTCTAGTTTGTTTAGGTGACAGAGATTACTATTCCAGAAGAGTCTATACTATTATTTATTCTGTTCCTGAACTATGATTGTATTAGTGTCTGCTGACAGTCATGACCATGCATAAAAGTCCTAAAAGACTATTGTATTTTCATGTGGGATAGTAGTCTCTGTCACTAAACCAGAAGAACAATCTAATTTTTAGACCTGCTCAAGCTTGGTTCCAAATGTACCACTTTAGTTGCATGATGGATTGTGGCTGGTATGCTCAAACTATGACTCCATGAATCTTATAGCTCTTAGCATGACATGGACAATGTAAGGCACATAGTCAGTGTGCTAAGTGCCTATCAGAAGAAATGCACACCTGGTGATAGTTTTAGAACTGTGAAAGAAAATTAAATCTTGGGACTCCAACCCAATAAGCCTGAGGGAAAAGTTAGTCTGGGAACTAAGTTACAAACCTGCCTCCCTTTTCGGTTTGTAAATAAGACGGCTACAAGATGAAAAGCTACATGCCCGCTTCATATTTTGCCCACAAGGAAATTTCTTGTGAGCTGCAAGGTCTTTACCCTAAGGTATTTTTGTTAAAATTGTACCATGACAATGTAAATTGATAGCTTATCTTTACAGGTGCAGTCACCCACCTGCCCACTAGACAAAATGTATATCTTTTTTTTTTGAGACAGAGTCTCGCTCTGTCATCCAGGCTAGAGTGCAGTGGTGCAATCTTGGCTCACAGCAACCTCTGCCTCCTGGGTTCAAGTGATTTTCCTGCCTTAGCCTCCCAAGTAGCAGAGATTACAGGCACCTGCCACCATGCTTAGCTACTTTTTTTTTTTTTTTTGTATTTTTAGCAGAGACGAGGTTTCACCATGTTGGCCAGCCTGGTTTCAAACTCCTGACTTCAAGTGATCAGCCCGCCTCAGCCTCCCAAAGTGCTAGGATTACAGGCTTGAGCCACCGGGCCCAGCCACAAATGCATATCTGATTATTCCTTTTCCCCATTTTGTCTATGTCATCTTATGTAAAAATGCTAATTCCCTATATTTTTCTTCCGTCCCATTTGTCTATGCCATCTTATGTAAAAAAAAAAAAAATCAGATTCACTGAGCCAGACAAAGGCACAAATCACTATTTTTCCCTACCCCTTCTTACATGAAAATTGTGTACTTCTCAATATCCCCACCCTTACCCCTTGAATTTGGAGCCTTCCAAATTATCTTCGGAGAAAGGCATAGACCTGTCTCCTGGGTGCTCATCCTTAACTTTGGCAAGCCAACCTCGTAAAATAATTGAGACTTGTCATTTTTCTTGATTGACAGAGCACATGAGTTCATGCAAAGTTACAGTTGGAGAAGCTTTCTTGTGGTTATGTTTTGAAACATGTAATATGAATGAAGTGATCAAGAGTTTGAGCTGCGACTTACACTTTAGGTTATAATAGAGTAATTGGTGCGGTTAAGACTTCATCTGTCCTAGGCAGCTTTCTTGAGCTTTAGAAGACTGACTCACAATGGAGCTGAGGCTTCTTCTGTCCCTTGATACTCATCTATAAGTAATAAAACTGCTTTAAATAAAACTGCTTCACATAATGTTTGTGTAAGTGTGTTCTGTTTCACCAGACTCAGATAAATAGGTAACCAGTGCATGGTGGACCTAAACAGTAGCTCAGAATGCAGTGGGAAGAAGTATCTGGACCTCTTTTCCTGGTGGTTGACATAATGATGATCTTTTCTACTCTCCACATAGTGGAAGTCCTCCCTTTCCTCCCTTGATGTTGGTAATTAGTAAACCTGCTTCATAAACTGTGATTAATATACTGAAATCTCTAATAGAAAAGGTAGACAACATGCAAGATTAGATAGTTTCAGCAGAGATACGAAAACTATAAGGATGAATAAAATGGAGATAAAATAAAAATACATTAACAGAAATAAAGTATGCATTTGACAAGCTCATCAACAAACTTGGTGCAACCCTGGGAAGAATCAATGAGCTTGAAAGAGTTCAATAAAATTACCCAGAGTGAAACACAAAGAGAGAAAATGAGTAAAAGTACATTAAAAAAAAAAAAAAGCCAGGCACAGTGTTTCACACCTATAATCTCAACACTTTGGGAGGCTGAGGTGTGAAGAATGGTTGAAACTAAAAGTTAAAGAGCAGCCTGGGCAACATAAGGAGACTTTGTCTACAAAAAGAGAAAAGTTAAGTGGGCATGCATGGTGCTGGTATTCCTAGCTACTCAGAAAACTAAAGCAGAAGGACTGTCTGAGTTGAGTTGTGGGCTGGGGTGGGGGCTGCAGTGAGCTGTCATCACTGCACTGTAGCCTGGGCAGCAGAGTGAGACCCTGTCTCAAAACAAACAAACAACAAACACACAAAGGTGATGTAACCACTCAATATGGCACTGCAGCTCTTGGGTGCTCTGTTCTGTTTTTCCCTTTCTTTTCTCTTTGTATTTCACACTGGGTAATTTTTATTAGGTATCTTACTGAATTAGTTTGTTAAAAGATAAACATATTATTTCGGTTGGCTTTACTTTTTTAACATTGTATTTTGAAAAAGTATAGATTCAAAGGGAGTTACCAAGAAAGTACAAAAAGATTCTGCATAGCCTTCATCCAGTTCTTCCCAATTGTAACATCGTACATAACTAAACTACAATGTCAAAACCAGGAAATTATCCTGACATATATGGTCAAACCATTTTCAGCAGGGGTGCCAAGGCCGTTAAATGGGGAAAGGACAGCCTTCTCAACAATGGTGCTGGGAAAACTGGAAGTTCACATACAAAAGAATGAAATTGGACTCTTACCTCACGTTATAGACAAAATGAACTCAAAATGATTCAAAGACCTAAATATAAAACCTAAAACTACAAGACTCTTAGAAAAAAATAAAAAGGAAAATCTTCATGACATTAGATTAGGTAGTGATTTTCTGGACATAACACCAAGGGCATAGGCAAGAAAATAAAAAAAAATAGATAAATTGGACTCCATCCAAATTGAAAACTTCTAACTGAGGGATGGAAAACCAAACACCATATGTTCTCATTTATATGTAGGAGCTAAGTGGGTACTAAGCTATGGGTACTCGAAGGCATAGAGAACGGTATAAGGGACAATGAAGACGAAGAACGGAGGGAGGGTGGGAAGGAGGGTGAAGGGTGAAAAACTACATATTGGGTACAATGTACACTGCTCAGGTTACAGGTTCACGAGAATCCCAGACTTCACCACTGTACAATCCATCCATGTAACAAGGTAACAAAAAACCACTTGTATCCCAAAAGCTATTGAATTAAAATATATTACAAATATAAAAAATTCTTATTATTGAGCATCTACTATGTGTTCAAAACTATTTTAGATGCTATATATTTGTCACTTCATTTAATCATTGGCATTACTCTATGGAATAGATAATATCCTCATTTCACAGTTAAAGGAACTAATATTCAGATAAGCAGTGTTGACATTATAAAGTAGAGGCAAGAAGAGAAGATAGGTGCTTTTGCAGTAATTAACTTGAGTGAAATTGTTGATCTGTGAGAATAGAAGGTGAATCTCTTGGGAAGATTCCACAAGGTTATTGTTTTTGCATGAGTGAGTTTTTTCCTCTAATCCCTCTTTTCATATGTAAAATGTAGATTTACTGAGGCTAATCAGAGACTCACGAGAATGTAACCACTTGCGACATTGCCTGCACTCCCTCTCTCCTTTTATTAACCCTTTTTGGAAAAAGCTTGCATCACAGTTGCTCCTATGATTTGTGTCTTCCCCAGGTGCATCCTGAATGCTGGCAAAACAAACCTCTAATTGATTGAGACCTGCCTCAGTCACTTTTTGGCTTACAATGGAATTTCCTTCTTTTTAAAGCCTGAAGAGAATTCCATTGTATATACATACCACATTCATCTGCTGAATGACGCAGGTTGATTTTGTACCTTGACTATTGTGAATAACACTGTAATGACCATGGTAGTGTAGATATATTTTCAACATTCTGATTTAAAATCCTTTGTCTGTATCCTGGAAGTGGGATTGCTATGTCAATGGCAGTTCTAGTTTAACTTTCTGAGGAAACTTCATACTGTTTTCCCTAGTGGCCGTACTGATTTACATTCCCACCAACAGTGTGCAAATGTTCCCTTTCCTCCACGTTCTTGTTAACACTTGTAATTGTTTTCTTTTTGATAATAATCATCCTGAAAAGCATGGATTGATATGTCATTAAAGTTTAAATTGAATATCTTAAGTTTTCCAATTTGAAGATATGAGTATTCTCCCCAAAATATTACTGCTAATGTTGCTTTTTTGCATGAACCATGACCTTGAGTAGAGTTGGACACTTGAATTCTTGAGTACTTGGACATGAGCTTAAGTAGGACTGAAATTTTTTTTATATAACTGAACATTAGTTCCTCTCTCTACTGGTAAGAACTTGTAGAAGAAGACATTATAAAGATCTCATAGAGAGATACTTAAGGTTTGTCTGAGAACGAAGGAACATGGTGACTACAAATCTAGAAGCTGGAGGAAGAGCTGTCTCTGGAAATATCCCAGGCATCCCTAGAAAACCAGAAGTAGAGACAAATAGGTATGTTGCAAAGAGTGACCTGTGTGGGTTACCTCTGGGTGGCGAAATCACCAGTGGTCCTGCTGAGGTGATGCGTGGATGAGACTGACTGAAAGAAGAAACCTGTAGAAACAGGTCAGGAAACAAAGCTCTGTTGTACAGCATGTCCATAGCAGGCAGCCTGGGTTTCTGTCCTGGTCTTCTTCTGTCTTTAAGGGCCATTTCCACACAGCGTGAGAAGCCATGGGACAGGTGGGGTCTGGACTCCTTTGCCAAGATCACCCTCCTTTCCCATTTCCCTCAAGTGTCCCACATGCCTTGTATCATCTGATTTTCTATCTTTCTGCTAAAGCTTTTCCGATATTCTTAGTCCTTCACCCTGTAGTATCCTCCAAGTCCTTACCTGACTTCCACTATGGAGTTTCCCCATGGCCACTTGCTTGAAGGAGGCACTGTTTGAGCCCAGCCCCTGAATGCTACTAATTTGACTTTTTCTTCAGATTTTCTAAACTGTCATTTAAAGAGACAACTGTTTAATGAGAAAGGGACTATTTTATATGTGTCATGAAAATTTCATGTAATTGGTTACCTAAAAGTTGATATAAGGGAAATATGTAAGTAGATTCACAAGGTTCTAAAACATTTGGAGATAATTGCTTGATAAATTTTTATTAAAGGAAAATGAGATTCTGGGGCAGGATTTCTAACTATATTACCACTGGTATTATGCAGGCCACACAAGCTTTCTAAATGTATAGTGTTTCTTGATTCTGAAAGTAATTGCAGGATAGAATCCTGGATAACCCTTCTGGTGACAGGGTGACTCCTATGTTTACATTTAACCACACTGACCAGGCACAGAGTCTAAGAGATGCTGACCAGGGAAGATGATTTCTCCCTTGATTCCACAAAGAAGGAGACCACAACTTTTTCTTCTGGCCCGAAAGAAGAAAGGATGTGCCCTGGATAACAGCAGTGTCTTTATCCCATCTACCCACATGGGGTGCATGTGTCCCCCCTGAGGGACTGAATCACCAGGCGGGTGATTCAGGTGAGGCACTTGGAATTAGGATGCTTGTTTGAGTTGCCTTCCTCTGGCCATGCCATTAGTGGCTGCCTTGAGTAACGGAGCAGGGAGAGGAACATTGCAAAGAACTGTAGAGAAGGCTGGGTCAGGGGGACACAGCTGGGAGAAGCCCAAACCAAAATCTTTCAGATGAGGTGGTTTTTTTTTTTTTTTTTTTTAGACAGTTTTGCTCTTGTCTTCCGGGCTGGAGTGCAATGGCATGAACTTGGCTCACTGCAACCGCTGCCTCCTGCGTTTAAGAGATTCTCCTGCCTCAGCCTACTGACTAGCAGGGATTACAGGCATGCATCACCACACCCAGCTAATTTTTGTGTTTTTAGTAGAGCTTTCACCATGTTTGCCAGGCTGGTCTCGAACTCCTGACCTCAAGTGATCTCCCTGCCTTGGCCTCCCAAAGCGCTAGAAAATTATAGGTGTGAGCCACCACGTGCAGCCTCAGGTGAGGTTCTTGCCCATCAGAAAATGGCTCTAAGCTAACACATTTGTTGCTAGTTGAAAAGCCTGCATGGCCAGGCATGGTGGCTCATACCTATAAACCCAGTGCTTTGGGAGGCCAAGGTGGGAGGGTTGCTTGAGCCCAGGACTTTGAGACCAACCTGGGCAACATAGCAAAACCCTGTTTCTACAAAAGTTTTTTAAAAATTACACAGAATGGTGATGCATGCCTGTACTCCCAGCTGCTTGGGAGGCTGAGATGGGAGAATCACTTGAGCCCACGAGGTTGAGGCTGCAGTGAGCCATGATCATGCCACTGTACTCCAGCCTAGGTGACAGAGCCAGACCCTGTCCCTAAAAAAGAAAAGAAAGAAAAGAAGAAAAATGAAAAGAAAGGAAAAGAAAAGAAAAAAGTCTGTGTGAAGAGGCCTGTGAGATTGGGGAATCCCTAGGTTTGATAGAGCCTTTGCCTCCCAGCCCCTGAATAAACCTGAAGGAAGTTTCTCCCTTAGAACAGGAAGGAGGAGATGGGCCAGAGGCCTCCATTCTGAGGGATGCTGAGGTGGGGACTGAGAAGACATTGAGGGCACCTTCAGGTCGCTCTTTGCCTATTCCCTCTTGCCCCCCATTCCATTGTAGGTCTGAGTTTGGTGTTCCTCCTTTATTCATCCATCACAGGAGAGGAGACCCTCCTTAGACTGGGGTTACCTTGCTCCTGAGTACACCACTGCTGCTGGAAGCCCAGTGGCAACTTTCCCAGTCTCAGGTAATCTAAACCTATGCACAGAATAATACGGGATATTGGAGTCACTCAATGCTTTCCCATGCCACTATTGCAAACCACTTGCTATTGCCTCTTCCCTGTTTCTTTTTTACCTGGGAAACTTATATTCTGCTTTTAGATCCTATCTTCTACTTTACTAATATATAGGGAAGAGCAGGAGGAAGGGAAAGAAGAGAGGTGGAGGTATTTATTGTCTTGGTTAGGGTTACCAGTAATGGTTTTTGGGCATTGTTTTAATTGCTTTATAACCATTAGTACTGCCCCTAGCCATTGGCAATGGGAGCCTGATAAGTAATAAATTTATTTATAAAAACACATTAGTACCTCTGCCATTTTTGATGTGATGTGTAGGGCTGGCCCAATACAATCTGTAACTCTAAACATTTGCTCCATTATTAAAACAATTCAGCCCCCAGGAAATGCTTCTTCTCGGCTTTTGTTCTCTGTCTTCAAAACTAAATGTGACTTTGTCTGAATACTGTAAAATTTATGTATTGTTCTTTACTGATGTCAGATGCACCTGTTTCATGGTTCAGGGAGGATTTAAGCAGCTGAAGAACTTAAAAGAGAAAAGTCAACAAACACTTTCACTCAAAGAGCACGAATGCAATACATTCTTGCATAATAAAGAGTCACCTGCCAGCAGGGCTGGGTGTCAAGTTTTTCTAAAAATACATTTTGTTTTGTTTTCTTGTTCCTCCAATTAACCTGATAGTTACATATAACAGTGGAGGAGGCTTTTGTAATTTCGAGCAAGTCATATTAGTCTTAAATTTGTATATGTGAAGATCTAGATGTAAAATGCATGAAACATGATCTACATTTTGCAAAGAGAAGCCTGGGGCGAAAAGGAGTTCAGTAATTTGTTGACTCCCATAAAGCACATTAGTAGTGGAACTGCAACTCACCATCATTTGCTTCTAAGAACTTTGCTCTTCTCACCAAAACTTAAGGCTCCTCAGAGTGTCTAAGACAATAGAAATGAACATTTCTATGACAACAATTTTCTTTTCCTGATATATAATCCCTACTTAATTTGCCCTACTAAAAATCCCAAGTAAAAGAGCGATAGGTTGTAAGATGTCTACTGTTGAATCACATTTGTCTTTTGCTGCTTAAAACCCCTAAGCCATTCAATCTTCAGTTATTCGGAAATCTTCACCTCAAATGTTTATCTTGTGCAATTTGAAGAAGAAACAGTGCCAGGCATTGGAGTGAGAATCTTCAGGGAAAAAATGTCTGCCCAGAGGCAGATGAGGTCCTTCAGCTCCAGTGCTGATTGGTTCCTTTTCTAGGGACTCTCCAATCCTACCACGCATGGAAACATCCAGAGGTTTATATTGTTTCCGGCAGGTACATAAGATCCATTAGGTTTGAGTTGTGTTGACTACCACTGCATTTTCCTTGGTCCCAATTATGTCTTGGAAGATGGCTCTGCAGGTCCCTGGAGGCTTGTGGACGGCAGCTGTGACCTTGATGCTGGTGATGCTGAGCACCCCAGTGGCTGAGGGCAGAGACTCTCCCCGTAAGTGCAGGGCAGCTGCTCTGGAGAGCCGCCACTCTGGGAACAGGCTCTCCTTGGGCTGGGGTATGGGGGTGGTGACCTCTATGGTCCTGGACACAACCTTTTATCAGCATTTCCTCTCTTTTGGGAAACAGAGCTATGTTGCATTACCATTTATCTTTTAGTGATGAGGTGAGAACAATCCAATCCCCATCCTAGAGGCTTAAGCCTGGAAGAGGAGAGAGGAGAGGAAAGAGGAGACAGAGTCTACATTTACTACCAGTGATAGGACAAAGTGAGCATGGGCTTATTTTTGAAGACACGAATTTCTCCAAAGACACAGCAGGATTTGTCATTTCAGCGTGCCCCAAGACTTTGCCGGGACTAAATATTATGAGATGCTGCATTGGGAAATGTAAGGCAGCATTGATGTCTGCAGTCTCCCTATTTGAGGAAAAGTAGTCTGTGTTCCTGACTGAGTGGAGCGTTTGTGGAGGCAAAATCTTGGTCCTGAGGGAAGCTGACTGGCTGACCACAGGCAGGGAGTCTTCAGGTTTCACTGATTTATGGGCAAATGTGGGATTCAGAGACCTGAATTGATGGTGGACTGAATTTAGTAGAAAGGAGGACGTAAAGAAGGGAAATAACACATATTGTGAAACCATTCATTTCAGACACAGGACAATATATAAATTCTCTTTCACTCCTTCTAACATCCTGTGTGTAGATATCATGATTTTCTTTTACACAATTATACTTGTGATATGGGTATTCTGTTACATAACCTGCCCAAGCTGGTGAATCTAGTTTAATTGGAATCTAGTTTGTCAAATTGGAATCTCGTTTATCAAATTCAAATGCTTGTGCCCTTTATGTGGAAGCTTAATTGGAAACTAGTTTATCAAATTCAAAAGCTTGTGACCTTTCCATGGATGTTTCTAAGTCTCAGAGGTGTAGGTCTTTTCTAACAGAAGTGAGTGAACCTCACACAGCACCTGGGAGGGTAAATCCAGGCGTGGGAGGGAAGATATTTTACCCAGGGATCAAGAGAATACGCGTATCAGAACAAGGACAGGCTTAATTCCTGGACCTGTCTCGTCATTCCCCTGAACTCTCAGGTTTATGTGGATAACTTTATCTCCAGGGGTCCCAGGAGCTCCATGGAAAATGGGATTTAATGCGAGAACGTCCCGATCCCTCTAAGTGCAGAGTTACACTTGAAATCAGCCCGACGGCTTCTTTGCTTGTTCACAGGCTCAGGCTTTCCTCCCTTTCCTGCCTGTAGGAAGGCGGTTCCCGAAGCCCCCGGAGAGGGCAGGCGGGGCTGGGCAGAGCCGCAGGGACAGAGGGTCCGAGTCCGGAGCGGGCGGCACTGGCCGGCGGGAACTGGAGGTCACGCGGCGGTTCCCAGAGCTCAGGGCCGAGTCGGGGCGGCGGCTGCAGGGGCCGGGCTGGGGCCTGACCGACCCGCCGGTGGTTCCCCGCAGAGGATTTCGTGTACCAGGTTAAGGGCATGTGCTACTTCAGGAACGGGACGGAGCGCGTGCGCCTGGTGACCCGATTCATCTATAACCGGGAGGAGTACCTGCGCTTCGACAGCGACGTGGGGGAGTACCTGCCCGTGACGCCGCTGGGGCCGCCCGACGCCGAGTACCTGAACCGCCAGAAGGACTTCCTGGAGAGGACCCGGGCGGAGCTGGACACGGTGTGCAGGCACAACTACCAGCTGGAGTTCCCCGCGATCCTGCAGCGGCGAGGTGAGCGTCGTCGCCCCTCCGCAAGGCCCAGCCTTGGCCGGGCCCCCGAGTCTCTGCGCCGGGAGAGGAGAACCGGCCTCCGGAACCCGAGACCCGTTCATTCCACCCCGGGGGACAGGGGGCGGTGGAAGGGGTGGTGGGGGCAGGTTCATCGGAGGGGCGGGGACCTAGGGCAGAGCGGAGGGACGGGCAGAGTTGGGCAGGCTGCCTAGTGTCGCCCCAGCCTCCCCGTCCGTCGGCCTCGTCCTCTGCTCTGCAGGTTCTCCCCTAGTGCCTTATGCATTTTCCTCCTCGTGCTTTACCTTTGCTAAGCTGTTCCCTCTGCCCTGAATGCCCGCCCCGCTCGCACCGCCCCACCCAGCGAGGCCCACGTGCACAGCTCGCGCCACAGGAAGCTTCAGGCTTGGCCTGGTGGAGATGGGGCTGCCCCACAACGGCGTGCAGGGCCTCCAGCAGTTACAGTTGTGAAATAAGATATTTTGACTTTTGGCTTCAAATCATTATTCATCGTAATTCTGTTTTCTTAAATGGCTCTCGCCAATGATGGAGCTCTTTGAGGCGAGAGACTGTTTTAATTATTGCATGCCTGGTACCTGACACATTGACTGGTATGTGGTACGAGCGCAAAGATCTTCTATTAAATTAATGAATAAATGTACTCAGCTGCCCATCCACTTAGGTTCAAGAAAAAACAGGTATAAAGAGCCTTAAAAATAGACTTTATTGGCCGGGCGAGGTGGCTCAAGCCTGTAATCCCAGCACTGTGGGAGGCCGAGGCGGGTGGATCACGAGGTCAAGAGATTGAGACCATCCTGGTCAACATGGTGAAACCCCGTCTCTACTAAAACTACAAAACATTAGCTGGGCATGGTGGCGCGTGCCTGTAATCCCAGCGACTCAGGAGGCTGGGGCAGGAGAATTGCCTGAACCCAGGAGGCGGAGGTTGCGGTGAGCCGAGATCGCGCCATTGCACTCCAGCCTGGGTAACAAGAGCGAAACTCCATCTCAAAAAAAAAAAAAAAAAAATAGACTTTATAAATTATTTTCTATCATTTTGCTTAATGCTTTAAACTCTTACTGGTTTGGATGTTAATAGTTTGTGAATACAAAGTTTGAGGAAAAAAATGTTTGCTAAAAATAAAAACAACACTTTAATGATGTTGTAGGCAGAGTTTTAATTCTTAGAAAAGCTGAACAAATGGCACAATGCAAAGAGCAGAAGTTTTGGAATAAATAGGTCGAAGCCATTAAATTATTGGATAAAAATAGTTTCTTATAAAAATATCTTGTAAGGCCCCATAGCTGACTGTGATTTCCGTCGGACTCCAGGAAGGAGAACCTAAAGAAAAGCTCAAATCCAAGGAAACCGTGATTCCTTCCGGGTGATGGCTCATGAGTGCCATTTAGTTGGGGTGCCACCTGCTGACCTCAGCAAATCCTGCTTATATTTATATGTTCACATTACAGGCTCGTTACCCCAGGCCGACCTCTGCACGGATCTCAGAATATTTTCTATGAAGAACATGCATAATAATGTCTGATTCCAGAACAAGAAAGTAATTCTCAACAGCAAGGGAATGGAGTAGGGTAGACAGCTGGTAATTAAACTCACTGATGTGATAAAAAGAAATTAAGGAAAAAAGAAAATGAGAGAACACATTACTACTACATTAAATACAGAAAGCATACATTAAATGTTTACTATTGTTTCACATTAAGATAATAAAGGGAATTCAATAAAGTGGCCTGAAAGGTAAAGGATGAGATGTGTAAAAAGGCGGGGAAAGGTGTGCCCTTTTTTTTTTTTTTTTTTAACTATGAGTAGCAATCTGAGAAGATAAAGGAATCGACTTATGGGCAAACATGATGTTTCATCAGGGTTACTTGTTTTCAAGGCCTGCCTACTTTTTTTTTTTTCAAATATTTTAAACTTTTGAAATAACATTCTTTTTATTTTTTGGTGTCTGTTACTATGTTGCACATTCTATAAAGGCAGGGACCATGGTATGTTGTTTATCTTTGGATTCTCAGTGATTGTCAAATTTATATTTTTTGAATGAATCTTAATCCAAGACTTGGACTCCAGGTATCTTTCCATTCTGGTTCCAAGGAGGAACATTTCCTCATGGAAGACATGCTGTGTGGTCTCACATCTCACTCCTGTGTCTTTCCCTGTCTGTTACTACTCTCAGAGAAGCCTACAGTGACCATCTCCCCAACCAGGAGAGAGGCCCTCAATCACCACAACCTGCTGGTCTGCTCGGTGACAGATTTCTATCCAGGCCAGATCAAAGTCCGGTGGTTTCGGAATGACCAGGAGCAGACAGCCGGTATTGTGTCCACTCCCCTTATTAGGAACGGTGATTGGACCTTCCAGATCCTGGTGATGCTGGAAATGACTCCCCAGCATGGAGATGTCTACATCTGCCACGTGGAGCACCCCAGCCTCCAGAGCCCCATCACCGTGGAGTGGCGTAAGGGGATATTGAGTTTCTGTTGCTATGGGCCCCACGAGACAAAGGGCAGAGCTCCTTTTGACCCCTCCCTTCCCATCTCTTATCCCTGATGTCGCTACTGAGCTGGGAATCACAGGAGACTAGAGCCCCTCTTCTGATGGCAAGTGCATCAGAAGAATCCTGATCTCACCACCTTTCCAGATGCTAGGGACATTACTGTACATACTGTTGCTCTGGATCCCAGTCCTGATAGCTCTGAGGCACTGATTATTAGGGCTGGTGACTGCGATCTTAGGGTTCAAGGTTATAGATGAGTTCCTGAGGAGCGGAGATCTGCTTCCCTGCTCTCTCACCTACTCACCGTATCCAAGGACCTATTGGCGGCTGGTCTTTCCCTCCCTTAGGGGTGGTCTGAACAGAGAACTATGTTCATTTGATGCCTTCACTTCCTGCACCTCAGACTGGACCTCAGCTCCTCAACAGGGATGCTATGGGGTGTGGGGACAAGCACTGACACTCAGACTCTGCTTCTTAGGGGCTCAGTCTGAATCTGCCCAGTGCAAGATGCTGAGTGGCGTTGGAGGCTTCATGCTCGGGCTGATCTTCCTTGGGCTGGGCTTTATCATCCGTCACAGGAGTCAGAAAGGTGAGGAACCCCAGGGGACAAGGGGAAGATGGGCTGTGACCCAGACCCTCTGGTCAGAGAGGACCTGTCTCTAGACGTAGCTCTTTCCTCCTGACCCTGAGAGAAAAAAGCCTGGGCTGGAGGTGGGAGGAGACAGGACAAGATTGGAGGAGGCATTGGAATCTGATTTTACTGGGTGAAAGGTAGCCCTGTCACAGAGTTGACTGACAGAGCTTATTCCAGGAGGGCCTTACCATTCATCATTGTCTCACTGGCTCCTTAGAAAAGCTTCCTCCATTAAGGGGGTCAGAGGCTCAGCCTCCTTACCTTCTAGCGACATTTTCATTTGTTTTAGGGGATTTTAAATCAGGGTGCTTAAGGTCTTGAAGAACATGGGTGGGAAGAGAATATAACTCTACTTAAGTCATGTGTATCATTTTCCTTTGGGGTGAGAGAGTGGTTGTTTGTGTAATGAGACCTTTTGAGACCTTTCTTTGCATAGCTGCTGCTGCTGCTGCTTTTTTTTTTTTTTGAGACAGAATCTCGCTCTGTCACCCAGGCTGGAGTGCAGTGGCATGATCTCAGACCACTGCAACCTCCACTTCTCGGGTTCAAGCAATTCTCTGCCCCAGCCTCCCAAGTAGCTGGGATTACAGGTGTCTGCCACCATGCCTGGCTAATTTTTTGTATTTTTAGCAGAGGTGGGGTTTCACCATCTTGGCCAGGCTGGTCTTGAACCTCTGAC
The DNA here is from genome assembly GCF_009761245.1 of Sapajus apella. NCBI lineage: Eukaryota > Metazoa > Chordata > Mammalia > Primates > Cebidae > Sapajus > Sapajus apella. The sequence goes on along the minus strand of NW_022437023.1, from coordinate 224,214 downwards.
CTTGTGACCCACCCACTTTGGCCTTCCAAAGTATTGAGATTACAGGTGTGAGCCACAGCGCCTCACCACATAACTTCCTTTTGTAGGACCTCAAGGGCCTCCCCCAGCAGGTAATATTTCAGCTGTGATCCAGTGTGGGGAGGGCACAGGTACAAGAGGGAAGAGCATGAGCTGAGTGCACCTGACCACAGTGGTCTCTGTTCATAGCGTATTTGCTGCTATGAGGATCAAGACTTAGGGGAGAAGTTTGCCAGTTTCTAGGAATCTCCAGAGATTGTTCCCCAGAACCAAGCCTTAGCTTTGGTGGCATCTTCTTGAGAAATGTGGGGACAGAACCACAGCTTAAATGTTAGTAGGATGGTGCCCACTTTGGGCCACATTTTGGTGGCTACTTCCTGTAGGCATTTTCCAGTGACTGAAAGAGGCCACTAGTGGTAAGAATGAAGTGTTATCCAATTTCCTGGAAAAATCGAACCCTTCATATTCCCCAGAAGAGTAACAGCTGTTCCCTTACCTCCCCCACATCTGCATCAAGCTTAAGTTCTGTGTCCTCATGAGCTGATTTCACCTTTGCTCAGTCAGATCTTGGGGGAGGTGATGATGCTACACTGTGGACCTCAGCTTTCTCTGTCTGAAGCTGCAGGGGACCCTTGAGGGGTGGGGGAGATGGCAAGCCCACCAGGGTACCCTGTGCTGATTATGCCTTGTCTCTCTTCTCCAGGGCTCCTGCACTGACTCCTGAGATGATTTTACCAGGGATGGGCTATCACTCTTCTGTAATGCCTGCTTGTCCTGCCCAGAATTCCCAGCTTCCTGTGTCAGCCTGTCCCCCTGAGATGAGAGTCCTACAGTGGCTCTCACGCAGCCAGCAGGTCATCTTTCATCCCCACCCCAAGGTGCTGGCTGTGACCTTCCTGCACTGACCCAGAGCCTCTGCGTGTGCAGGGCCAGCTGCAGCTACTCAGGCCTCAAGGGGTTTCTGTTTCTATCCTCTACTCAGACTGCTCAAGAGAACCACAGGAATACCATTACCTGACTTTAGAGCTTTTTTACATAATTAAACATGATCTTGAGTTATCTGTATTCTGAACTTCCTTAATTGAGCAGAGGCAGCAAGTCACTGCAGAATGAAGGAACGTACCTTGAGGTGACCCAGTCAATCAATGGTCATAAGGAGGGTTGTACCTTGAAAAGGCACTGAAAGCATTTTGGGGTGCAAAGTAAGGGTGTGCAGAGGAGGTAGAAAGTCAATTCAGTTGTCACATTATTCAGAGTTCTTTCATATTGGTGTTCAGTGCAGTGTCCTTAGAATATGCCAGCCTGTCTTCTGGTTTGTGAGTGCTGTGTAAGTAAGCATGGTGGAATTGTTTGGGGACAGATATAGTGACCCTTGGTCACTGGTGTTTCAAACATTCTGGCAAGTCACATCAATCAAGAATAATTTTTATTTTTAAGAAAGCATAACCAGCAATAAAAGTGTTATTTTTGATTCTAAATGATAGAAACCCAAATATATTTTGTTCATGGTACAAAGGAAGCCTAGAGTCAAGTTGATTTCAGAAGTGACTAGTTCCAGATCATCAATGAGATCTTCACCTCTCTCTTTCTCTTATGTCTCTATCTGAGCATTTGTCTCTTTCTCGGGGTCTCTTTGTCCCTGTATAGTTCTTCCCTGTGTCTCTCTGCATCTTTGTTTCTGTTCCCTTGTGTCTTTCACTACATTGTTGCCTTTCTATTTTTCTAATCCATTGTCACTATTTATCTGCAGTTTTTTCTATCTCTGTGGTTTTTTTTTTTTTTGCTTCTATTTTTCTGCATTTCTCTTCCTTATCACTTCATATTTTATCTCATCTCTCTCTCTCTTCCTCTCTCTCTCTCTCTCTGTGTGTGTGTGTGTGTGTGTGTGTGTGTGTGTGTGTGTGTGTCTGTCTGTCTGTCTGTCTCTGTTGTAAATGTTTCTAAAATGTCTACCAGAGTTTTAACAACTTTAGGAAAGATTCTGATTGGCCAAGCCTGGGTAACATGCACACCTCTCAAAAACACCTTTCTGGGCACAGGATACTGACAGCCAGCACTGTGCCCATCCCTCTTCTTAGGAAGGAGGACTGGATTTTCCAGATCCTTGTGGTGCTGGAAATGACTTCCAGTGTGCAAATGTCTACACTAGCCAAGTGGAGCACCTCAGCCTGCAGAGCCTCCCCACAGTGGAGAGGTGTAAGGGGTGGTTTTCTTCTTGTGGAGCCCACAGGACAGATGGCAGAACTCCTTCTGGTTCTAGGGTCCCTCACTGCGGCACCTGTTCACAGCCATCCCATTCCTTGTCTGAGCTCCCTTTGTCATTGACATAGTAACCTGTTGATTCCTGATGACACATTCTTCCTGGTTTTGAGGGAGTTCACTGCACACTGTGGCCCCTTTGGCCCAGCCCTGAAGCTGGTCTACATCTCAGTCTCTGAGTTTCATCATGAAGACAGAGTTTAAGAGCTTCTGCAAGCTTTTGGAGGGCCATGACCCTGAAAGCAGACATCCCATCTTCCTTTCTCCCTCACCCACACACTGGGCCTGAGGAGTCTTTGGCAGGCTCTTCCTTCTTATGGACGAGGTCAGAATGGAGAACTAGGTCTCCTTGGGACCTTCATCTCCTGTACTCCAGGCTGTCACACAGGTCCTCAGACAGAGACACTAGTGCACAGAGAGACACCAAAACTTTAGATTCTGCTCCCCAGGGTTATAGTTTGAATTGTTTTCAAGCAAAATGCTGAATGGAGACAAAAGTTTTATGCTGATTTTGTTCTCTTCCTTAGGGTGGGCCTTGTCATTCACCATATGGATCAAAAGAGAGTGACGCTTATGTGGAAATGGGGAAGGCGTGTGCTGGGTTGTCCAGGGTGTCCTCAGTTTCTGTGTGTAGCTCCTTGCCTTTGATCCTGCAAAGGGAAGAGGCAGCAGGGTTGGGGACTGAACCAGACTCAGAGTTTAGGGAGACATTGAGATCTGGTTTTTCCAGTTGAAGCATAAGCCCTAAGCATATCCTAGAATATAATCTACCATCCACCCTGAAGGGTTAGGGTTAGGGTTAGGGTTGGGTGGTAGATTATATTCTAGCACATTCTTACAGTTCAACATTGTCCCACTGAGCAGATTCTGGAAAATTCTTTATTAATGAGAGGGTCAAAATCTTCTCTTTCTTCCTGACAGTTTCATAGGAACAACTATTTTTTTTTGCATCCAGATTTCATTGGATAGTATAATCTTTAAAGGATAATTTAATAAAAATGACAAGTACATCCTGTATAAATAAGTTTGCTAACATAAAGAACTGAGCCTTAGTAAGCATATAACTTGGAGGAAGGTGTGTAGGTGTTCTAGAGAACACCTACCAGTCTTGAGCATTTGTCCTTACTTAGATAACAACAGTATATCTTTTGGAGACAGTGGTGCTCGCCAACGTTCCAAAGCTCCTGTACATTTCCCAGTGTTTTCTCCTGTTAGGTTGGGGTCACTTGACTAACAGCAGCCAAGGGAACTTGCAAGTAGGTGCATGATGGTACATGAGATACTGGAAACTCTGTAACCTAAGTTGCTTGAATAACTGTGGAATGAAGTCTCCTTATTGAGTTGAGCCACTGAGATCTACTTTTTACTATGGGTTAAGATCCTATTGCAACATAATCTTGCCCTTCTTGATTATCATGAAATGTTTTACTTAAGGAAGAGAGTTCTTAAGTTAATAGGGTGAATCAATTGAGTTAATGGACACTAAGAGATTATTTTTTAAAAACAAATCAAAAAAATAGAATATTTGAATAAGAAAAAGTTAAGAATGTTAAACTTCAAAAGAATTTTAAATTCATTAATTATTTTAAATGAATAACTGTATTTACAGGGTTCTACATGACTTTTTGATACATGTGATAAAACCCGGCTAATTAACATATCCATTGCTTTACTTTTTTATGGTATGAATATTTAAAATCTACTCTCTTAGTAATTTTCAAATATACAATACAGTTGGCCCTCTGTATCTGTGGGTTCCACATCCTCTGATTCATTCAACTGTCGATGGAAAACATTTAGAAAAAAAATGAAAAATAACAATATAATGATAAAAATAATTCCAATTCAAAAGCAATACAGTATAACAACATTTACATAGCATTTACATTGCATTGGGTATTATAAGTAATCTAAAGATGATTTAAAGTATGTGGGAAGATAGGCTTAGGTTATATGCAAAAACTAAGCCATTTTTAATAAGGGGCTTGAGCATTCTCAGATTTTGTTATACAGGGATGTTCCTGGAACTAATCCATCATGGATGCTGAGGGACGACTGTACATTATTATTAACCATACTCACCATCCTGTACAATTGATCTCCAGTACTTATTCCTCCTGTCTAACTGAAACTTAGTACTTTTTTTTTTTTTTGAGACGTGGTCTAGTTCTGGCTGGAGTGCAGTGGTGCCGTCACAGCTTACCGCAGCCTTGACTTCCCAGGCTCAATTCATCCTCCCACCTCAGTCCCTGGAGCAGCTGGGACTACTGGCATGAGCCACCATGTCTGGCTAATTTTTGTATTTTTTGTAAAGACAGGGTTTCACCATGCTGCCCAGCTGGCCTTGAACTCCAGGGCTCAACCAATCCACCTGCCAATCCAGCATCCCAAAGTGGTGGGATTATAGACATGAGCCACCACACCCTGCCCTTCTTTGTACCTTTTGAGTACACTGGTTTCATTTTCTTTGCAGATGTACCCAGAAGTGGAATTGCTGGATCATGCGGTAGTTCTATTTTTATTTTTTAAATAGATGATGAATTTAAAAAAACATGTATTTGGGCTGAGCACGGTGGTTCATGCCTGTAATCCCAGCAATTTGGAGCCTGAGGCGGGCGGATCACGAGGTCAGGAGTTTGAGACCAGCCTGGCCAACATAGTGAAACCCTGTCTCTACTGAAAATACAAAAATTAGCCAGGTGTGGTGGTGGGCACCTGTAGTCCCAGCTACTCAGAAGACTAAGGCAGAGAATTGCTTGAATCCAGGAGGCGGAAGTTGCAGGGAGCTGAAACCATGCCATTGCACTCCTGCCTGGGTGACAGAGTGAGATTCCGTTTCAAAAAAAAAAAAATTGTTTGTTTACTTCCACATGAATATATATGTATTCCCAGGAAATAGAACACCATTTCTGTTGTGGATACTGTTCTGTTCTACCTAAACTCCTCTCTTTGGGACAGAAGGATTTATTCTCTCATTGATGGGAATGTATGTTGCTGGCTGAAAGCCCTTAAATGTCAGTCATTCCCCAGATTGCCTTAGGTGGTGAAAGCTGCCTCATCGGATTTTACTACATTTCCCAAGAAGAACCACTCCACTTCCAGGAATGACGGGTCAGTGTGGGGAGTATAAAGGTCCTAAACCCTTTCCCTAATTTGGGCCAACTCTGAAGGGCTCTTACAGCTTCAGAACTCCCTGGGGGTTAGGCTGAAGCCTTTTTGTGACTGAATGATAGTCCCATTTCTAAAACCCTGCTTTAATTCATGAGCCATGGTACCTAATTCTTTTGGTTACAAATGTAATTTAAGTGTAGTGATCTCTGTGACTTCTTTCTTAACCATGGACAATGCCCCTTTTCTCCTTCTTGGAAGATGAAGTTATTGGCATTGTTACCCTTCCTTTCCCCTCCCTTTGTGCTTCCACTTGTCAAAATGAGGTACATGCACCCTTTCTTCAATATTGTCAAAGCTGACAATTTTGACATTCTGCTGTAACAATAAGCGTCCTTGGGCTTTGCTCATAGCTTAATTCTAAAAGTTGAAAAAAATGGTTTATCATTTTCTAAATATCACTCATGTATCAGACATTCTTTGCTTGCCAAGGAACTACTGTAGTAGGATCTCATTTCAGTGAGGTCCTGGGTTAAATTCAGCTTCCTGGGTTCCTTACCTTCCCATTTCCTGATTAACAATTTCAGTTTACTAAGTAATATCCTTAGTCAAGTTCTAATAAAACTATGTGTGGTAGGTAAAATGTATGTCCTTTCATATCCAACAGTATTTTTATTCTTTCTCTGTGCCTAATTGTGATTTTGAAAAGATCTACATTTATTAATACAAAATAATTTTCCATTAGAACTTCAAGGCCTTTCTCATTATCTTCATAATAGAAGCTTCCGGCAGTCTCACTTTTGTCTGCTGTCAGTTTGTTTCATTTTGGTTTCCCCACTGGAATATTTTATGGTGTTTCTTTAACCCTTGAGGTTCTAAAATTTTGAAAATGATTTATTTCGGGATGAGTCTTTATTAATTTTGATAAATACCTGACCATACCTTTCTATGTAAAGGATTAGATCCTTTATATTTGAAAAATTTTCCTTATTATTTGTTTTGATAATTTCCTCCCTTCATCTTCTCTGTTGATCTCTCTAGCTCTGTCACCTGAGGTTGGAATTCCTCGGTCTATTCTCTGTTTTATCTTTTCTACCATATATTACATTTCTTTGTCTTTTTAAATTTCAGTGAGATTTCCTTGATTTAATTTTCCAAACTTTCTATTAAAATTTCCAATTGTTTATAGCATTCTATTATTACTTTTACAGATTAAGAATTCTAATTAGAAAGACTTTCAACTTGTTTGCTGTTACATGAGCTTTCTGTATTAAATCTGTGATAATTTTCATGTTATTTTATTCTCATCTTCTCTTTCATATTATTAGAGTTTCTCAAACATTTGCTCTGCCCTCCTCAGCCTTGTCCTTTACATACTGTATACCATCTTATTTCATCTCAAGATACATTTCTTCAAGCCACCTCTAACCTCCCCCAAACTATACCTGGTTCCTGTGCAACACTCTCTCATTTTACCTCATTCTTTTCCTTTACAAATTATTCACAGTTTGTAATTATATGTTTGTGGAATTATGTAATATATGATATTTCTTCCCACTAGAGTGTAAATTCTATGAAAACAATAATTGTATCTGTTTTCACATTATTTTAATGATACTCATAACAACGTATGGTACTTATTGCTATAATGGTACTCAATGACCATTTTTGCATTTTTGATGAATTAATGAATATATAAACAAGTCTGGGAACTTAGTGCAGCCAATAATAAAGGAAAGGATACTTCGCTTTCCTCTGTTACTATTAGTTCTTGCATACACATTCTTTAGAGTTGCGTTTCTGAGAGGTTGCTATAGTCTTAGGCAGGATTTGGATACTCAGGGTTTCCTCACTGTGATCAAAATGAGAATAGCCTACAAACTAACATAACTTCAAACACAATGAATGCTTCTCTGCCTATGTTTATGGGACTTTCCTGGAATGCATTTTTAAAAATCTTTGTTTTACAGAAAACTTCAACTGAGTACAGCAGTAGAGAGAAGAGTACCATGTTTTAACAACCAAGCTTTAACAATGATCAATTCATGGCCAATTTTGTAAACCCACCCAATTAATCATACATGCACACTGGGTTATTTCGAAGATATTTTCAGATATCATTTTTCATTCATAATTATTTTATTATGAAAATCTAAAGTATAATGACTTTTTAGAAATAAAACAGCAATGCCATTACCACACTGAAATTAGATAATTCCTTAATACGATCAGAGTCAATTTTTCTGATTGCCTCATATAAATTTGGTTCATGTATTTCTTCAGCCTTTAAAAATGTAGTTTCTCTCCTTTCTCTCTCTGAATTGTTGCTGAAGAAATGGAGTTGTTCATCTAGTAGAAGTTCCCATATTCTAGATCTTGTTGGTTGCATCCCTGCGGTGTCATTCGCTGTGGGATTTGTTAGTTGGACTCAGGAAATAACAATAACACGAATTGTTAACACCTACTGATGACTTACTATGTGCCAGTACAGGCTAAGTAAAATAAAATGTTTAATTATTCAAATCCCCAGTTTGTATGTCTAAGTGCAAACCTGAAATATTTCATGTGATTTTTGAAATTTTGTAAATTTTATTTTTAAATTTTGTAAAATTTATTTTTAGAGATGGGCTCTTGCTTTGTTGCCTAGGCTGGAGCGAGCGCAGTGCACGGTCCTAGCCCACTGAAGCCTTGAACTTTTGGGCTCAAATGCTCCTCTTGCCTCAGCCTCCAGAGTAGCTGGGACTACAAGCATGCCACCATGCACTAATTTATTTTTATGTTGTAGGGATGGGGCCTTGCTTTGTTGCCCAGGCAGCTGTTGAACTCCTGGTTTCAAGCAATCCTCCCCCATTGGCCTCCAAAGTGCTAAGATCACAGGCACAAGTCTCTGTGACCCACTAATTTTGTAAATTTTAAATAGTGTGATATTAAATATTAATGAAGTCATGTTTTGTGTATATAATCCAAAATAATTAAAATAACAAATAATTTTTTAAGTATCACATGATTTAAAATCATGGAGGTTGATCTGTAACCCTATTTATAGTAATGTCAATAATGTCTCTACTTTTTTAGCTGATAAAAATTTACTCTTATTTTTTAGAATTAGTTTTAATTCTGCTATTTTAACATTACATAAATAATTTTTGAATACATCCTTTTAAAAAAGTGCAACAATCATTAAATTTGTTTTCCACAGTACTTCTTGAGGAAGGAGTCTGAGTTGGGCAGCATTTGTAGATTTCTGTATGACTCTGGTCATTATGCTCTTCAGTATAACCCTTGTATTACACACATACACACAGACACACAAATGCACACAACTCCAAAATGCTGGGTTATTGCCTCATGAATCATTAAAATTTATATGAAATTTATTTGAAACTCTATTGCTAAAAATTTCTTAGCACATCTGTGCATTTTAATGTGACCTTTTTATACTAAAATTTTTATTTTATATATTTGGGAACGTAATTTGTTACCTTTTGTTTTCCTTTTTAAAAATAGACTTTATTTTAAAGCAGTTTTAGGTTCACAGAAAAACTGAGTAGAAGGTACAGAGATATCCCAGAAATCCCCAACCCTTGGGCCATGGACTGGTACCAGTAGGTGGCCTGTTAGAAACTAAGCCATGCAGTGGGCGAGCCAGCGTTACCAACAGAGCTCCGCCTTCTGTCAGATCAGTGGTGGCATTAGACCTCACAGGAGGGCGAACCCTATTGTTAACTGTGCATGCAAGTGATCTAGATTGCATGTTCCTTATGAGAGTCTAGTTAATGCTTGTTGATCTGAGGTGGAACGGTTTCACAGTTTCATCCCCAAATCATGCCCCTTTCCTCCCACTATCTGTGGAAATATCGTCTTCCATAAAACTGGTCCCTGGTGCCAAAAAGATTGGGGACTGTTGCCAGATACACTCCTCTGCTCCCACACATACATAGCCTCCCCCATTAGCAACATCTCCCACCAGAGTGGTACATTTGCTGCAATTTATGAACTTACATTGGCACATCATTATCACCCAAAGTCCATAGTTTACATTAACTCTCACTCCTGTTGCACATTCTGCGGATTTGGACAAAAGCATAATGACATTTTTATCATTGTGGTATCAAACAGAATAGTTTAATTTCCCTAAAAATCCTCTGTGCTCTGTGATGGACATTTTCATGATCATCACTGGTTCAGATTCCCTGTGCTTACTAATTCCCAGTCTGCATTTTAAATTATTTTCTCCTTGAAGTTTCTTCACCTTCTCCCCAAAGTAAACATGCATGAACCTCTGTTACATATGATATACCTTGAATAAACACTTATGGGCCACAAGAAGGAAATATATCCCTTCTTTGAGAGCTGAAAACAAAAGTCAAATATTACAACTTCTCATCCTAAGAGTTCTCTTAGCAATCCAATCTCAGCCTCTCTCATTCTGGAGAAAGATAAATATCCTTCAATTATCATACAAAAAGAAATTCGCCCATAGCTCTACATTTGAATTCTCCTAAATCATTAAGAGGCTGTGAAAAACAAATGTACTTTTCATATAATATAACCCATTCTTTAAAATAAATTAATTTTAAGTATAACCACAGTGTTTCCTTATGTATTTATATATTATGTGCAAGGCATTGACTATATATCAAGATTATTCAAATTCCATCAATAACTTTGTAAGGAAAATTATTGCTCCTACGTTGTGGATGAGAAAATAAGGTCAGAAATGTTGGATACTTTACCTATTTATAAAGTAAAATACTAGCTTCAAAGTACTGAGTCCTGGATTTGGATTTAGGGTTCTTTGCACCAAACTATACTGTATCAATTATTGCATTAATGTTTTTCTTTTTTTTCTCCAATTAAAATGTAAACTCACTGATGCAGGTAGCAGGGATAGGAATATCCTCATGGATTTCATAGCTATTTAGAGTCATGAGGTCACTGCTGACCCATTTCCTCTGGGAGAGCTTCTGCTAGGAGATGGTGAATCCAGTGGAAGACGCAGTACCCACAGCTGCTGCTATGTTGTCTCAACTGTGTTGTTCTTCCTAAGGTTTCTCTCCTAAGCTCATGCTTTCCTTAGCCAGGAGGGGTGAGCGGAAAGGACTGGGAATTTCTGAAGATATTGGCGCTGTTTTTTATGGGCATGTTTCCTAGAAACATCCTGCAGCCGTATTCACTATATGTCTCCTTCATGCCAGGGTGGCACCGGGAAAGCTACGTGGTTCTCTAGCAAAGCTTCACTCAGGAGGTGAGGCAGACTGTACCTCTCTTCTAGGGCTCCTAGATATGTCTGTGGCCTCTACTCCCATCCCTTCTCCCACTGTCAGTAACCCTATGCGAAGAGTAAGTATTTGTTCCTTTTCAGATACCCACATTGCTGTCTTATTCTAATGTTTTTCTGACTTCCATTTCTTTTCCTGCCTAAAGAATTTTTATTCCCTCAAGGTGAGGATGGGAGAGGAAGGCTTCTACTGTCACCATTCTTCACAAATTTAAGGTTTTGAGAATAAATTTTTACTTTTGATATTTTTGAGATTCGAATTTCCTTTTTCCTAACTTATTTATCTGTCACACTTTTAAAGGCCATATTGAAATTAGTACAAACTCACTTTTTGGTTTTAAAATTTTTGCTTTAACAATTCTGAACCAAGGGCAGAGGGTACCCATTAACTTCATTGTTGCCTGAATTGAGGGGTGGGTAGCAGTGCCAAGGAAGAAAGAAACAGTAACATCAGCTAAGAAATCAATATATTATCAGGCCATACTGTACTTGGTTGCTTCTGTGTTACTGGACATAAAATATGATCTGGGAAATGAGATTAAATAGGCTTGAAACATAAGAGTCTCCCAATTCTTAGTCATACTTTCAGTCAGCCCTGGATGAAAGATAGAAAAATTTGGCATAAATCTCATAAAGGGAATTTATCGCTTCTTTGGAGATTTTAGATTGAGGTTACGGAGGAATTAGGTAGCTGGGTGGCTTACCCCAGGCATCTCTTAATAGATAACTTTAGAGAAAAGAAAAAAAAATCAGGAGGAAATAATTCAAAGGCATTTGTGAGCTCTGAGGAGATACAGCAGCTGAAGTCCCAGAGAAAAGGTGAGAGGAGAACCATTTGGAGGAGAAAAGGGATATGATAAATCAGGCCAGAAAACAGTGCTAGGTCACCTAGCAAGTCCATTCTGCTCCTGTAGATGGTGATGCACCTGCAATAGGACAGACATGAGAAGGATGGCTCCAAGGGGGCTCCTGTGTCATGATCATGCCACTTCCCAATTCCCCTATGACTTTCAACCACATTCGTGTCCACAGCCTCCTCCCATTTTCCTCCCATTTTCCTTCCTCTCATACTGTGGCTTCAGCTCTAACCAATCTCAATCTTACCTTCCCTTCCAGGATGGGATTCACAAGAGCCCTTGGCGTCTGGAAGCACCAGCTGAACGCAGGCCTCGGATGATGAAGACAGTGCCCACCACAATGCCCACGAGGCCCACAGACAACCCCAGGGCGCAGACCACAGTCTCTGTGAACTCTGACACAGAGGGTGAAATCTCAGGCTCTGTGGAAGTGAAGTTGTTGAGGTCAGAATGCAGAGTGTTCTCATGTGCAGGTGTGTGGGATGGGATGGGATGGAGGGTTGACTCTGCAGAGACTCAAGGCCCCCCTGGCTTAGGGAGGAGAGTGAAATCTATCATTAATACCCGTGAACCCATGAAGTGGCAGGTCTGCTCCCACTCTGTGGAGTGTAGTTTCATTTTCAATAAATCTCTGCTTTTGTTGCCCTAATCTTTCAAAAAAAAAAAAAGGAGAGAGATGGAAAAAAAATAATAATCTCATGAAGTGTGGAAAACAAGTTTTGGGATATAGGAGTAAAAGGCAGGAAGTTCTGAACTTGACAGACAAGAAAGCATCAAAAAGTGGTGGAATGCATACTTACCCCAGTGTTTCAGAAAAGGCTCATCCAGGCCCCAGTGCTCCACCTTGCAGTCATAAATCTCATCAGCAGAAGGGAGGAAGGTGAGGTAACTGATCTTGAAGAAGGAATGATCACTCTTGGAGAGGAAGCTGGTTTCAGAAACACCTTCTGTGACCGAGTGCCCATTGCTCAACCATGTGATGTTGACCACGGGAGGAAAGATGTTGTCCACAAGGCAGATGAGGGTGTTGGGCTTACCCAGTGCCACAGGAGACTTGGAAAACACTGTGACCTCAGGAACCTCTGTGGTGAGGAAACAGCATTGATGTGAAGTGTGAATAGCTCTTCCCTGAGGTTCTTCATTATGTCCTGGAAGAGCCCTCCTACCAGCGTTTTCTCTGCTGCTGGTCAAAGAGGTCTTATTTAACTTCTGCTTGGGAACAATGATACATTGCTTCTGCTTTATTCTTGTTCCCTTCTCTCTGTGGGCATGTTCAATAAAGTAGGAGGTTGATGAGAGCTCTTCTAGAAGGATTTAATAAATGCATAATGGAAAGACTCTTGTATTACATGGGAATATGTGATTTTAGAGAAAGGAGATGATAAAATTTCAGCAATTGCCATGAAGAGATCTGGAAACCTCTTGGAAAGAAAATAATGAAACTTGATATGAACGGATAGATTCAGTAAAGAGAGGCAGAATGGTGGCACATACCATTGGTAGCAGCGGTAGAGTTGGAGCGTTTAATCAGGATGTCCAAGTTGTGTTTTGTCACAGCGATGTTTGTCAGTGCGCCCTGCGGATCAAAACTTGTAAATGTGCTGAACATAGGCAATCGCCAGACAGTCTCCTTTTTCCCTAGGTCCACGTAGAACTCCTCATCTCCATCAAATTCATGGGTGAACTGGCCAGAGGGACCATAAGACTGGTACAAGTTTACACCATAAGAGGCAATGTGGTCAGCTGATGAGTGAAGGTGACAAGCAGGAAAGTGGAGAAGAGGGGAAGAAAGAACCTTAATACAAAAATCATGGAAGAAGCTGACTTTCAAATATTACTGGTTTCATCTTTGATACAGTCTGTGGACATTCCCAGCCCCTGCTTCCTCCCCTCTTAGTGTTGGTAGTTCGGTCAAAATTGAGATTTTCCCCCCACTATAATGTGTGCTACACAAGGGTAGAGCATTGCATGTCAAATTTTTACTATATTCTGAATGCCTGGCACATCATGGACTTGTGATTAAATAATGTTATTGAACAAAAGAAAAAATGAATGAGTTATCATAGTATTTAGCTTTCGTAGCCAGAGATTAGGTTTACTTCCTTCTGCTTCCTAAGTTTTATCTTTCACTTAATTCTTTCATCAGTTAATAACAAATTGATTATATTTCCTTTCCTCTGAGGACTGGCTTAGAACAGGACACTCTACACAGAGATCTTTCTGTAAAAAAAGAAAAAAAGGAAAAGTATGCAGAATGTTATTAATTTAGAATAGTTTCTACTAACAACTGCAGGATATAAGAAAGAGTATAACGAGATTGGTAATAACATTATAAAATATATAATAAATAAACAATGCCTCCTTCTAAGATCTCTGTTTTGTTAATAGTAATGGTCCTTGGAGGAGAGCAACTGATTTCTGCTGAAATGAAAAGTGGGAGCTCTACTAGTTTTTGGACTTCTGTCATTCCCCTCCACCATTTTTTTTTTCCTGAGGGAGGTTACTATGGGTTTTGACTCAACACGTACATTCACTTGAGGACGCAGGCAAATTAAGCCCTTTTTCCTCTAACGGGCAGTGTGCTTGTCTGAGGATGCCAGAGCAGAATGGCAACCTTGTAGCACAACTGCAGCCAAATGAGCCTCAGTGGACATTCTTGTCAAGACATGTGTAAGCCTTTTACCATTGTGTATTTCCTTCCTTCCCCACCTTCTGAGCATCTGCAAGGGTCAGACAAGCAGGGGTTGTGTGAAACACCAGTCAGACATTGCCTAACATTAAGAAACCTACTGAGTAGTGGAAGAGTCAGGTAGGTAAGGGAGCAAATACAATGTACTGTGGTGAGTTCTGTGAGGAGGATATCAACAGCCTTACAGTCCAACATCCTTCACAGGTATCTGTCAAGCAAACCAAACTGCATTGTTCTTTCACATTCCCTGGCCTTTGCAGTGGTCTGTTATTTTTCTCCCTGCAGTGAAATTATCTATTAGGACTTCCTGGAGAAATCCTAATATTCATCCTTGAGGTCTCTGCTTAGTTAACAACTTTGTAGCTAAGTCCGCTCATCAACATGTTTTTGACCACATTATGACCTCCAACCCCTCCATCTCAGTGTCTGGCTCTGCAAGTTTGTCTGTTTCTCTTCCAGCTCACCTTCTTCCCTAACCAGCATGACTGCCCTGGTGGGTCTTAGCAGGCTACCAACAAAGCCTCCTTAACCTTGCAATAAACCTTGACTCCTTGTTCAAACATGAATATATGCAGAATATATACAATCTGTCTTTTCATCTGGTACTTTTCTTGGGTGCTGAGTTTTCCTGGAGGACATCATCCTGCTGGCCCAGCGGGAACCAAGTCATTAATACAGATTCCACCTCTGCTGAGTCCGCTCCCCTCCTTAGCAATAGCTTTCTGCCTTCCTGCACCCCAAACTGTTTCTATCACTAGACTGAGTACCCTTTGCAGGGAAGATAGCATGACTTTTCATCTTTGAATCCTTAAAACTTAGCTCACTGTGTGCTCAAACATGTGTATTGAATGACAGTTGCTATATTTGAAGACCACATGGATTTTGGAGAAGACTGACAGGCACACAGGTAGCAGAACCATACGAAGGCCAGGATCAGCCATGATCAGGGCTGTGTTCTGACTTGTGATCCACAAGCCCTCTTGCTTTTGTGGGTCCCTTCCTCCATAAAAATATGGAAAATTATGTTATGTGACTGAATTGGTATAAAACAACATAATCCAGGCCGAATTAAGAGTTAAAACATTTTCTTAGGCTCTAAAATTTCACCTTTTAAAAAAAATTTTAAAAGGAGTCAAAACATTCTCATGTAGCTTTACAGTGTGGGAGGTTCCCTACACTGCCCACACTGTGCCTAATGGATGAGTCAAGACTGACCAGGGCATTCTGGTATGAGGTTGAAGAAAGAAAATTTGGAATAAAGAAGCCAAGTGCTCTGGAGAAGCAGGTGAAATGTCTACTGCCAAGCAAAATCAGAATGGGAACAGCCATGGTTAATAAGGTGGTGGAAGTTTGGAGTACTGTAGAAGATTGGTCAGGGTGGTGGGAGAAGCTATAGTGAAAGATGTAAACCTTCTTAAAAGGTTGGAAGGTTTTGCAAAGCTTCAGGAGAGAATAAGCAGAAGGGAGCTGTTCTCATATCCTAAGGCAGAGGCGAGGAGTAGGTAACAAGGGAGTGTAAAGGCATTTATCTACGTAAGTTTATTTATGTTGTCCAGAAACCAACCTTTTTTCTTAGGAGACTGCTCCCTGCAAGAGAGCCGACAATGTTAATTACACACAGATTGTGTTGGCTCCAGGCTTTTGGCATTGTATCTGTACTGAATAAAAGCAAAGAGCTCCAGCTTGTCAAGACTCCTGCTCACTCTCCAGCAGTCCCCTAGCTGCTCTCGTGCAAAATACCTGTGTCTGAGTGCTGCTTTCATCTGACACTCAGCCAGTGTCTGCAAGAACAGACTTGGCAGCTAGTGCCTTGCATGAGGAAAACAAATCTGAAGAGACTGCACAGTCAAAAAGTCATTGGTGCCCACTCGGGATTTCCAAGTTTGGGGGAATATACAAGCTAGGGTTTCATCATGGGACAACAGTTACCTGCTCAACAGAACAGTATATAAAAGTATTGAAACAGCAGCTTAAAGCTAGTGGAGCCTCAATATCACAGGTTCAATTAAGGCACCCCTAATGCAAACTGTTGTTTCCCAAAACCCATGGTTCCCAGAAGAAGGCACGCTAGACATAGTGCTCTGGGAACAAGTGGGGAGAAATCTTAAAAGATAAAATGCACAAGGCCAATGGGTCCCAGTAACATCTTTAACGTTGTGAGCCTTAGTCAGGGCTGCTTTGGCCCCGCTCTACAGAGAAGGTCCTGAAAAGGGAAGGGAGGAGGAGCCATCACCTACCTTACTGCCTCCTCCTTCTCCCTCAGCACCACAGTTATCTGGTTAAGATATGAAAGAGGAAACAGAAATTTTCCCTGAGCCCCCTCCCCTAATAAATTGGAAAAAAGACAAGGAATATACTACAGCTATGGAACCCTGTCTTAGGCAAGTGGCATTAGAAGGGGAGCTCTTAGCCCACCTAGTAATGCAAGATTGACAAGGCAATCAGGTATATGAACCCATTTCTTTTAATGCTTATAAAGAGATAAGAAAAAGCGTTAGAGAAACAGCTGCTAGCTTATTTATGAAAAGATTAAATGAAGCCACAGTAGACAACTTCTGTATGACTGCATGGGACTGGTCATTGCTAGCTAAAACAACTTTAGAGCCCAATCAATGCCTCCTCTGGAAGGCAGAATATGATGAGTTGTGCCAACAACAAGCCAACCAGAATCAATTGGTCTGGCCAGGCATAACAGCCACTATGCTCCAGGGGAGGGGTCCCTATGTCAATGTACGACAACAATTAAGTTTTGTTCCCCAAGCCTATGCACATGTGTCTTTGTGAACTCTCAGGGCTTGGGACCAAATTCCTGAAGGTAGACTTCAACAGGGATCTTTTATAAATGTTCGACAAGGGCCTCAGGAGCTATTTGTTGAATTTATCAGTTGGTTAACCCAGGCAATTAAGAGACAAATTAGTCAGGCCCAGGCTGCTGATATCTTATTGTTGCTACTGACTTATGAAAACGCGAATGTAGACTGCCAACAGGCAATGCAGGCAATCAGAAGAAAAGCAGCTACAGTTGAGGAATTTATACGAGCATGTCAACTTGTGGGAACTGAAATACACAAAGCCAAGATATTCTCTATGGCATTAAAACATCCTAAAGGCAGAAAACCCCTAATTGTTTTTTATGTGGAAAGCCAGGTCATATGAAGCAGGAATGTCCCAATAATAGAGACCTGGTAACTCAGGAAAAGAACTCCCTTCTATATGCCCCTGATGTAAAAAGGGGAAACATTGGGCAAATCAATGCAAGTCCAGGTTGATAAAAATGGCAACCCCCCCAAGTAATTAGGCAGGAAACTTCATGAGGGGCCTTCCCCAGGCACTGCTCCAAACTGGCGCAATGCCAGCCACTTTTCTTGATCAGATAAAAGCCCACAGTTCTTTCTCTCAGATCAGCCACCTCTGGGAGCACAGGGCTGGATTTAGTTTGCCCCAAATAATTAGTGCTAAAAGAAGGAGAAGACCCTAAAAGGGTTACAACAGGAATCTGGGGCCCACTGCCTCTGGGAACAGTTGGATTGGTCCTAGGGAGATTAAGCCTATCCAGTAAAGGAATCAATGTGCTCACCAGGATAATTGATAGTGATTATCAAGGTGAGATATTAGTTATGACAGAATTAAAGTAATACATATTATTCCACCTAAATCTAAAATAACTCAGTTACTACTCTTACCATTCTGGTTTCTCAACGCTCAGCAAAGGAAAGGGGAAGGGGAAGTTTTGGAAGCACGGAAGCCAAAGGAGTATTTTGGAGCCAATTAATCACTGATCAGAGATGCATTATTACCTTAAAAATTGGAAATCAAAATTTTACTGGCTTATTGGACACAGGGGTGGACGTTTTAATTATTAGTGATCAAAACTGGCCAGAAACTTGGTGTTGGGTCATTCAGAAACAAAAATTGTTGGCATCAGGAAAGTGCACACAGCCAAGCAGAGTGCGTGAGCCCTAATATGTTGTGATTTGGAAGGAAGAAAAGCTTCTAATCATGCCTCTTCTTGTCCTTTGAGGACAGGACCTACCTTTGAGGACAGAACCTATTAACTCAATGGGGGGGGTCACTCTGAAGACCCCTTTCTAATAATGGCCACTGTTGTAATTCCTCCCTACCCCTGATGTGGCTCTCTCAAGATCCTATTTGGGTAGAACAGTGGCCTTTAAAAAAAGAGAAATTACAATGAGCCCATGAATTAGTTGAGGAACAATTAAGAGCCAGCCATATAGAACCATCAAACAGCGCTTGGAATTCGCCCATTTTCATCGCTCCCAAAATGTCTGGCAAATGGAGACTTTTGCATGACTTACAAGCTATCTATGCTAATTTACAACTTATGGGGCCCCTTCAACAGGGGCTCCTTTTCCTCGCAGCGATTCCTCGAGATTGGCCTCTAGTCATTATTGACTTAAAAGACTGCTTTTATACTATTTCCCTTGCAAAACAGGACAGAGAAAAATTTGCATTTACAATATCAGCTATCAATAATGCAAGGCCACCTCACCAATTGTATTGGAAAGTACTTCTTCAAGAAATGCTGTACAATTTTACCATGTGTCAATATCATGTAAATCAGTCTTTGCTCCCCAGTAGAAAAGAATTTCCTAATTGCAAGATTATCCATTTTATGGATGACATTTTACTAGCAGTCCCAATGCAGCCAGTACTTTTGAGTTTATATGCCTCTGTTGTAAAGAATACACAGTTAAGAGATTTAATCATAGCACTTGAAAAAGTACAGATGTCTTCCCCTTGGAAATATCTTGGATACATACTAACCTCTTGGTCAGTAAGACCTCAAAAGGTTAAATTAATTACCAGCAACTTACACACCTTAAATGATTATCAGAAATTACTGGGTGACGTTAATTGACTTCACCACACCTTGGGCATAACTACTGATAAATTACAGGGAACACAGATTAATTATTACAGAATCTGATTTCTATCCTACAGGGCAATACAGCCCTTGACTCCCCCAGGTATTTAACCTCCACAGCAAAAAAGAAAATTGAGGAAATAGAGCAAGCTATTTCTCAGAGGCAACTAGATCTTATAGATCCATGATATTCAGTCCAATTATTTGCTTTTCCTACTAAACATTCCCCAACAGGATTAATAGGACAGATGGCCCCAAGGCTGCACTTCCTAGAATGGGTTTTTTGTTCACATACTGGGACTAAATACTATCTTCCTATATCCGGCTAGTTAGTAAAGTCATCTATACAAGCCACAGATGATGCAACCATCTTTTTCTTTCTGTTTCTCTTTCTTGCTTTCTTGCTTTTCTTTCTCTCTTTCTCTTTCTTTTTTTCCCTCCCTTCTTCCCTCCTTCCCTCCCTCCCTTCCTTCGTTCCTCTCTTTCTTTTTGAGACAGGGTGTCTCTCTGTTGCCCATGCAGCCTCTATCTCCTGTGCTCAGGCAGTTTTTCCACTGCAGCCTTCTGAGTAGCTGGGACCACAGGTATGCAACACTATGCTTGGCTAATTTTTATTTTATTTTTTTTAGTAGAGATGAGGCCTTGCTATGTTGCCCGGCTGGTCTCAAACACCTGGGCTCAAATGATCCTTGTGCCTCGGCCTCCCAAAGTACTGGGATTACAGGCGTGAGCCACCATGTCTGGCCCATTTTTCTTTTTATAAGATTTCATTAGATAAGGTGAAGAATAGGTAATTTGGGTTGATAATTTGAGAATTATATGATTTAATTTACCAAGTTTTTCTAGGATAAATTACCAATTTTAAAATAAAAGGATTCCTTATTTTGCTAAAGAAAAGAAATGTGAAGCTATATCTGTAATAAAAATATGTAAAAAAAGGTTGACATTCGTGTTTCCATGATTTATAAAGCTTATCTACATGCTGATTTTATTTGATTATTTGTGAGGTGACACGGATGAGGCAGCTGAGAGTAAGTGAGGACCATGAGGTGAGATGATTGCTGAAGGCATTCAGCCTGCTGGACTCCTCTACCCACTCCCCACCTGTGCCATTTCCTATGTGGAAATGTGAACAAGTCTGAGAGAAAGAAAAAGGCATCTTTCTCAATATCTACAGAGCATATTACTAATGAAACTATTTACCCCAAGATCTACTACAGGAGACAGACAAAAGCTTCAAAAGTTGTTCAGAGAAATTTGACAGTGACACTTCACAAATTTTTAATGATAAAAAGTTCTCCACTGATGGAAACCTTGCCAATTTTTGAGGTTTCCATCAATCATGATGGAATGACATAGAAACCTCCAGGCTGTAGTCACTGAAAAGATTAAAAACAGAATAGCGTCCTTACTGAACGCCAACAGCATAGATAAAAAGAGTAGGTTGGGGCTCTGGTTTCCTGAAGGAGGAACAGACATGATTTTTAAATCTCTTAATACTGAAGGGGCCCCAGGGAAATCTCAACAATTTCTCTGCAAATCACTTTCTTTCTTTTCCTTCAATTTCCTGTTTTTCAGCTCCAGAGAACATCCTTCACTCATGCACTCACCCACAATGTTTTCGCCTCCACAGGGGTTTATCATGGTGGTCAGGACGAGGGCCCCCAGCATCAGAACTTTGTTTAGGATCATCCTCTTCCCAAGGCAGCCTCAGCAGTTGCTGTTCTGAGTTGTAGAGTAATTGTGAGGACCTCGAGAAAAGGAAATCTGAAGACACTAAAACCAAACAGCTTAGAGTAATTGAGCCAGCCAAAGCCAGATCAGGTTTTGGCCAACTGGAAAAGTCCCCTATGATGACCCTTCAGTTGCTAGTTGAAGAGTTTGTATTAATAGCCCTGGAAGATATACACATGCCAAGCAGCAAATCACCATGACATGCGTATACCTATGTAAAAATCCTGCAAGATCTGCGCGTGTACCCAAGAACTTAAAGTATATTTTAAAAAATAGCCCTGGAAGAACTCAGGGAAATCCCCTCATTGTGATGCAGCCTCCACTCAGAGTGGACTTGAGGAAATGTTCTGTGAATAGAGGGAGGATACTAAATTGGAATCTTCTCTGGTGTGTGCATATCTGCCAGTGGCAAGAGGGGTGGGCATTTCTTTCTTTTTTTCTTTTTTCGTTTTGAGACTGCTCACTCTGTCACCCAGGCTGGAGTGCAATGGTGTGGTCTTGGTTCACTGCAACTTCCACCTCCTGGGTTCAAGCAATTCTCCCACCTCCGCCTCCCGAGTAGCTGGGATTAAAGGTGCCTGCCACCACACCCAGGTAAGTTTTGTATTTTTAGTAGGAACAGGATTTCACTACATTGGCCAGTCTGGTCTTGAACCCCTGACCTCATGATCTGCCCTCCTCAGTTTCCCAAAGTGTTGGAATTACAGGCGTGAGCCATTGCGTCTGGCCAGGGGTGGGCATTTCTGAGTAGTCTCATGGATAGATGAGGTCATCAATTATATGGCATCTTTCAGGAGTTTCTGAAGTTTTTCCCCGAGTTGATTTCCCTCCCTGGCAGTCCCTCTCCCCTCCCCTTTTTCTGCTTTCTGTGTGTAGGTTAGCTGTTTTGCTTTTTGATTCCATAGTGCATATGGAATTCTCCAAATATCAAGCTGACTCCACCTACCTAGCAATCTCTGCTGGTGGTAGTCAAGCAGTACCTTTGCCTTTTCTACGTGCATAAATCCAGTTGGGTAAGTTCTTCTTAAGCTCTCAAAAGATCCAGGTGTTGCCAGGGCAATAAAAAGGGGTTATAATGTCAGATGGCGCTGTCTACAGTAATTGCATGAGATTTTATACAATTTCTCTTTGAGTTGATTAATCCTTATGTTCTGTGTTTTGGTGCTTCTTGAGTGTGTTTAAAGGAAATTTAGGGACATTAATTACATTTAAAAAGCTTTGGCTGGCTCAATTACTGTAAGAATTTTTAAAAATTAAGAATGTCAAGTCAAAAGTTGAGGGTAGAATCAGTAGAACTGCATTGACTTAGAAAAATGGTTTTCTTAAACGATCAGATATTTAAAAAATTGTTATCCTACCACATTAAAATTCCAGGTATGTGCAAGGAACTAGAGATTGAGCTAAAGTTAGCCATTAGAGGGAAACTTATTATATATTTTCAGATGAATATGTTTTCCGTATGTGGTAGAAACCATGAGTTAATGGAAGTTTTATTTAGAATCAATCTGTCCTTAATAAATGGCCTTCTGAGATTCTCAGCACTGTTTTACCTCCCAGTGGCAGAGACTATAAAAAAAAAGGGTGAAATAAACAAACAAAAAGTGTCCAGATATCTGAGAGCTGCCTGGATGAAATTAATAAGGCCTTGGGGTTTCTAGGACCTAGCCTGGCACTCCTGGGTGGTTTTGGTTTTCCTGTTGAAGATAAAGGATTTCATAGAACATCAGAATCAGACAGGTACTCTGTGAGCACAATGGATTGAGATGGAACACCAGAATGCTCAGTCATTATGTCTGAAGCCAGACAAAACATGAATATTGTCCAAACCACAAAAATAACCAGGCACATCTCTCTCTTGGCAGTAATTTCTGCTTTTTTACCAGTTGCAACTGTAGCCTCAGGATAGTCTTATCTCCCTCTAAGTAGGATTTATGAAGCTACCCAATCATAGCATTGCCACTCCAACCCTCCACTTTCTGTCAGAATCTAATTAAAAAAAAAATCCCTCTTTCTTAAATCCTCCCCAAAATCACCTAAAACAAGTACGAACCTTACAATTGATTAATGGTCAATTTTATGTGTCAGCTAGACTGTGATCACCAGTTATTCAATCAAACACTAATAATCTAGATGTTACTGTGAAGATATTTTGTAGATGTCACTGAAGTTCATAATCAGTTGACGTTAAGAATGTATCCTAGAAAAACTGGGTGAGCTTAATCTAAGCTGTTGGAAAGCCTTAAGAGCAGAGCTGAAATTTCTCTGAGGAAGCAGAAATCCCCCTCTGGACAGCGTGTCATCCTGTGCTGAGAGTTCCAGCCTGCCCTTCCTGACAACCACCTCCCAGTGGATCTTGGACTTGCCTAGCCCACCCCCACAGTTGCAACAATTAATTCCATGCATCATTCTCTTAACATACGTATTCTCCTGGTTCTACTTCTTTGGTTCCAACAATCTCTTACTCAGGAGATGCACAATCCCCATGGTGAGTTTTATCCATCATTGCAATAAACAATAAAGCCAACTTGTTCATTCAAGGGTATGCTCCTGCTGGTCTTTGGCTGGAGGCATTGATGGTACCTCATTAGGCAGTGGTGAGGAATGTGCATATACTGCACTTGGAATGAAAAATTCCTAGGACTCTTTACATATACTTGTCATATTTTAATGGCATTCTCATTTTCCAAGGAGGACATTAAAGCCCAGAGATTTGAAGGACTTTTCACAGGGTCACACAGCTGGTAAGTAGTACAGATGCAATGCTGTGGGGCAAGCCATAGGTCCTTGTGAGGGGTGATGGGTAAGGGTCTCCTTCTGTGTGGATTCAGAATCCAGTGCCTTAACATGATTAGGAGAGATATCTGACCGTATAGGTCCTCCCATTGTGAACGAAGAGGGTTTTTGAGGTCCCACTTGAGGTATGCTCCCTTTACCACTCAATATCCTTCTTGCTGTGTAGAGAATAACATGTTTTTATCTTTTTTCCTGTATCCAGACTTACCTGCTTTGTGTCTCATGGAAATTCCTTAGGATTTTGGCAAATGAACAAAATGTTTTGGGATGATACTCTAGAATCTCACCTATTAACATTACAGTTTAAATAACTCAACTCCAGTTAAGAAGTTAGGGTGTAAAATGTGGGATTAGGGTTGTATCTTGGATGGGAAGTTGAGGGTGCTGTTTCAGATCTCACATCCTGTGGGGTGAAGGGAAAGTCCGAACAAAGCAAAGTCATTGAGGAGATAATAGACGCCCTTTCTATCTTTAACCTAGTTTTGTCTCTCTCCTCTTCCTGCTTCACCCAGCCATAACACAGTGGACCTTTTTCCAGTTGCTTCTGTCTTCAGGTCATAATTTTAATGTAAGGTAAAATAATAAGGAAATGAAACTCAGAAGAACAGTATAGCATTTTAACAAAAGCTAATTTGTTAACTTTTTCTGGTAGAAAGAGAAAAGGTCTTCTTCATAAATTAACAGTGGAAACAAAATTTGGAGTTCAAAATAGTACTTTGTCCAACAATTTTCTTAGAAAGCACTTATTGATATGTCATTGATCCATAACTAAAATGGCAATGGGATGTTCCATTGTAATTAACATCATTACGAGGAGCCCTCCAAGAAATTAGGTAGAATTTATGTTAGTTCTAATAAACAGTTATAACATTCTGGGGTAGCATTAGGAGAAATAACTAATGTAGAAGACGTGTTGATTGGGTATAGCAAACCACCATGGCACATGTATACCTATGTAATGAACCTGCACATTCTGCACATGTACCCCAGAACTTAAAGCATAATAATAATAATAATAATAATGAAAAGAAATTAGGTCGGATTTATGTTAGTTCTAATAAAGAGTTATAACATTCTCTAAGATTCTGTGTGTTTTCAAATTCTTTTAGTCTGACATTATGCACTGGTGAAGTTTTACCCTGAAGGCAAAGACTTCTATCTTGCAGTAGTTAAAGGTGCTTCACAGCAAAACAGAGTCTAGAGAAGCAAAGTAAGAAGAAGATAGATTTTGTAATAAGATAAACGTGCATTCCATGCTGATTTTTATTTTATCAGCTTTATCACCTCGGGCAAGCCACTCAAAATACCTGAGCCTTAGGGTGATTTTCTATAAAACAGACGGAAAATCATTAGATGATATTTAATATGGTAAAATGAAACAATAGATGAGTACAGATTATAAAGTTAAATAGAATCCAGTGTATGACACATAGCAACTACTCCTGAGTAGTAGATGCCACATAAAGACAAATATTAATAATGATAATGACAATAAAATCATACCTTGGGCTGGGAAAGCCTATCAGTTTTTCCTCATTCATTCAAACTTGTCCCAGTGGCACTCCAGGCATGTGGGAGCCTGTGAGCCACAGAAGTACTAAGACCTTGCTGGAAAGCAGAATTTCTTTGAAGACTGTTTATCTGTCACATTTTTCTAGGTAACAACGTACTCCGAAACTTCATGACTTCAAACATTGGTTTAGTTATCTCCTCATGATTCTGTAAGACAAATTGTGCTAGATCCACCTGGGTGGTCTTTTTGTGCTGGGCAGGTTCAGCTCTTCTCAGGTGGGCTCCCTCACATGTCTGTAGCATCAATAAGTTTGGCAGGGATAGGGGGCCTCTCTCCATCTGTGTGGGCTCATTATCTGTGGGCAGGCCAACTGAGGCCTATCACAGGTAATAGAGAGCTCCCCTGCGCAAGACAGAAATAGCAGATGTCTTAAGCTGAAACTTAAAACTCACATCACTTCCAGCACATTCTATTATTCAAAGCAATCATAGTACTAGCTCACATCAACAGGTGCGTTAATAGATTACATTTCTTGACAGAATGGGCTGCAAATAATTTGTAGCTATTTTTGCAACCTATCACAAATATCCTCTGGCTTTTAGCAATATGTAAATGAATTTGGTGTGTGAGCATTGGAGAGCCCCCATATTTGAAATAAATTCCACCCACTCACCCACAAGTCAAGAACTTATCTTTACTAGTCTGCTTTGAAAACACAGCAACACTTTCTCAAGGGAGATGTGAACTAAGAACTGTTGAATTCCAATATGAATAAGGTGCTATGATTTACTCGTATAAACAGCTTTATGGAGTTTTGCGGATGAAAATACAGAAACGTAGAGAATTATTAAGTAATCTCTTATGATTGCTAAGCTCATATTTTGATACAAAGTCCTGTATGCTGATATCCAGTCAAATGGTCTCTCACAATAATAAAATTAATGAAGCAGAGGAAACTTATGAAAACGTTTGTTATTTAATATCATTTCTACCAATTCTTTGTTAGCAACAACTCCTATGTGTATAAACTAGTTGTTTTAAACAACTCACTTGAATAAGATGCACAATAAAAAGTAATATGAGGAAAGATTGCTTTGTAATGATCTCCTACTGAAAAACATGCAAAAGTGTAGGGTCCAGCCCTGCAGGGTCCCGCGAGTCCATCTCTGCAGATATGGAGACGAGAAACTATGGAAAGAAAAGATGCAAGACACCACAAAAGAGAAAACAGAGTTTGGGCCCAGGGGTCCACTGCCAACCAAAGTGCAGAAACCTGCAGTGGCCCTGGGTGCCTGGACACTCTGACTTTTATTGAGTACAAAGCAGGGGGCAGTGTAGGTAGGGTGAGGTAATGGTGGTCAGTGATAGGGTCAGGTAAATCATATGTGTTGGAGACAGGGGCCGGCCCAAGACTTTGAAGAAGCTGAGTCGAAGAGAAAACCTAAGGTGTCAGCACTTTTTTCATACTTGTCAAGAAATAACAAGGTCACTAAGATTTATGTTACTATTACTAATTCTTGTAAGAAAAAGAGGAACCATGTGCAGAAGCAGAACTTGAAAGTAGACATGGAACGTGACCACTGAAGCACAGCACCACATAAAGACAATTAAGTCCCCGGATGTCTGTGGGTTTCCCTGACAGTGGTCAGGCCTGCCACAAGAGCTTGGAAGAGCTGAGTTTTCTCCTCATTGCCCCGAGGAAGGAAACGTCTCAGCCATCTCGGATGTCTCCTTCCCTAGCTGGCTAAACAGCAGGCGCTTTCACAGCACTGACACCGTCCCACAGCCGAGGCATCCTCCAGCAGCCCTTATGCGAGCGTGACAGAGGACTTAGAGCATCTTGCCTTAGGGTCACCTCTTTTCCAATGCCACTTCAGTCCCATACTTTTTGACCTGAGTATTATTAGTAAGACGTAGTAAGATTAAAGATTATATGATTATGTAGATGTATATATTGATGATTATATATGAAAAGCTATGTGATTATTTTATGATTATATATAGTAATAACTGTAACTATGTCTCTAATTCTTTTCTAATTCTATATTTATATGAGAATATGCTGAGGCTTCAGACCCTTGCCTCGGCTCTTGCAGGGTTTCTCCCCCACACAAAATTACCTTCATGTCCAGATCTATCTTCTCCATAGTTCCAGAGTACTCTGCAGCCTAACAGAATTCTGAAGACTTTGCAGAGACTATGATATGTAATTAATAAATACTTGTTGACTTGAACTGAAATTCTTAATCATCTGAATCAGTTTACAGAACTGTCTGGAAACTGATATTCCTCATGTCCAGTAGTGATTAATTCTCTTCCCAGGAACTCCCCAGTCCTAATGTACATATTGTAAACATTTTTTGAATATATCTTTTTATTTACTTATTTATTTTTAGAGATGGAGTCTCACTGTGTTGCTCAGGCTGGCCTCAAACTCCTGGGCCCAAGTGATCTCTCCACCTCAGTCTTCCAAGTAGCTGGGACTATAGGTGCACAGCACCCCACCCGGCTATACAGATACCTTTACTGAGCATTAGTCATTAAACAAATGACAAATAATTTTTTAATAAAAACTTTAAAAGTGAGTGCTGCCCAAAACAATTTATGGATTCAATGCTGTTTCCATTAAAAACTACCATTGAGATTCTTCACAGAACCAGAAAGAGCCTGAATAGCCAAGGCAATCCTAAGGAAAAAGAACAAAGCTGGAGGCATCAAGCTACCTGACTTTATACTTTAGGGCTACAGTAACCAGAACAGCATGGTACTGGTACAAGAACAGACACATAAACCAATGGAGCAGAATAGAGAACGCAGAAATAAAACCACACACCTAGAACAATCTGATCTTCAACAAGCCTGACAAAAACAAGCAATGTTTTTGCTTGTTTATTGAATAGGATTTCCTGTTCAATAAATGGTGCTGGGATAACTGGGTAGCCATATGCAGAAGGTTGAAACTGGAACCCTTCCTAGCACCATACACAAAAATCAACTTAAGTTGGATTAAAGACCTCAATGTAAACCCCAAAACTATGGAATCCCTGGAAGACAACTTAGGCAATACTATTCAGGATGTTGGTATGGGCAAAGATTTCATGATGAAGATGCCAAAAGTAATTGCAACAAAAGCAAAAAATGACAAATGGGGTCTAATTAAGCTAAAGAGCTTCTGCATAGCAAAAGAAACTTGGACAACACAGAGAATGGGAGAAAATTTCTGTAAAGTATGTATCCAATAAAGGTCTAACACCCAGCATCTCTAAGAAACTTAAATAAACGTAAAAGAAAAAAACAAACAACTCCATAAAATTGGGCAAAGAGCATGAATGGATACTTCTCAAAAGAAGACATACATGTGGCCAAAATTCATATAAAAAACAGCTCAACATCCCTGATTATTAGAGAAATGCAAATCAAGAACACAGTGAGATAACATCTCACACCAGTCAGAATGGCTATCATTAGAAAGTCAAAAAATAACAGAAACTGGTGAGGTTGTGGAGAAAAAGAAACATTTATACACTATTGGAAAGAGTGTAAATTAGTTCAACCATTGTGGAAGACAGTGTGGCAATACCTTAAAGACCCAAAGCCATTCATACCATTTGACCCAGCAATCCCATTCCTGGCGGTATATCCAAAGGAATATAAATTGTTCTATTACAAAGACACATGCACATGTATACTCATTGCAGCACATTCATAATAGCAAATACATGGAATCAATCTAAATACCCATCAATGATAGACTGGATAAAGAGAATGTGGTACATACACACCATGGAATACAATGCAGCCATGAAAAAGAATGAGATCATGTTCTTTGCAGGACATGGATGGAGCTGGAGGCCATTATCAATAGCAGACTAATGCAGGAACAAAAAACCAAACACTGCATGTTCTTACTTATGAGTGGGAGTGAATCTATGGTAACACAGGGACACATAGAGGGGAACCACACACACTAGGACCTATTAAAGAGTAGCATGTGGGAGGAGGGAGAGGATCAGGAAAAATTACAATTGAGTACTAAGTGTAATACCTGGGTGATGAAATAATCTGTAAAATAAACCCCTATGACACATGTTTACCTATGTAACAGACCAGAATGTCCCTGAACTTAAAATGAAAGTTTAAAAAATGCTCTAAAATGAGGTTTCTCAATCTGAGAACTATTAATATTTTGAGCCAGATGTTAATTTTTTTGTAGGAGGCTGTCATGTGTGTTGTAGGACTTTTAACAGCACCCCTGGCCTCTACTCAATACGTGCCGGTAGCACCCTCCCCAGTCGTGGCAACAAAAACTATCTCCAGACATTGTCAAATGTTACTTGGGGGGGAAAATTGCTCCCATTTAATACTCATTCTGGAGGGATCACAAGATGACTGAATAAGAGGCAGCTCTGGAAAGCAGCTCCCAGTGAGGGAGATGCAGAAGCAGAATGGTCACCACAATTCCAAATGAGGTACCAGGTTCATTGTGCAGGTTTGGTTAGACAGAGAGTATAAACCAAATAGGGCAAGTTGAGGCAAGGCAGGGCACTGCCCCACCCAGAAGGTGCATGCAACCAACTGGAGGACTGGGGGATCTCCCCCTCTGGGACTTCGGTTTGGATACAGCGCTCCACTCAAGCCCTCTACAATCCACAGAACAGGAGATCTTCACCGGGATGAAAAGCCTCAGTGAGCTGCCTAAATAGGGCAGAACAGCAACTTTGGCTGGCACTGGGGCTGTCAGCATAGACCTAGGTGGAAGCACTGGACGACGTGAAAGCCAGAAACCTGGCTGGACGGACCTACCCACCCCCTAGAAGGAAGAGGAACTCAAAGCAGGGAAACAGCCCATACTCAGGATGGGTCTCCCCTGCACAAAGCCCAGCAGGCTAAAAAATCTCACTCCAGAGTTTCACACCCAGAACATCAGTTATAGAGTGACCAGGAATAATTGAACTTGGGGGGGGGGGAAGGGCACCCGCCATTGCAGAAGCTGGCCTAATTTTCCTGAGTAAATAAAAGATGCAGCAGCTCCACAGAATCTGTGGCAGCCCAGCAGCGCCTCTGCAGGCAGACAAAGGAAAGGCTGCCTCCCCAAGCAGCTACCTGAGATCAAAACTATATACATCCAATGAGATGGGAAGAAACCAGTGCAAGAAGAATGAAAGGATCAAAAACCAGAACACCTCTCCCCCACCATGAGACCACAACTCCTCACCAGCAAGGGAACAAAGCTGGATGGAGAATGAATTTGACGAATTGACAGAAGCAGGCTTCAGAAGGTGGGTAATAATAAATTTCTCTGAGTTAAAGGAACATGTTCTATCCCAATGCAAAGAAACTAAAAACATTGAAAAAAGGTTGGAATAAATGCTAACTAGAATAACCAGCTTAGGGAAGAACATAAATGACTTGATGGTGCTGGAAAAAACAGCACAAGAACTTCATGAGGCATACACAGTTTCAATAGCCGAATAGATCAAGCAGAAGAAAGGATATCAGAGATTGAAAATCAACTTAATGAAACAAAACAAGAAGGTAAGAAAAGAGAACAAAGTTTGATTGGTGTGTCAGAAGATGACAGGGAGAATGCATCCAAACTGGAAAACACTCTTCAGGATACTATCTAGGAGAACTTCCACAATCTAGCAAGGGAGGCCAATATTCAAATACAGGAAATATAGAGAACACCACAAGGATACTCCTTTAGAAGAGCAACTCCAAGGCACATAGTCGTCAGATTCACCAGGATTGAAATGAAGGAAAAAAATCCTAAGGGCAGCCAGAGAGAAATGTCGGGTCACCCACAAAGGGAAGCACATCAGACTCATGGCAGATCTCTTGGCAGAAATTCTACAAGCCAGAAGAGAGTGGGGTCCAATATTCAACATCCTTAAAGAAAAGAACTTTTAATCCAGAATTTCATACCCAGCCAAAGGAAGCTTTATAAGTGATGGAGAAATAAAATCCTTTACAGATGAGCAATTGCTGAGAGATTTTGTCACTACCAGACCTGCCCTACAAGAGCTCCTGAAGGAAGCACTAAATACAGAAAGGAAAAACTGGTACCAGCCACTACAAAAAAGAACCAAACAGTAAAGACCAATGATGCAATGAAGAAATTATGCCAACCAAAGGGCAAAGCAACTAACCAGTAATAAAATGGCAGGATCAAATGCACACATAACAATATTAACCTAAAAAGTAAATGGACTAAATGCGTCAATCAAAAGAAACAGACTGGCAAATTGGATAAAAAGCCAAGAACCATCAGTGTGCTGTATTTAGGAGACCCATCTCACATGCAAAAGACACACATAGACTCAAAATGAAGGGATGGAAGAAGATTTACCAAGCAAATGGAGTGCAAAAAAAAGCAGGGGTGAAAATCCTAGTCTCTGATAAAACAGACTTTAAACCAACAAAAATCAAAAGAGACAAGGGCATTAGATAATGGTAAAAGGATCAACGCAACAAGAAGAGCTGCACCCAATACAGGAGCACCCAGATACATAAAGCAAGCCCTTAAAAACCTACAAAGAGACTTAGACTCTTGCACAAAAATAGTGAGAGACTTTAATACTCCACTGTCAATATTAGACAGATCAACGAGACAGAAAATCAACAAGGAAATCCAGGACTTGAATGCAGATCAGGACCAAGTGAACTTAATAGACATTTACAGAACTCTCAACCCCAAATCCACAAAATATATATTCTTCTCAGCATCACATCACACTTACTCTAAAATTGACCACATAATTGGGATTAAATCACTCCTGAGAAAAATGCAAAAGAAAGGAAATCCTAACAGTCTCTCAGACCACAGTGCAACCAAATCAGAACTCGGGACTAAGAAACTAACTCAAAACTGCACAACTTCATGGAAAATGAACAACTGGCTCCTCAATGTCAACTGGATAAACAAAGAAATGAAGGTAGAAATAAAGATGTTCCTCGAAACCAATGAGAACAAAGACACAACATACCAGAAACTCTGGGACACATTTAAAGCAGTGTCTAGAGGGAAATTCATAGCAATAAATGCCCACATGAGGAGAAAGGAAAGGTCTAAAAACGACACCCTATCATCAAAATTGAAAGCGTTAGAGGAGCAAGGTAAAAAAAAACCTCAAAAGTTAGCAGATGACAAGAAATAACTAAGACCAGAGCAGAACTGAAGGAGATAGAGACACACACACAAAAAAAACCTTCAAAAAATCAACAAATCCAGGAGTTGGTTTTTTTAAAAGATCAACAAAATAGATAGACTGCTAGCCAGACTATTAAAAAAGAAAAGGGAGAAGAATCAAATAGCTGCAATAAAAAAAGATAAAGGGGACATCACCACCGATTTCACAGAAATACAAACTACCATCACAGTTTACTACAAACAACTCTATGCACACAAACCAGTAAATCTGGAAGAAATGGATAAATCCCTGGACACTTGCATTCTTCTAAGACTAAACTAGGAAGAATTTGAAACCCTGAATAGATCAACAACAAGGGCTGAAGTTGAGGCAGCAATTATAGTCTGCCAACCAAAAAAAGCCCAGGTCCAGATGGATTTACAGCTGAATTATACCAGATGTACAAAGAGGAGCTGGTACCATTGCTTCTGAAACAATTCCAAATAATAAAAAAAGAGGGAATCCCTCCCAACCCATTTTATGAGACCAACATCATCCTAATACCAAAACCAGACAGAGACGCAACTAAAAAATAAAACTTCAGGCCAATATCCATGATGAACATTGATGCAAAAATCTTCAATAAACTACTGGCAAACAGAATGCAACAGCAAATCCAAAAGCTTATTCATCATGATCAAGTAGGCTTCATCCCAGGGATGTAAGGCTGGTTCAACATATACAAGTCTATCAACATAAACCATCATGTAAACAGAACCAAAGACAAAAACCACGTAATTATCTCAATAGATGCAGAGAAGACCTTTGACAAAATTCAACAGCCCTTTATGCTAAAAACCCTTAGTAAACTAGGTATCAATGGAAAGTATCACAAAATAATGAAAGCTATTTTCGATGAACCCACAGCTAATATCATATTGAATGGGCCAAAACTGGAAGTATTCCCTTTGAAATCTGGCACAAGACAAGGATGCCCTCTCTCACCACTCCTATTCAATATAGGATTGGAAGTTCTAACCAGAGCAATAAGGCAAGAAAAATAAATAAAAGGCATTCAATAATGAAAAGAGGAAGCCAAATTGTCTGTATTTGCAGATGACATGATTGTATATTTAGAAGACCCCATCATCTCAGCCCCAAATCTCCTTAAACTGATAAGCAATTTCAGCAAAGTCTCAGGATACAGAATCAATGTGCAGAAATCACAAGCATTTCTGTACACCAATAACAGACAAACAGAGAACCAAATCAAAGTAAACTCCCATTCACAATTGCTACAAAGAGAATAAAATACCTAGGAATACAACTAACAAAGGATGTAAAGGGCCTCTTCAAGGAGAACTACAAACCACTGCTCAATGAAATAAGAGGGGGCACAAACAGATGGAAAAACATTCCATGCTCATGGTTGGGAAGAATTAACATCGTGAAAATGGCCACACTGCCCAAAGTAATTTATAGATTCAATGCTATCCCCATCAAGCTACCAATGACCTTCTTTACAGAAGTGGAAAAAGCCACTTCAAACTTCATATGGAACTAAAAGAGAGCCCACATAACTAAAACAATCCTAAGCAAAAAGAACAAAGCTGGAGGCATCATGCTGCCTGACTTCAAACTATACTACAAGGCCACAGTAATCAAAACAGCATGGTACTGGTACCAAAACAGAACATAGACCAATGGATCAGAACAGAGGCCTCAGAAGCAACACCACACATGTACAATCACCTGATCTATGACAAACCTGAGAAAAACAAGCAATGGGGAAAGGATTCCCTATTTAATAAATGGTGTTAGGAAATTGGCTAGCAATGTGCAGAAAACAGAAACTGTACTCCTTCCTGACACCTTACACTAAAATTAACTTCAGATGGATTAAAGATCTAAACACAAGACCTAACACTGTAAAAGTCCTAGAAGAAAACCTAGGCAAAACCATTCAGGAATAGGCAAGGACTTCATGGCTAAAACACCAAAAGCAATGGCAACAAAAGCCAAAATAGACAAATGGGATCTAACTAAACTTCAGAGCTTCTGTACAGCAAGGAAAACAATCATTAGAGTGAACCAGCAACCAAAAGAATGGGAAAAAATTTTTGCAATCTACCCATCTGACAAAGGGCTAATATCCAGAATCTACGAAGAACTAAAACAGAATTACAAGAAAAAAAAAAAACCATTCAAAAGTGTGCAAAGGATATAAACGGACACTTTTCAAGAGAAGACATTTATTAGGCCAACAAATATATGAAAAAGTGCTCATCATCATTGGTCATTAGAGAAATGCAAATCAAAACCACACTGAGACACCATCTCACGCCAGTTAGAATGGTGATCGTTAAAAAATCAGGAGACAACAGATGCTGGAGAGGATGTGGAGAAAAAGGAGCACTTTCACACTGTTGGTGGGAGTGTAAATTAGTTCAACCATTGTGGAAGACAGTGTGGCAATTCCTTAAGGATCTAGAAATAGAAATTCCATTTGACCCAGCAATCCAATTACTGAGTATATACCCAATGGATTATAAATTGTTCTGTTATAAAGACACATGTACACGTATGTTCATTGTGGCACTGTTTCCAATAGCAGAGACCTGGAACCAACCCAAATGTCCATCAATGATAGACTAGATAAAGAAAATGTGGCACATATACGCCATGGAATACTATGCAGCCATAAACAATGATGAGTTTGTGTCCTTTGTGGGGACATGGATGAATCTGGAAACCATCATTCTCAGCAAACTGACACAAGAACAGAAAACCAAACACTGCATGCTCTCACTCATAGGTGGGTGTTGAACAATTAGAACACATGGACATGGAGAGGGGAGCATCACACACTGTGGTCAGTTGGGGGAGGCTAGAAGAGGGACAGCAGAGGTGGGGAGAATGGGGACAATAACATGGGGAGAAATACTAGATATAGGTGATGGGGGATGAAGGCAGCAAACCACCTTGCCATGTATGTACCTATGCAACAATCCTGCATGATCTGCACATGTACCCCAGAACCTAAAGTACAATTTAAAAAGGAGGGGGGAAAAAAGAAAAAAAAAGAATCCTTGCTTCACAGGTTAACAGACTCTCTAAAATAAAAATAGTAGCAATGTATTGTGTATTTATGGAATATGTTAAAGGAATTATATGACAACAATTGCATAATGAATAAGATAAATTTGGAGTATACTAATCTAAGATAGGTTAGAAGATAGATTATACATAAATGTAAAATTCTAGGGCAACAGCTAATCCAAGAAAAAGCAAAAAATAATTTTAAAAATAAATATTTCATAGAATTAATAGAAATATCTAGCAAAAATAACTCAACCACATTAATAAGCACATTAAATGTAATTGCTCCAGACAGATCAATTAAATGATAGAGAAGATCAGGTTGAATAAAAATGGCATATTGAACTATAACCTATCAGCAACCCATTTTAAATATAAAGACATAGCTTCATTAAAAGTAAAAAGAAGGGAAATATATACCACATGAAAGAAATCAAAAGAAAGTCAGAATGATTATGTGAATACTAGACAAGTAGAAATTGGAGCAAGAAATATTAATTGGGATAAAGACAGATGTTACTTAATGATAAAGGATTATTTCTCCAAAGAGACATAACTACTTTTTTTTTTTTTTTTTTTTTGAGACAGAGTCTCTTCCTGTTGCCCAGGCTGGAATGCAATGGTGGGATCTTGGCTCACTGCAATCTCCACCTCATGGGTTCAAGCGATTCTCCTGCCTCAGCCTCCCAAGTAGCTGGGATTACAAGTGCATGCCACCATGCCCGGCTAATTTTTTGTATCTTTAGTAGACATGGTGTTTCATCACGTTGGCCAGACTGGTCTCAAACTCCTGACCTCGTGATCTGCTTGCTTTGGCCTCCGAAAGTGCTGGGATTACAGGCATGAGCCCCCGCCCCCAGTCGGTGTGTAAAACATTTTAACAATTTGATTCATTTTAGAAAACCCACAAATTTGTGCTCTTACTGTATTTTATAAACAAATTGATTGCAGCTCTTGGTACAGTGTATTATAGCAAGTTTACGTTGGCTTTGAACTCCTAGGAAACAAGATCTGCAGAATAATGCATAACCTTGAAGAATGCTTTGCACAATTGCAGCAGAATAAGTTTTTAATACATTTATGTTTCCTGAAAGGAATAAATGTTATCTTTTTCAAGTCAGGATATAATTCCCATATTTCTACCATCACCTCCAAAAGGGGTACAAATGTTGTTTTTGGAGTTGTTATAAAGATTAAACGAGATCATTGAAAAATGGCTAACCAGACCCTGGAACTATTGATTCTCTTTTTCATCATTGTCCCTGCACTTTCTTCTTATAACCAGCAGGTGCGGAGATGACCCTTAATCAATCTGTTTCTTCTTTCCTTTCCGTTTTCTCCCTACCACAGATTTTCATTTTCTAACAGTGATGACATCCTAGCATTACAGCAATTTTCTTTTCATTTAGTCCTGGACAGGGACTTTCCACCTATGCCTGAAAAAGAGCAAGTATCCTGATTCGCACTCTATATCCATTAAGCATAATTACTGTTACCTGAGAAGGGGAGAGTTTTTGGTAATCCACACAGCCATAACCTGTTTCTTTCTACAAATTTCAAGTATTATATCTGTCTCTCACCACATAACTAATAACTTGCCCCTGCTCCACCTTTTCACAGGGTTTTGATACCAGACGAATGCTAGGACTATTGCAGTAGTCTTATTTGCTGGAGACAAATGATATTAGTTCACCCAGTGGTTGCATAGGAAGAAAACTGATAAGTAATTGAGATTTTCATGAAGTCCCCTTGTCCAGAAAACTGACCTGCTTCGTCTTAAAGCATAGAGCCCAGGAACCAGGATACAGAATCAACCTGGGGGTTTGTGAATTGAGTGTTGGGATGCTACCTCTGAAAGAAGAAAACAGGTCTAAAAAAATTCCACATTTTTCTTTTCTATCCATTTGATTGTAGTACTTAGCACAAGTTTGGAAGAACACAAGGCACTCAGTAAAACCAGTCTCATAGTCTCACTGTCACCTCCCCAGCCTTGATGCTCCTCCTATATCTGTATGACACTTGCCTTACCAACAGATGAGTTTGCTATTTTACATTTGCACATTTCAGTTCATCACCTTCCTAAAAAGTAACTGCTCAGCTTCTAAGGCCTTTCATAAAAACAGGTCCTCTCTGTGCATCTTATCTTATCCTGTACTATTTGTTAATCTAGATGTTCATTCCAGTCAATCTGGGCTTTTCCCTATAGCAACCCATGTCTCCCAACTCCCTGTTCCACCCCCACTGCCAGTATTGCTCTTGCTCATGTGTTTCATGATGGTTCCTTTCCCCTGCCGTTCCTCAGAATCATATCCTCCTCTTTTCTGCTTCAAGTCTTACTTCTGCAAATGAACTATATTTTTAAGTTTTCTTCAAATACTCCAATCTATATGAATATATCCTTTACTATTCTTGAGTTTTGTTACTTTTAAATTATATATATATATATTTTTTGAGACAGTCTCACTCTGTCACCCAGAGTGGAGTGCAATGGCACCATCTCAACTCACTGCAACCTCTGCCTCTTGGGTTCAAGTGATTCTTGTGCCTCAGCCTCCTCAGTAGCTGGGATTTCAGGCATGTGCCACCAGGCCCAGCTAATTTTTTGTATTTTAGATGAGACGGGATTTCACCATGTTGCCCAGGGTGGTCTTGAACTCCTGAGCTCAGGCAATCTGCCTGCCTTGGCCTCTCAAAGTGCTAGGATTACAGGTGTGAACCACCACTCTCAGCCTCCATGTGTATTTTTGTTTCAATTTATAAATGTTTATATTTGTATGTAATACATTGTTTATTAATTCAACAACTTTTAACAGCTATCTATTTTGAACCAGGCATTTTTCTAGGAACTGAGGAGAGAATAGTGCACAAAGTCTCTGATGTATGGAATTTATGCTGTATGTCTTTTTTTTTCCGGTAGATATTGATCTTCCTGAGATCTTCATCCTGGGACCTTAGCTCCTACCACATTCTTTGAAACATAGGAGATGTTCTATAAGCAGTTGCTCTTTTAGTATTTTAATCCTTCCTAAAGAAGTCGATGGGCGTTTGTCACTCTGTGAAGTCCTCTACCAGCTTATTCTAAAGTGAGAAAGAAGTTGAAACCAGACTTAACATATAGAAAGGAACAGTTTGGTGACAAAAAAGTTTGACAAGAACTGGAACTATATACAAGAAAGAACAACCAAATCACAGAACTATTCCTGGAGTCTCCCACCCCCAGTGTCCTTCATTCCATCCTCTCCTTCAACTTCAATATAACAAGGAAAAACATTTATTAACCTACGTGCCAGTGTTTCTGATTTTCCTACTCTTTTTCCTTCTGTAACTTCCAGAGTATCTGAGGGTTCATTCCTCTGCTGTTCTTATTTCTCTTTTCCTAACCACAAATACTGGAGACCCCTTAGTGAGAGGTTTCTAGCTTCTGGTATCTCTGGTGTCCATC
The DNA here is from genome assembly GCF_009761245.1 of Sapajus apella. Lineage (NCBI taxonomy): Eukaryota > Metazoa > Chordata > Mammalia > Primates > Cebidae > Sapajus > Sapajus apella. The sequence continues at coordinate 185,406 of NW_022437023.1, read as the reverse complement.
TTACAATTTTATTACATTACTATATTTAGTTACTTTGTAGGTGAAACCTATATTAAAAAACACACACACAAAAAAACCCTACACCTAAGTATATTATGTTTAAACTGTAAAAAAAAGTTGAAATACATAAATACTGCTTAGAAAAGCAAAGTGGGATAAGAAAAGTACAAGTTATTGTATTTTAGTATATTTCTTAAAAAGACATATAACAGGTAGATATTTGTTAGTATGTATTACAAAATTTGGGCAACATAGTTATGAAATATATTTGGATCTTTTCCAATACATATATTACACAACTGCAGAAATAAAGCACTACTCAAATCAATGGGTTAAACAACCTAGTTGAAATATTGGCAAGTAGATGAACAGTAATTCACAGAAGAAATTCAAATGGAAAATGGCATATACAAAGATGGTCAACTTTCTCTACAGTATTTGACTCAGAATAATATTATGTCATTTCAGTTTAAATAAAATTATACATTGACAAAAATGTGAAACCATACCTTTGAGGGGTTACTAATAAACTGTCTAGAAGCATTGTTCTAAAAGCTGATGTAGTTTTGGAAGATCAAGTGTGAATGTCCAAAGGCACTTACATTTGTTGAATAAAACACCAAGTGGAGAAATTGCAGATCCTGATTGTGAAAGTATCCAGCTGTTTAGAATTCAGCTGAAATCCTGAATGATAGGATATGTAACATATCTACATGTAGCAGTAGGAGCATGTGACTTGTGGAAATACGGGTTTATTTAAATAAAGACAACCTTTATTTTGACATCAAATCCATCAATAAATGTATCCATTAATTTGTCAAATATTTAGCTCCTACTAAGTGCTACACATGCTATTCCAGATAAAATAGTCAACAAGGTAAATGTGTCCCTACCTTTATGAGCTTCAATTCTAGCAAGATATTTTTAAAAGTCACATAAAAAACAGAGATAACATGCAGTGTTAGATTGTGATTCTTGCTATGAAGCTACAGTTGAAAAAAGCTGAGTAAAGGGGATAGAGAAACAAGTACTTATCAGTAGTGAATTTCCATGCAGGCCATGGCAGGCTTATTTCTCCCCCCC
>NW_022437023.1:181793-184223 GCF_009761245.1 Sapajus apella | reverse complement strand
GATATGCGGTGTTTGCTTTTCTGCACTTGTGTCAGTTTGCTGAGAATGATGGCTTCCAGGTTCATCCATGTCCCTACAAAGGACACGAACTCATTGTTTTTGATGGCTTCATAATATTCCATGGTGTGTATGTGCCACATTTTCCCTGTCCAGTCTATCGTCGATGGGCATTTGGGTTGGTTCCAGGTCTTTGCTATTGTAAACAGTGCTGCAATGAACATCCCTGTGCATGTGTCCTTATAGTAGAACGATTTGTAATCCTTTGGATATATACCCAGTAATGGGATTGCTGGGTCGAAAGGAATTTCTATTTCTAGGTCCTTGAGGAATCGCCACACTGTCTTCCACAATGGTTGAACTAATTTACACTCCCACCAACAGTGCAAAAGTGTTCCTATTTCTCCACATCCTCTCCAGCATCTGTTGTCTCCCGATTTTTTAATGCTTGCTATTCTAAATGGCGTGAGATGGTATCTCAATGTTGTTTTGATTTGCATTTCTCTGATGACCAGTGATGATGAGCATTTTTTCATATGTTTGTTGGCCTCATGCATGTCTTCTTTTGTAAAGTGTCTGTTCATATCGTTTGCCCACTTTTGAATGGGCTTGTTTGTTTTTTTCTTGTAAATCTGTTTATAGTTCTTTGTAAATTCTGGATATCAGCCCTTTGTCAGATGGGTAAACTGCAAAAATTTTTTCCCATTCTGTTGGTTGCCGATTTACTCTAATGATTGTTTCTTTTGCTGTGCAGAAGCTGTGGAGTTTGATTAGGTCCCATTTGTCTATTTTGGCTTTTGTTGTCAATGCTTTTGGTCATGAAGTCCTTGCCTACACCTATGTCCTGAACGGTTTTGCCTAGATTTTCTTCTAGGGTTTTTATGGTGTTAGGTCTTATGTTTAAGTCTTTAATCCATCTGGAGTTAATTTTAGTGTAAGGTGTCAGGAAGGGGTCCAGTTTCTGCTTTCTGCACATGGCTAGCCAGCTTTCCCAACACCATTTATTAAACAGGGAATCCTTTCCCCATTGCTTGTTTTTGTCTGGTTTGTCAAAGATCAGATGGTTGTAGATATGTTGCGTTGCCTCCGAGACCTCTGTTCTGTTCCATTGGTCTATATCTCTGTTTTGGTACCAGTACCATGCTGTTTTGGTTACTGTAGCCTTGCAGTATAGTTTGAAGTCCGGTAGTGTGATGCCTCCGGCTTTCTTCTTTTTGCTTAGAATTGACTTGGCTTTGCGGGCTCTCTTTTGTTTCCATATGAAGTTTAAGGTGATTTTTTCCAGTTCTGCGAAGAAGGTCATTGGTAGCTTGATGGGGATAGCATTGAATCTGTAAATTACTTTGGGCAGTATGGCCATTTTCACGATATTGATTCTTCCTAACCATGAACATGGAATGTTTCTCCATCTGTTTGTGTCCTCTCTTATTTTGTTGAGCAGTGGCTTGTAGTTCTCCTTGAAGAGGTCCTTTACGTTCCTCGTTAGTTGTATTCCTAGGTATTTTATTCTCTTTGTGGCAATTGTGAATGGAAGTTTGTTCTTGATTTGGCTCTCTTTAAGTCTGTTATTGGTGTATAGGCATGCATGTGATTTTTGCACATTGATTTTGTATCCTGAGACTTGGCTGAACTTGCTTATCAGTTTCAGGAGATTTGGGGCTGAGACAATGGGATCTTCTAGATATACAATCATATCATCTGCAAATAGAGACAATTTGACTTCCTCCTTTCCTATTTGAATACACTTTATTTCTTTTTCTTGCCTGATTGCTCTGGCTAGAACTTCTAATACTATATTGAATAGCAGTGGTGAGAGCGGGCATCCTTGTCTGGTGCCACATTTCAAGGGGAATGCTTCCAGTTTTTGCCCATTCAGTATGATATTGGCTGTTGGTTTGTCATAAATAGCTTTTATTATTTTGAGATACGTTCCATCAATACCTAGCTTATTGAGGGTTTTTAGCATAAAGGGCTGTTGAATTTTGTCAAAGGCCTTCTCTGCATCAATTGAGATAATCATGTGGTTTTTGTCTTTGGTTCTGTTTATGTGGTGAATTACGTTTATAGACTTGCGTATGTTGAACCAGCCTTGCATCCCCGGGATGAAGCCTACTTGATCATGGTGGATAAGCTTTTTGATGTGCTGTTGCAATCGGCTTGTCAGTATTTTATTGAAGATTTTTGCATCTATGTTCATCATGGATATTGGCCTGAAGTTTTCTTTTCTTGTTGAGTCTCTGCCGGGTTTTGGGATCAGGATGATGTTGGTGTCATAAAATGATTTGGGAAGAATTCCCTCTTTTTTGTATTGTTTGGAAGAGTTTCAGAAGGAATGGTACCAGCTCCTCTTTGTATGTCTGGTAGAATTCGGCTGTGAACCCGTCTGGACCTGGGCTTTTTTTGGGTGGTAAGCTCTTAATTGCTGCCTCAACT
>NW_022437023.1:132234-181693 GCF_009761245.1 Sapajus apella | reverse complement strand
GGTTTTGGCTTCTTCCTGGTTTAGGCTTGGGAGGAGGCAAGTGTCCAGTAATTTATCGATTTCTTCCAGGTTTATTAGTTTATGTGCATAGAGTTGTTTGTAATAATCTCTGATGATGGTTTGAATTTCTGTGGAATCTGTGGTGATATCCCCTTTATTGTTTTTTATTCCATCAATTTGGTTATTCTCTCTTTTCTTTTTTATTAATCTGGCTAGTGGTCTTTTCAAAAAAAGACCACTTATTTTGTTGATCTTTTCAAAAAACCAGCTCCTGGATTTATTGATTTTTTGAAGGGTTTTTTGTGTCTCTATCTCCTTCAGTTCTGCTCTGATCTTAGCTATTTCTTGTCTTCTGCTAGACTTTGAGGTTTTTTGATCTGGCTCCTCTAACTCTTTCAGTTTTGACGATAGGGTGTCAATTTTTGATCTCTCCTTGCTTCTCATGTGGGCACTTATTGCTATATATTTTCCTCTAGAGACTGCTTTAAATGTGTCCCAGAGATTTTGGTATGTTTTGTCTTCATCCTCGTTGGTTTCGAAGAACATCTTTATTCCTGTCTTCATTTCATTGTTTATCCAGTCAACATTCAAGAGCAAGTTGTTCAGTTTCCATGAAGCTGTGCGTTTCTGGGTTAATTTTTGAATTCTGAGTTCTAACTTGATTACACTGTGGTCTGAGAGAATGTTTGTTACGATTTCCGTTCTTTTGCATTTGCTGAGGAGTGATTTACTCCCAATTATGTGGTCAATTTTAGAGTAGGTGTCATGTGGTGCTGAGAAGAATGTATATTCTGTGGATTTGGGGTGGAGAGTTCTGTAAATGTCTATTAGGTTTGCTTGGTCCAGGTCTGAGTTCAAGTCCTAGATATCCTTGTTAATTTTCTGTCTGGTTGATCTGTCTAATATTGACAATGGGGTGTTAAAGTCTCTCACTATTATTGTGTGGGAGTCTAAGTCTCTTTGTAAATCGGTAAGAACTTGCCTTATGTATCTGGGTGCGCCTGTATTGGGTGCGTATATATTTAGGATCATTAGCTCTTCTTGTTGCATTGATCCTTTTACCATTATGTAATGTCCTTCTTTGTCTCTTATGATCTTTGTTGCTTTGAAGTCTACTTTATCAGAGATGAGAATTGCAACTCCTGCTTTTTTTTGCTCTCCATTTGCTTGGTAAATCTTCCTCCATCCCTTTATTTTGAGCCTTTGTGTATCCTTGCATGTGAGATGGGTTTCCTGGATACAGCACACCAATGGGTTTTGTCTTTTTATCCAATTTGCCAGTCTGTGTCTTTTGATTGGGGCATTTAGTCCATTTACATTTAGGGTTAATATTGTTATGTGTGAATTTGATACTGCCATTTTGGTGCTAGCTGGCTGTTTTGCCCTTTAGTTGAGCTGGTCCTTGTTGTTCCTTTATATGTGTAGGGCCTCTTTCAGGAGCTCTTGTAGAGCTGGCCTGGTGGTGACGAAATCTCTGAGTACTTGCATGTTCCCAAAGGATTTTATTTTTCCTTCACTTATGACGCTTAGTTTGTTTGGATAGGAGATTCTGGGTTGAAAGTTCTTTTCTTTAAGGATGTTGAATATTGGCCCCCACTCTCTTCTGGCTTGTAGGGTTTCTGCTGAGAGATCTGCTGTGAGTCTGATGGGCTTCCCTTTGTGGGTAACTCGACCTTTCTCTCTGGCTGCCCTTAGTATTTTCTCCTTTATTTCAACCCTGGCAGGCTTATTTCAAAAGAAGCAGAAATATTTTATTATTTTTCCTTGGGTTATTAGTGTGACTTGTAAGAATACTGCAGTAGATTTACTATTACAGATTTTTGCACTTATACTTATTTTGAATAAAATAACAATGTCCAGATAGTTCCTTTCCTCCTACAAGAACAAAGTGTACATGTCGTCTCTTTTGTAATCTAGTTTATGTTTTTTCACGTGTGAGGATCCTGGATATTACTAGGATGACTTCACTGCTAGTTGGATCTTGGAAAATCACTTTCTTGCTTTACAAAATATATTTCCTTTTTAGCTCTCAGAGTAAATTTTGAAATGATCTACCCATAGATTAGTCCTCTCATATTTACTAGTATCATTATTCTAAATGTGAAGGACATCTGTTCAAACTGTTTACAGGTAAGATTATCCAAGTGGCACAGTTTACAGTACCCAGATAATTTTCAATAGAGTATGTGATTTTACAAGAACCTATCAAGTTACTGTTTCAAGAATGTTGATAACAGGTTTTAGAGGTTTCTTTGAAAAAACACAAACAAACAGGAGTCTGTAGTAATAGGGTGGGTCTAAAGTTATGTAGTCTGAGTGAGGACATGGGATGTTAAGTCCAGACACAGGCCATATGCAGAGAGCCAGAACAATGTCTCCAAATATGCAAACAGCTGGATCTGGATCAGTAATTCCTATATGAAGGAAGATGCCAGAAATGAGCAGCCTAAACCTTAACAGAGTCTGAAAACACATCTCAAGGCAGAGGTTAAAATGAATCCACCTGCCACTCCAACATGATACGCATGCTAGAATGGGTTATAGAAATGGGCTAGCAGGAAAAAAAAATTATTGAAATCATGGAAAAGACTGAAATGAAAAATATGAGATAATATAAAGGTACACATATGTTATTCATTTCAGTAAAATGAAAATAGATGATTTGTGATTAAAAGACAACGATTGACAAATTGAATGCAAAAATACAAACTCAGATTATACTGTTTACAAGACATACACCTAAAGCATAAAAGTCATTTCAGAGATTGAGTGTAAAAGATGGAAAAAACATATTATGCAAATACTAATTTTGAAAAATGATATCGATTTATTAATGTAAAAACTGATTTTAAGGAAAAAAGGCATTGTAGGACAGAAAGACTCATAGAATCATAAACATCCACCTAATCAAGAAAAGCATAGCAGCTATAAACATATGTGCATCTGATAAAATAGCCTTAAAGATATGTCAAAATTAATATGACATATAGGTAGGAAATAAATCTATCATTGTAGTGTGATGTTTTAATATACCCTTCACAATTTTTTATAGGTCAAGCAGGTAAAATAGGATATAAAATATCTAAACAGCAGAATTAGTAAGCTTGACCTAATAGACTATTGTAAAGTTACTGTCCATGTTCTCATTTATGTGCCAGGTGGTAGATTCAGCAGTACTTATTATGTTATTAAAACCAAAATTTTTACTACTAGCGATTCTGATTGGTTTGAGATGGTATCTCATGTGGTTTTGATTTACGTTTCTCTAATAATCAGTGATGTTGACCTTTTTTTCATATAATTGTTGGGTGTATGTATATCTTCTTGTGAAAAGTATCTGTTCATGTCCTTTGCCCTCTTTTTAATTGTGTTGTTTGTTTGTTTCTTGTAAATTTATTTAAGTTTTTTATGGATGCTGGATTTTAGACCTTTGTCAGATGCATTGTATGCAATTTTTTTCTCATTCTATAGGTTGTCTGCTCACTCTGTGATAGTTTCCTTTACAGTGTGGAAGCTCTTTAGGTTAATTAGATCCCATTTGTCAATTTTTGTTTTTGTTGCACTTTCCTTTGGTGTCTTCATCATAAAATCTTTGCCCATACCTATGTCTTGAATGATATTGCCTAGGTTGTCTTTCAGGATTTTTATAGTTTTGGGTTTTACATTGAAGTCTTTAATCCATCTTAAGTTAATTTTTGTATATTTTTTGTATATGATGTAAGGAAGTGTTCCAGTTTCAATCTTCTGCATATAGCTAGCCAGTTCTCCCAGTACTATTTATGAAATAGGATGTTCTTTCCCCATTGCTTGTTTTCATCAGATTTTCAAAGATCAGATGGTTGTAGGGTGCAGCCTTATTTCTGGGTTCCCTATTCTGTTCAATTGGTCTATGTATCTATTTTTGTACCAGTATCATGCTGTTTTGATTACTGTAGACCTGTAGTATAGTTTAAAGTCAGCTAGTGTGTTGCCTCCAGCTTTGTTCTTTTTGCTTCAGATTGCCTTAGTTATTTGGGCTCTTTTTTGTTTCCATATGAATTTTAAAATAGTTTTCTCTAGTTCTATGAAGAATGTCAATGGTAGTTTATGGGAAAGCACTGAAACTATAAATTGCTTTGGGCATATTGCCATTTTTTACAACAATGATTCTTCCTATCCATGAACATGGAATATTTCTCCATTTGTTTGTGTTACTTCTGATTTCTTTAAGCAGTGTTTTGTAGTTCTCCTTGTAGATATATTTCACCTCCCTGGTTAGCTGTATTCCTAGGTATTTTATTCTTTTTGTGGCAATTGTGAATTGGAGTTCATTCCTGATTTGGCTCTCGGCTTGACTGTTGTTGGTGTATAGGAATGTTAGTGATTTTTGCCCATTGATTTGGTATTTTGAGACTTTGCTGAAGTTGTTTATCAGTTGAAGAAGGTTTGGGCCTGAGACGATGGGGTTTTTCAGATATAGGATCATGTCGTTTACAAACAGGGAGAGTTTGACTTCCTCTCTTCCTATTTAAATGTCCTTTATATCTTTCTCTTGCCTGATGGCCCTGGCCAGGACTTCCAATACTATGTCCAATAGGAGTGGTGAGAGAGGGCACCCTTGTCTTGTGCCACTTTTCAAGGGAATGCTTCTAGCTTTTGTCCATTTAGTATGACATTGGCTGCAGATTCTTCATAAAAGGCTCTTATTATTTTGAGGTATGTTTCTCCAATACCTAGTTTACTGAGAGTTTTTAGCATAAAAATGTACTGAATTTTACCAAAAGCTTTTTCTACACCTATTGAGATAATCGTGTGAGTTTTATCTTTAGTTTTGTTTATGTTATGAATCACATTTATTGATTTGCATATGTTGAACTAACCTTACATCCCAGGGATAAAGCCTATTTGAATATAGTGTATAAGCTTTTCAATGTGCTGCTGAATTTGGTTTGCCAGTATTTTGTTGAGGATTTTTGCATTGATATTTATCAAGAATATTGGCTGGAAGTTTTATCTTTTTTTGTTGTGTCTCTGTCAGGTTTTGGGGTCAGGATGATGCTGGCCTCATAGAATGAGTTAGGGAGGAGTCCCTCCCCCATAATTTTTTGGAATAGTTTCAGTGTAGGAATGGTACCAGCATTCCTACTTCTTTGTACATCTGGTAGAATTCAGCTGCAAATCCATCTGGCCATGGGCTTTTTTTGGTTGGTAGGATATATATTAATGACTCAATTTTAGAGCTTGTTATTGTTCTGTTCAATGAGTTCATTTCTTCATGGTTTAGTCTTGGGACAGTGTATTAGTACAAAATATGCATTTCTCCTAGATTTTCTGGTTTATGTGCATAGAAGTGTTTATAATATTCTCTTGATGATTGTTTGTATTTCTCTTGTGTCAGGGGTAATATCATTTGTGTCATTTATAATTATGTTTGTTTGAATCTTCTCTCTTTTCTTTTTTATTAGTCTAGCTAGCAGTCTATCTATTTTGTTAATTTTTTTCAAAAAACAGCTCCTGGATTTGTTGATCTTTCCCATGGTCTTTCATGTCTCAGTCTCCTTCATTTTAGCTGAAATTGGTTATTTCTTTTCTTCTGCTAGCTTTGGGATTTGTTTCCTCTTGGCTCTCCAGTTCTTTTCATTGTGATGTTAGGTCGTTAAGTGGAGATCTTTCTAACTTTTTGATGTAGGTATGTAGTGCTATAAATTTCCCTCTTAACACTGCATTCACTGTATCCCAGAGATTCCGGTATATTGTATCTTTGTTCTCATTAGTTTCAAAGAACTTCCTGATTTCTTCCTAAATTTCATTATTTATACAAAAGCCAATCAGAAGCAGGTTATTCCATTATTTATACAAAAGACAATCAGAAGCAGGTTGTTTCCACGTAATTGTATGGTTTTGAGTGAATTTCTTAGTCTTGATTTCTAATTTGATTGCCCTGGGGTCTGAGAGATTGTTATGATTTTAGTTATTTTGAATTTGCTGAGGTATGTTTTACTTCCATTTATGTGATTGATTTTAGAGTATGTGCCAGGTTGTTAAGAGAAAAATGTAAATTCTGTTGTTTTTGGGTGAAGAGTTCTGTAGATATCCATCAGGTCCATTTGATCCAGTGCTGAGTTCAGGTCCTCAATATCTTTGTTAATTTTTTATCTTGATGATCTGTCCAATATTGTCAGTGGGGTGTTAAAGTCTCTCACTATCTATATTTGTATGGGAGAGAGTGGGGTGTTAAAGTCTCTCACTATATTTGTATGTATTTCCAATTCTTCATGAATCTGGGTGCTTCTGTGTTGGGTACATATATATTTAGGATAGTTAGATCTTCTTGTTTTATAGAACTTTTTATCATTATATAATGTCTTTCTTTGTCTTTTTTGATCTTTGTGGGTTTAAAGTCTGTTTTTACAGACATTAGGAATATAATCCTTGTTTTTTTCTGTTTTCAATTTGCTTGGTAGATTTCTCTCCATCTCTTTGTTTTGAGTCTACCTGTGTCATTGCATGTGAGATGAGTCTCTTGAAGACAGCATACAAATACATCTTGGTTCTTTATCCAGCTTGCTACTCTGTGTCTTTTTATTGGGCCATTTAGGTTGATATTGATATATGTGGATTTGCTCCTGTTATCATGATGTTAGCTGGTTAATTTGCAGAGTTATTTATGTGGTTTGTTTATTGTGTCACTGGTCTGTGTACTTCAGTGTGTTTTTGTAGTAAGTGGTAACAGTCTTTCCTTTTCATATTTAGTGCTTCCTTCAGAAGCTCTTGTAAGGTAGGTCTGACAATAATGAATTTGCTCAGCATTTGCCTGTCTGAAAATGATCTTATTTCTCTTTCAGTATGAGGCTTTGTTTGGCCAAATATGAAATTCTGAGTTGGAATTTATTTTCTTTATGAATTTTGAATATTGGCCTTCAATCTCTTCTGCTTATAGAGTTTTAGCTGAGAGGTCTGCTGTTAGTCTGATGGACTTCCTTTTGTAGGTGACCTGACTTTTCTCTCTAACTGGTTTTTTTGTTTGTTTCATTTTGTTTTACTTTTTTTCTTTCATTTTAACCATGGGGAAGCTGATAATTGTGTGTCTTGGGGATAATCTTCTTGTAAAGTATCATATTGGAGTTCTCTACATTTCCTGAATTTGAATGTTGGCCTCTCTAGCTAGGTTGGGGAAGTTCTCATGGATGATATCCTGAAATATGTTTTCCATGTTGGTTCCATTCTCTCCATCTCTTTCAGGGATACCAATCAGTCATAGATTTGGTCTGTTTACATAATCCCATATTTCTCAGTTGTTTTGTTCACCATTGTGGAAGACAGTGTAGAGATTCTTCAAAGACCTAAAGACAGAAATACCATTCAACCCAGCAATCTTATTACTGGGTATATACCCAGAGGAATACAAATCTTTCTGTTATAAAGGCACATGCATGTGTATGCTAATTGCGGCACTATTCACAATAGCAAAGCCATGGAATCAAGCTAAATGCCCATCAACAATAGACTAGATAAAGAAAATGCATCCATAAAAAGAGCAAAAACACGTCTTTTGCAGAGACAAGGATGAAGCTAAAAGTCATTATCCCTAGCAAACTAATGGAGGAACAGAAAATCGAATACCACATGTTCTCACTTATAAATAGGAGCTAAATTATGAGAACACATGGACTCATAAAGGGAAACAACACACACTGTGACCTATCAGAGGGTGGAGGGTAGGAAGAGGGAGAGAATAAGGAAAAATAACTAATAGGTACTAGGCTTAAGACCTGTGTAACAAAATAATCTGTGCAACAAACCTCCATGACACAAGTTTACTTATGTAACAAAACTGCACATGTACCCCGAACTTAAAATAGTAGTTAAAAAAGAAAACAAACAAACAAAAAGCAAATTAAAAATAAAAACTATGGTTGAATCAATAATGACAGCGAGGAATAAAGCAAGCTTTAGTATCATGAGATTAGCACAAAGCCGTTCATGAGGGATCTGTCCCATGGCCTAAACATCTCCCATCAGGCCCCACCTGCTACGTTGTGGGTCAAATTTCAACATGAGATTTGGAGCAGGCAAATATCCACACTGGCAGCACCATGTGAAGTGGTACTCAACACTATGTATATGGGAAAGCATGTGGAAGAAATACTTAATACAATTACGTTTAAAAAGTAGAGAGGGTAAAATGTGCTATTTGTCCTAGAGGTATGGACTCTATGCTTCATTAAAAGTGTTAAAACATCAATATCAGTAGACTGTGATAAGTTATATGTATATATAGTAATAAGTAGAACCACCACCAAGAAAGCTGTGTGAAGCAATGTACTAAAAAAGATTAAAAAATATGAGTGTAGATACAAAAGTTCTTCTTGAGAACTTCAAATGAGACAGATACATGGTGAGTGGGGCTGAAGTTTTGACTTCCATGTCTGAAAGCAGGCATTATTGACTGGGAATTTAATTCCTAGGTGGGAAAGAAAAGAAAAGTGCTCCATGGAGGAAGGAGAACCAATTCTGACCTTCTGCTTTTGGCTAGGCTGGGCTATCCATGACTTTAAAAGAGATTAAGGAGAATGTTTTCAAACACTTGTATGCTATAGATACAGGGAAGTGAGGGAACACAGAATAGCTTTCTCAAAAGGAGCTGAAATGAGTCAACCACAACTGTCCTGAGAAGATTGTTACTGTTCCAGGTATAACAACGGGACAATCAATCTGAATGACCATTGGAGAGCTGGGATTTTGATTTGAAGCCTGAAGGGCTGAGGTAGAGTAGCTAAAACCTCTAGACAGGGAGAGTGGAGTACAGAAAGGAAGAGGAGGGAGGAGAGTAAAAGAGATGGGTAATGCTATGGTTTGAATGTTTATTTTCTCTGACACTCATATTGAAGCTTAGTCTCCATTGTAATAGAATTAAGAGGGTTGTATATACAATTATGGTATTTGAGAGGTGGTACCTTTGGGGGTAATTAGGATTAGATGAAGTTACAAAGGTGGGGTTTTAAGAGCTTTTTAAGAGGAGAAAGAGAGACCTTGAGCAGCCCACCATTGCCCCCTTGCCACATGATGCTCTGCATACCATCAGAACTCTGTAGATGGCCCACCAGTAAGAAGAGTCCCACCAGGTGCTGGCACCATGCTCTGGGTCTTCCCAGCCTCTAGAACCATAAGAAATAAATTGTGTTTCTTTATAAATTACCCAGTTTTTGGTATTCTGTTATATGCAAGAAGAAACAGACTAAGGCAGAAAGTTGGTACCAAAATTTGGGCTGTTGCTAATAACAAATATCTGAAAATGGGGAAGCAACTGTGGAACTGGGTAATGGGTACAGGTTAGAACAGTTTAAAGGGGTAGGCTAGAAAAAGCATGTATTGCCTTAAAATGTCAATTTTGGTGATAAAGGGTGGGATTTTGGTGAGGGCTTAGAAGAAGTCAAGAAGACTAGGAAAAGTCTGGCACTCCTTAGCAATGATTTGAGTGGTCAGGACCAGAATGTCAATGGGAATATGGGCAGTAAAGGCTGTTCTGCTGAGGTCTCAGATCTAAGGAACAAGGAATTGGAAACTGGAGAAAAGGTCATCCTTGTTATAAATGGGTGAAGAAAGTAGCTGAATTGTGTCTATGTCTGAGGGTTTTATTAGGCTATATGGCAGAAGAAATATCTAAGCAGCAAAGCAGCCAGGCAGCTGCAAGGCTACTTTTAACTGCTTACATTAAAGCTGTGAGAGGTAAAAATAACTTAAAGGTGGAATTTATAATTAAAAGGAAAAATAAGTGGAATGATTGGGAGAATTTGCCACCTGGCCCTGAAACAGCATTTTCAACAGAGGAAACCAAAGGTGTATCCGAAGGGAATGATGGATAAGGAGGGATTGATTGATTAGGATAATTGTATGAATAGAATAAAGCCAGAAGCTATTCATCAGGACAGTGGGAGAAAAACACTGAATGCACTTTGGAGATCTTGAAGGCTAGCTACCCTGTTGTCACAGGCCCAGAGCTCTACGGGCATAAAAGTTTCAGGGGACAGGCCTGGGGTGTACTCCATGGGCTTGCTGCCTAATGCCACCTCAGGACAGTGCTTCCCTCATTCTGGTTGCTTCAGCTGTAGCTCAAGTGGCCCCACATGTGACTCATTTTGTAGCTACAAAGGGCACAAGCAATAATTTTTGGCAACGTCCACATCCATGTGGTGCTCATTCTGCAGGTGTTCAGAATGTGAGACTATTGCAAAGGCATAGCAACCTCCAGCTGGATTTCAAAGGATGTATCAGACTGCCTGGGAACCCAGGGAGAAACCTGCCATATGGGTTGGGCCACCACCAAGAGCCTCTGCTAGGGCAATGCTGAGAGGAACCATGGCGTTGGAACTGCTGCCGGGAGTCCTCCCCAGGGAAATCCCTAGTGGTGCCGTGAGAGTGGGACTGCCCCTAAGACTCCAAAACTGTAGAGCTACCAGCAAGCAATGCCAGCTTGGAAAAGCCAAGGGACCTTACTCCAACCCATGAAAACAGCCACATGTGGGTGGCAACGAACAAAACCGTGAGGGCAGAACTGCCTGAGGACTTGGGGACCCACCTCCTGCCCCAGTGTGCTCCGGATGAGGAACATGAAGTCAAAAGATGTTATGTCCAGCTTTAAAATGTAATGTCTTCCCTGCTGGGTTTCAGAGTTCTTTGAGGCCTGTTACTCCTTTCTTCTGGCCCATTTCTCCTGTCCCAGCATTGTATCTTGGAGGTAGATAATTGGCTTTAATTTCTCAGGCCCACAGACAGGGATTTTGGACTTTTGAGTTGGCGCTAGAGAAATTTAAGACTTTGGGGCTCTGGGGATAAAACAAATTATTTGCATGTTAGAAGAATGTGAGTTTTGAGGCCACAGGGGTGAAATGCTATGGTTTGAATGTCTGTTCCTTTAAATCTTATGTTGAAACTTAATCTCTATTGTAACAGTATTTATACTGTAACAGGCTGGACTTCCTAGAAATATAATACAGTAGTCCTCCCTTATCCATGGTTTCACTTTCCACAGTTTCAGTTACTTGTGGTCAGTCAATCACAGTACAAAAATAGGTGTTTAGTACAATAAGATATTTTCAGAAGAGAGAAAGAGACAGAAAAAAAAAAAGACCTCATTTAAATAACTTTTATAACAATATATTGTTATAATTGTTCTATTTTATTATTAGTTATTACTGTAAATCTATGACTGCAAAATTTGTAAATTAAATTTTATCATATGTATGTATGTGTAGGAAAACATAGCATATATAGAGCTTGGTACCATCCATGCCTTCAGGCATCTACTGGGTGGTCTTGCAACATGTCTCCCATGGATAAGAGGCAGCTACTGTAAACAAAATTTTCAGTTTCATTAATCATAATGTGAATTAGGCTCTGTTTCTGTGCAGTCAATATCATTCCACAGTTGTCCTCTTTTGTGGCAGTATGAACATGTTTTAACGTTTAGCTTTATAATCATTTGTAAACATCTATTAGAGCACCTCCCCTTATCTTTATCAATAGTTGTTTTTTAAATTTATTTCTCTTGAAACAATTAGAAACATTTTGTTATTAAAACTATCTTATTGCTATTAAGATTAAAGCATCACCAAATCTATGTATTTTGTCTGGAAAAGTGACACAAATTGCCCTGTTCAAGAACATTGTATCATTGTTTACTAAACCTCTTTCTGTCTGTAAGTAAATTTCTATTCTTTTCTGTGGACTGCACAAATGACTAGTAGACTGCTTTAATATTTTGTATATTTATTGCTCTTGTAAGTGATTCTTTTTTTCTGGAATGGATTCATCGAACTAATCTGGGAAAGACTGTAATCTTGCCCCATATTTAGGAACGTTGGTTGGAGAGGAAAGTTTAACGGTTTAACTTAAGAAAAACTTCTGTGAATTTTTCTTTTTAAGCAGAATCCTGTATTTGGTTACATTCTGGTCCAGTGACCACTTCCTTCAGGAAAAGCACCCTTCCCTGTCTGCAAGAGCCAGGCATGTGATAAAAAATTTCCTTTGTGGTCACTTAGTTCTTATTTCTCTTGTCTTGAGTGTCTGGGCTGCTAGCTTCATGTATTTACATCCAAATCAAGTCTTTCTTTCCAACTTCTTATAGTATGTTTTGATTCACAAAATATTTTAGACTGATCTACAATATAATAATTTCCCACAAATGCAAAGAATATAGGTTTGTGCAGTTTTGAAGTAACATTGGTAAAAGAGTACAGAGCAGAGTGCCTATATTTAAATATAACTTTCAACATAGTAGTCTTTCCAAAGGTGTTTTCGGGATAACAAAAATTAATTTGATTGATATAGACTTAGGGGACAATATATGAGAAACAGGCTCTGCCCTAAAGGTTAGGATGAGAGGTGGGCAGGGAGGATTTGTAGGTTGGAATTTCAGACACACACACTAACAGCTAATTTGGCATCATCCACCAGCTTGAATATTTTCATGAGATTCTGTCTTACATCCCTTCTAATCCTAAAACAAAGAATGAGGATAATTTCAGGTGAGTCTAGGTCAGGAAAACCCATTAAAATTGTTACATTTTTCATTTAATTTTTTTTCTGTGATTATTTTTTCTTCTTTTTATATTAATTAGAATAGGCCAAACCGCTGCAACAAATAGACTCAAAAGTGTATGATGGCATTAGAAGTTTTAACTCACTAATGTAGCAGTAGGAGGATATTGAAGATTTGTGAGTAGCTTTTCTCTAGGTGGTGATAAGGATTCCAAGCTCCATAGTCCAATATGGTGCCTCTCATTTCTTTCCTGAGAAAATTAACACACTTTAATTTTTCTTCAAGAAGGGAGGTCAGGAAGAGTGACTAATTGTGATATCCTAGAAGATTAAGGCAAGAAACATATTGAAATTTGCTACACTGTCTACTATTGTAGTTGTCACTGTGACTGTAACTGATACTTGTCTTCCTCCTTCACAAGCCATTCTTGATTCCCCTGATCCACTGAATTTAGTCTAGTTTGTTTTTCTGTCTTGGCGACAGAGATTACTATTCCAGAAGGGTTTACACTATTATTTACTTTGTTCGTGAATTATGATTGTTCTACTGTCTGCTGACAGTCATGACCAGGCATAAAGGTCCTAAAAGACTACCGTGTTTTCATGTGGGATAGTAGTCTGTGTCACAAAACCAGAACAACCGCCTAGTTTTTAGACCTGCTCAAGCTTGGTTCCAAATGTACCACTTCTGTTGCATGATGGATTGTGGTTGGTGTGCCCAAACTTATGACTCCATGGATCTTATAGCTCTTAGCATCATATGAACAATTTAAGGCACATGATCAGTGTGCTAAGTGCCTATCAGGAAGAAATGCACACTGGTCATAGTTTTAGAACTGTGAAAGAAAATTAAATCTTGGGACCCCCAACTCATCAAGCCTAAGGGAAGAGTTTAGTCTGGGAACTGAGTTATGAAAACCTGCCTCCCCCTTTTCAGTTCCTAAATAAGATGGCTACAAGATGAAAAGCTACAGCCTTTTTCATATTTTGCCCACAAGGGAGCTCCTTGTGAGCTGCAAGATCTTTACCCTAAGTGTTTCTGTTAAAATTGTACCATGGCAATGTAAATTGATAGCTTATCTTTACAGGTGCAGGCACCCCTCTGCCCACCAGACACAAATGCAAATATATATATATATATATATATACATATTAGACAGAGTCTTGCTCTGTTACCTAGGCTGGAGAGCACTGCCACAATCTTGGCTTACTGCAAACTTCTCCTCCAAGGTTCAAGTGATTCTCCTGCTTCAGGAGATTACAGGCATCCGCCACCATACCTGGCTATTTTTTTTTTTTTTTATGTTTAGCAGAGACAGGTTTTACCACGTTGGCTAGGCTGGTTTCAAACTCCTGACCTTAAGTGATCTGTCTGCCTTAGCCTCCCAAAAGTGCTAGGATTACAGGTGTTAGCCACCATGCCTGGCCACAAATGCATATCCAATTATTCCTTTTCCCCATTTTGTCTATGTCATCTTACATAAAGTGCAGATTCCCTGTATTTTTCCTCTGTCCCATTTGTCTATGTCATCTTATGTAAAAAAATTTCAGATTCACTAAGCCAGACAAAGGCATGAATGACTATCTTTCCCTACCCACCTCTTACATGAAAATTGTGTACTTCTCAATATCCCCAACCTTTCCCCTTAAATTTGGAGCCTTCAAAATTATCTTTGGAGAAAGGCACAGACCCATCTCCTGGGTGCTCATTCTTAACTTTGGCAAATAAACCTCCTAAAATAATTGAGACTTTTCATTTTTCTTGACTGACAGAACACAGGAGTTCATACAAAGTTACTGTTGGAGTTTTCCTGTGGTTATATTTTGAAACATGTAATATGAATGAAGTGATTAAGAGTTTGAGCTGTGACTTATGCTTTAGGCTGTAATAGAGTAATTGGTGTGGTTAAGACTTTTTCTTTCCTAGGCAGCTTTCCTGAGCTTTAGGAGACTGACTCACAATGGAGCTGAGGCTTCTTCTGTCCCTTGATACTGATCTGCAAGTAATAAAACTGCCTCAGGCTAGGCATGGTGGCTCACACCTGTAATCCCAGCACTTTGGGAGGCCAAGGTGGGCGGATCGCGAGGTCAAGAGATTGAGACCATCCTGGCCAACATGATAAAACCCTGTTTCTACTCAAAATACAAAAAAATTAGCTAGGCATGGTGCGCCTGTAGTCCTAGCTACTCAGGAGGCTGAGACAGGAGAATTGCTTGAACCTGGGAGGTGGAGTTTGCAGTGAGCCGAGGTCGCGCCACTGCATTCCAGCCTGGCACCTGGTGACGGAGTGAGACTCTGTCTCAAAAACAAACAAACAAACAAAAAACTGCTTCACATAATGTTTGTGTAAGAGTGTTCTGTTTTACCAGACTCAGATAAATAGGTAGCCAGTGCAGTGGGAAGAAGTATCTGGATCTCTTTTCCTGGTGGTTGACATAGTGATGATCTTTTTTATTCTCCACACATGGAAGACCTCCCTTTCCTCCCTTGATGTTGATAATTAGTAAACCTGCTTCACAAACTGTGATTGATATACTAAAATCTCTAATAGAAAATGTAGACAACATGCAAGATTAGATAATTTCAGCAGAGATATGAAAACTATAAGGATGAATGAGATGGAAATAAAAATACATTAACAGAAATAAAGAATGCATTTGACAAGCTCATCAGCAAACTTGGTAAAGCCCTGGGAAGAATCAATGAGCTTGAAAGAGTTCAACAAAATTACCTAGAGTGAAACACAAAGAGAGAAAATGAGTAAAAGTACATTAAAAAAAAAGAAAGGGCTAGGCACAGTGTTTCACACCTATAATCTCAACACTTTGGGAGGCTGAGGTGGGAACAATGCTTGAATGTAAGAGTTAAAGAGCAGCCTGGGCAACATAAGAAGACCTTGTCTAAAAAAGAGAAAAATTAAGTGGGCATGCATGGTGCTGGTATTCCCAGCTACTCAGAAGTAAGGCAGGAGAACTGCCTGAGTTGAGTTGTGGGCTGGGGTGGGGGCTGCAGTGAGCTGTGATCACTGCACTGCAGCCTGGGCAACAGCGTGAGACCCTGTCTCAAAACAAACAAACAACAAACAAACACACAAACAAAGGTGATGTAACCACTCAATATGGCACTGCAGCTCTTGGATGCTCTGCTCTGTTTTTCCCCCTACTCTTTTCTCTTTGTATTTCACACTGGGTAATTTTTATTAAGTATCTTATTGAATTAGTTTGTTAAAAGATAAACATATTATTTTGGTTGGCTTTACTTTTTTGACATTGTATTTTGAAATAATTATAGATTCAAAGGGAGTTATCAAGATAGTACAAAAAATTCTGTATAGCCTTCATCCAGCTTTCCCCAACTGTAACATCTTACATAACTAAACTACAATATCAACCCCAGGAAATTATCCTGACATATATGATCAAACAATTTTCAACAGGGGTGCCAAGGCCGTTAAATGGGGAAAGGACAGCCTTCTCAACAATGGTGCTGGGAAAACTGGAAGTTCACATACAAAAGAATGAAACTGGACTCTTACCTTGCATTATAGACAAAACGAACTCAAAATGATTCAAAGACCTAAATATGAAACCTAAAACTATAAAACTCTTAGAAAAAAACATAAAGAAAAATCTTCATGAAATTAGATTAGTCAATGATTTCCTGGACGTAACACTAAGGGCATAGGCAAGAAACAAAAACAAAAACGAAAACAAAACAACAGATAAATTGGACTCCGTCAAAATAAAAAACTTCTAACTGAGGGATGGAAAACCAAATACCGCATGTTCTCATTTATACGTAGGAGCTAAGTGGGTAGGAAGGTATGGGTACTCAAAGGCACAGAGAGTAGTGTAAGGGACAATGCGGGGAGGGTGGGAAGGAGGGTGAAGGATAATAAACTACATATTGGGTAAAATGTACACTACTCAGGTAACAGGTTCACTAAAATCCCAGACTTCACCACTGTGCAAATCATCCATGTGACAAAAAACCACTTGTATCCCAAAAGCTGTTGAATTAAAAATATATTAAAAATGTAAAAAAAAAGCAAAGAAAAAGGACTCCTTTGCCAAGATCACCCTCCTTCCCCACTTCCCCCAAGTGTCCCAAATGCCTTGTATCACCTGATTTTCTATCTTCCTGCTGACACTTTTCTGACACTCTTAGTCCCTCACCCTGTGGTATCCTCCAAGTCCTTACCTGCCTTCCACTATGGAGTTTCCCCATGGCCACTTGCTTGAAGGAGGCACTGTGTGAGCCCAGCCCCTGAATGCTGCTAATTTAACTCTTTCTTCAGGTTTTCTAAACCGTCATTTTAAAGAGACAACTGTTTAAAGAGAAAGGGTCTAATTTATATGTGTCTTTAAAAAAATTTCATGTAACTGGTTATCTAAAAGTTGATATAAGGAAAATATGTAAGTAGCTTCATGAGGTTTTGAAAAATTTAGAGATAATTGCTTGACACATTTTTATTAAAGGAAAATGAGATTCTGGGGCAGTATTTCTAACTTCGTTACCACTGGCAATAAGGAGGCCACAGAACCTTTCTGAATGTACAGTATTTCTTGGTTCTGAAAGTAATTGCAGGATAGAATCCTGGATAACCCTTCTGGTGGCAGGATGACTCCACATTTACCTTCAACCGCATTGACTAGGTACAGATTCTAAGAGATGCTGACCAGGGAAGATGATTTTTGCTCATGTTGTCCAGGCTGGAGTGCAATGGTGCAAACTTGGCTCACTGCAACTTCTGCCTCCTGGGTTCAAGTGATTCTCCTGCCTCAGCATACAGAGTAGCTGGGATGACAGGTGTGCACCACTACACCTTGCTAATTTTTGTATTTTTAGTAGAGACAGAGTTTCACCATGTTGACCAGGCTGGTCTCGAACTCCTGACCTCAAGTGATCTGCCTGCCTTGGCCTCCCAAAGCGCTAGAAAATTATAGGTGTGAGCCACCACGTGCAGCCTCAGGTGAGGTTCTTGCCCATCAGAAAATGGCTCTAAGCTAACACATTTGTTGCTAGTTGAAAAGCCTGCATGGCCAGGCGTGGTGGCTCATACCTATAATCCCAGTGCTTTGGGAGGCCAAGGTGGGAGGGTTGCTTGAGGCAAGTACTTTGAGACCAACCTGGGCAACATAGCAAAACCCTGTTTCTACAAAAGTTTTTTTAAAAATTACACAGAATGGTGGTGCTTGCCTGTACTCCCAGCTGCTTGGGAGGCTGAGATGGGAGAATCACTTGAGCCCACGAGGTTCAGGCTGCAGTGAGCCATGATCATGCCAGTGTACTCCAGCCTAGGTAACAGAGCCAGACTCTGTCCCTAAAAAAGAAAAGAAAGAAAAGATGAGAAGAGAAGAGAAAAGAAAAAGGAAGAGAAGAAAAGAGAAGAAAAGAAAAGAGAAAAGTCTTTGTGAAGAGGCCTGTGAGACTGGGGAATCCCTAGGTTAGATGCAGCCTTTGCCTCACAGCCACACAGTAAACTTGAGGGGAATTTCTCCCTTTGAACAGGAAGGAGGGGAAGAGCCAGAGGTCTCTATTCTGAGGGATGCTGTACTGGGGATTAAGAGGACATTGAGGGCACCTTCAAGTCCCTCTCTGCCTGTTTTTTCTTGCCCCCAATTGCATTCTAGATCTGAGTTTGATGTTCCTCCTTTATGCTTCCATTGCAGCAGTGGAGACCCTCCTTAGACTGGGGTTACCTTGCTCCTGAGTACACCACTGCTGCTGGAAGCCCAGTGGCAACTTTTCCAGTCTCAGGTGATCTAAACCTATGCACAGAATAATACGGCATATTGGAGTCACTCAATGCTTTCCTGTGCCACTATTGCAAACCTTTTCTACTTAAGGTTTTGCTTAAGTGGAAGCAAAACCTTGCTACTGTCTCTTCCCTGTTTCTTTTCACCTGGTAAGCTAATATTCTGATTTTGAGCCTATTTTCTACTTTACTAACATATAAGGAAGAGCGGGGGAGGAAGGGAGAGAAGAAGAGAGATGGAGATATTTATTTTCTTGGTTAGGGTTCCAATAATGTTTGTCAGGCATTGTTTTAATTGCTTTATAAGCATTAGTGCTGCCCCTAGCCATGGGCAACAGGAGCCTGATAAGTAGTAAATTTATTATAAAAACACATTGGTACCTCTGCCATTTTGGATGTGATGTTTAGGGCTGGCCCAATACAATCTGTAACTCTAAACATTTGCTCCATCATTAATACGATTCAGCCCCAGGCAATGCTTCTCTACAGCTTTTGTTCTCTGTTTTCAAAACTAAATGTGACCATGTCGAAATACTGTAAAATTTGTGTATTGTCCTTTACTGATGTCAGATGCACCTGTTTCATGGTTCAGGGAGGATTTAAGCAGCTGAAGAACTTAAAAGAGAAAAGTCAACAAACACTTTCAGTCAAAGAGCATGAATGCAATACATTCTTGCATAATGAAGAATCACTTGCCAGCAGGGCTGGGTGTCAACCTGTTTAGTTTTGTTTTATTTATTTGCTTTGTTTTCTTGTTCCTCCAATTAACTTGATAGTTACACATGACAGTGGAGGAGACTTTTGTAATGTTAAGCAAGTCATATCAATCTTAAATTTGTATATGTGAAGATCTAGATGTAAAATGCATGAAACATGGTCCACATTTTGCAAAGAGAAGCCTGGGGCAAAAAAGAGTTCGGTAATTTGTTGACTCTCAGAAAGCTCATTAGTGGTAGGACTGCAACTCACCATCATTTCCTTCTAAGAACTTTGCTCTTTTCACCAAAGCTTAAGCCTCCTCAGACTGTCTAAAACAATAGAAGTGAACATTTCTATGACAACATTTTTTTTTTCCTGAAATATCATCCCCCCTTAATTTGCCCTACTAAAAATCCCAAGTATAAGAACAATAGTTTGTAAGATGTCTACTGTTGAATCACATTTGTCTTTTGCTGCTTAAAACTCCCAAGCCATTCAATCTTCAGCTACTTGGAAATCTTCACCTCAACTGTTCATCTAGTGCAATTTGAAGAAGAAACAGTGCTAGGCATTGGAGTGAGAATCTTCACAGAAAAATGTCTGCCCAGAGGCAGATGAGGTCCTTCAGCTCCAGTGCTGATTGGTTCCTTTATCCTAGAGACTCTCCAATCCTACCACGCATGGTAGGATTCAGAGGTTTTTACTGTTTCCGGCAGGTACATAAAATCCATTAGGTTTGAGTTGTGTTGACTACCACTGCTTTTTCCTTGGTCTCAATTATGGCTTGGAAGATGGCTCTGCAGATCCCTGGAGGCTTGTGGGCGGCAGCTGTGACCTTGATGCTGGTGATGCTGAGCACCCCAGTGGCTGAGGGCAGAGACTCTCCCCTTAAGTGCAGGGCAGCTGCTCTGGAGAGCCGCCACTCTGGGAACAGGCTCTCCTTGGGCTGGAGTATGGGGGTGGTGACCTCTATGATCGCAGAACACAGTCTTTTATCACCATTTGTTCTTTTTGGGAAATAGAGCTATGTTTCATTCTTATTTCCACCGTACAATGGGTGAGGTGAGGATAATCCAACCCCAATCTCATAGGCTTAAGCCTGGAGGAGGAGAGAGGAAGGAGGAGACAATGTGTGCATTTACTACTCCTGACAGGACAAAGTGCCTATGGAGTTATTTTTGATGATATGAATTTCCCCAAAGACACCATAGGATTTGCCATTTCAAGGTACCTGAAGACTTAACTAGACTAAATATCATAAGATTCTGCACTGGGAAATGTAAGGCAGCAATGGCGTCTGTAGTCTAGGTATTTGAGGTAAAGGAGTCTATACTACTGACTTGACTGGAGAGTTTGTGAAGGCAAACTCATGGTATTGAGGGGAGGTGACTGGGTGACCACTAATGTTTCACTGATTTATGGGCAAAAGGTGACTTGAGTGGGATTCAGGGACCTGAGTTGATGATAGACTGAATTTAGTATGATAGAAAGGAGAATGTAAAGAAGAGAAATAATACATACTGACATTCACGCATGGGACAGTACTTTATATAAATTCTCTCACTCCTTCTAACATCTTATGTGTAAGTATCATGATTTTCCTTTTACATAATTATACTTGTGATATGACTATTCTGTTAAGTAACGGGCCCAAGCTGGTGATTGACTCAGTTTAATTGGACTCTATAGAATTTGGAAGCTTGGGCTCTTTCCATGAGTAAATGTTTCTTTCTAGAACTCCGGAGGTGTTGGTCCTTTCTAACACAGAAGTGAGTAAACCTCACCGGGCACTTGGACGGGTATAGCAGAAAGAGAGTAAATCTAGGCATGAGAAATGTATTTTTCCCAAGGACCAAGAGAATACTTGTATCAGGACGAGACCAAGCTTAATTTCTGAACCTTCCTTGTCATTCCCTTGAACTCTCAAATTTATGTGGATACTGTGTCTCTAAGATTCCCAGGAACTCCATGAAAATGGGATTTCACGAGAGAACGCCTGGATCTAAGTGCAGAGGTCAATGTAAAATCCATCCGACTGCCCTCTTCACTTGATTCACAGGCTCAGGCAGGGACTGGGCTTTTCCCATTACCCTCCCTAAAGGAAGCAGATTCCCGAGGCCCCGGAGAGGGCAGGCAGGGCTCCCTGGAGGATCCCACGTCCGAGCACTAGGCACAGGGCCTGGCCAAGAACCTGAAGTCGCACAGACAGGTTTCGCAGTTGCTGGTCGTGTCAGGGCGGCGGCTGCAGAGTGCGGTCCGGCTGGGGATTGGGTCTGGGGCCGGGAGGGGCCTGACTGACCGGCAGGAGATTCCCCGCAGAGGATTTCGTGGTCCAGTTTAACGGCATGTGCTACTTCACCAACGGGACGGAGCGCGTGCGGGGTGTGGCCAGATACATCTATAACCGCGAGGAGTACGCGCGCTTCGACAGCGACGTGGGGGAGTTCCGGGCGGTGACTGAGCTGGGGCGGAGCACCGAGGACTGGAACAACTATAAGGACTTCTTGGAGCAGCAGCGGGCCGCGGTGTACACGGTGTGCAGACACAACCACGAGGCGGAGCTCCGGACGACCTTGCAGCGGAGAGGTGAGCGTCGTCGTCCCTCCGCGGAGCTCACCCTTGGCGGGTTCCCGACTCTGCGCGCAGAGGGGAGCCGCGAGGCCTCAAGGATAGAGCCCTGGTCCACCCCAGGAGACAGGAAGGTGGCGGGGGCTTCGGGATTGGGGGTAGCACAGGAGGGGCGGGGAACTAAGGCAGAGCAGGAGGATGCGCAAACGCAGCCCTGAGTTCCCTGCAGAGTTGGGTCAGGCTGCCCAGTGTGTTCCAAGTCTCCCGGTCCTTTGGCCTCGTCCTCTGCTCTGCACGTTCTTGCCTCGTGCGTTATAGGTTTGCCTCCTCGTGCCTCACCTTTGCTAAGCAGTTCTCTCTTCCCCTGCTTGCCTGCCCCGCCAGCACTGCCCCACCCAGCGAGGCCCACGTGCCCAGCTCGAGCCACAGGAAGATTCAGGCTTGGCCTGGTGGAGTTAGGGCTGTCCCACAACTGTGCGCAGGGTCTCCAGCAATTACAATTGTGAAATATGATATTTTGACATTTGGCTTCAAATGTCATTATTCATTGTAATTCTGTTTTCTTAAATGGCTCTCATCCATGGTGGAGCTCTTTGAGGTGAGAGATTGTTTCAATTACTGCATGCCTGGTACCTGACACATTGACTGGTGTGTGGTATAAGCTTAATGATCTTCAGTTAAATTAATGAATAAATGTACTCAGCTGCCCATCCACTTAGGCTCAAGAGAAAGCAGAGGTTAAAAGGAGCCTTAAAAATTGACCGTATTAATTTTTTTCTATTATTTTGCGTAATGGTTTAAACTCTTATTGACTTGGATCTTAAGGTTTGTGAATGCAGTCAGGAAAAAAGGTGTCTGCTGAAAATAAAAACAATACTTGAATGGTGTTGTAAGGCAGTTTTAATTTCTTAGAAAAACTGAACAAATGGCACAATGAAAAGAGCAGACACTTTGGAATAAATAGATTGAAGCTACTAAATTACTGAATGAAAATAATTTCAGGTTGCTTTTGGAGTAGATTTTCTCCTTCCCACCCATCACTATCCACTTCATGGATAAACATTATGAAGTCAATTTTTCCCATTTAATGAGCACTTATTTCTAGACAATTGTCTTAGCAAACACCATCTATGTTATGTCATTTAATACCGCAGCTACCTGTGCATTAGAGATTAACATCACCACTTTATATATTCCTAATCTTGGTACATGGTAAACATTTTAAGTAATCGACCTGAAGCTTCCCCCGAATACACAGTCTCTCCTTCCTTCCTTCCTTCCTTCCTTCCTTCCTTCCTTCCTTCCTTCCTTCCTTCCTTCCTTCTTCCTTCCTTCCCTCCCTCCCTCTCTCTCTCTCTCTCTCTCTCTCTCTCTCTCTCTCTCTTTCTTTCTTTCGACGGAGTTTCGCTCTGTCTCCAGGCTGGTAATGGAGTGCAGTGGCGCGATCTCGGCTCACTGCAACCTCCGCCTCCTGCGTTCAAGTGATTCTCCTGCCTCAGCCTCCTGAGTAGCGGGGACTACAGGCTTGCACCACCACCGTCAGCTAATTTTTGTATTTTTAGTAGAGACAGGGTTTCACCATGTTGGCCAGGATAGTCTCAATCCCTTCATCTCGTGATCCTCCTACCTTGGCCTCCCAAAATGGTGGGATTACAGGCATGAGCCACCGCGAGGGGCCATACACAGCATTCTTTATGTTCTTCACTACATGTCTACACAGCCTAGGGGAAGTAAAGTCTTGTTAAAGCCAATTTTGAGAAGAAGTAGCACTGAGTCTATTCCTGCCTGTTTCCAATGTTAATGGGACAAAATCATACTTTCAAGGTATTGAAAATTCACTGATTAAACAATCCCTAGACTGACCCCAGTGTTATCCATGTAGGTTCACAAAGCTTCGTTGTCTCCTTCTGACCCACATCCTAATGCTGTCAAGTACTTATATTTTTGCTATTTCAAGTCTATGTCCGTGAAAGTTATTTTATCATTTTTTCTTGTGAATTTGTGCTATTTTTACTTTCAGTTTTTTTAAGATGAATATATCTTATAAGTCCTCAAATAACTGACTGTGTTGTTAGTCAGACTCTAGGAAGGACAACCTAAACAAAAGTTCAAGTCCAGGCAGAAACCGTGATTCCTTCCAGCTGATGGCTCATGAGTGCCATTTCATTGGGGTGCCACCTGCTGACCTCAGCAAATCCCAGCCATATATATATTCACATTACAGGCACCCAGGCCGATCTCTGCACAGATCTCAGAATATTTCCTATGGAAAACACACATGATAATGTCTAATTTCAGAGGAAGAAAGTAATTCTCAACAGAACAGGAATGGAGTAAGGTAGGCAGCTCGTAATTAAACTATCTTGAGTGTTAAAAAGGAAACTAAGAAAAAGCAGGAATATGAGAGAACATATTACCAAGTAAATAAAGCATACATTAAATATTTATTGTAGTTTTACACTAAAGAAATAAAGGAAATTCAGTAAAATGGCCTGAGAGGTACAGGGTAAGATGTGTAAAACAGGCAGGGAAAGGTGTGCCATTTTTGACATGAGCAGCACTCTGAGAAGATAAAGCAATTGAGTTGTGGGCAAACATGTCTGATCCGTGTTAGTTGTTTTCATGGCCTGCCTACTTATCCTTCAAATATTACAAACTTTTGCAATAACATTCATTTTTCTAGTCTCTGTTACTAGATTACAAGTTCCGTAAAGGCAGGAACCAGGGTCTGTTGTTTATTTTTGGATCCTCAGTGCTTGTCAAATTTATATTTGTTGAAGGATTCTTAATCCAAGACTTGGACTCTAAGTATCTTTCCACTCTAGTTCCAAGGAGGGACCCTTGCTCATGGTAGACGTGCCGTGTGGTCTCACATCTCACTCCTGTGTCTTTCCCTGTCTGTTACTGCCCTCAGAGAAGCCTACAGTGACCATCTCCCCATCCAGGACAGAGGCCCTCAACCACCACAACCTGCTGGTCTGCTCGGTGACAGATTTCTATCCAGGCCAGATCAAAGTCTGGTGGTTTTGGAATGACCAGGAGGAGACAGCCAGCATTGTGTCCACCTCCCTCATTAGGAACGGCGACTGGACATTCCAGATTCTGGTGATGCTGGAAATGACTCCCCAGTGTGGAGACATCTACACCTGCCATGTGGAGCACCCCAGCCTCCAGAGCCCCATCACCGTGGAGTGGCGTAAGGGGAAACTGGTTTCCTTTTACTGTGGGCCCCACAAGACCAAGGGCAGAGCTCCCTCTGACCCCTCCCATCCCATTTCTTGTTCCTGATGTCACTACTGAACTGAGAATCACAGGAGACTAGAGCACCTATTGCCCATGGCAAGCGCATCACAAGAATCCTGTTCTCATTGTCTTTCCAGTTACTAGGGAGATCACTCTACACATTTGTGTTAGTGCATTCATGTACTGCTATAAAGAAATATCTGAGACTGGGTAATTTATAAAGAAAGAGGTTTCATTGGCTCTTCTCACATTACTATAAAGAAATACCTGAAAATGGGTAATTTATAAAGAGAAGAGGTTCGATTGGCTTATGGTTCTGTAGCTATAGGGGAACACAGTGGCTTCTGCTTATGGGAAGACATAAGGAAGTTCCTAATCACGGAAGAAGGAAAAGAGGGAACGAGGAGTCTCACATGGCATGAACAGGAGCATGAGAAAGAGGGGGTTGGTGGCATGCAGTTTTAAATAACCAGATCTCATGAGAACTCACTATTGTGATGACACTACTAAGGGAGGTGGTGTTACACTATTCGCAAGAATCTGGTCTAATGATCCAGTCACCTCCCACCAGGCTCTACATCCAACAGTGTTAATTACAACTGAACATGAGATTTGGGTGGGGACACAGATTCAAACCATATCAACACTATTAAAACCCCAGAACCCAGCTGTGACGGCTATGAGATTGACTATTAGGGCTGGTGACTGGGGCCTTAGGGTTTGAGGTCTGGATGAATTCCTGAGGGACAGGGGTGTACTTCCTCCTCTCCCTTACCCACCCAGTGTGCCCAAGGACCTATTGGCTGGTCGTTCTCTTCCCTAGGGTGGTCAGACTGGAGAACTAGTTTCCCCTGACACCTCTATCTCCTGTACCAAGGACATTATGGGGTATGGGGACAATCACTGACACGCAGGCGCTTCTTCCTAGGGGCTCACTCCAAATCTGCCTAGAGCAAGATGCTGAGTGGAATTGGGGGCTTTGTGCTGGGGCTGATCTTCCTCGGGCTGGGCCTCGTCATCCGTCACAGGGGTCAGAAAGGTGAGGAACCCCAGGGGGAAATGGGGAAGATAGGTGGTTTGTGCTAGGGCTGATCTTCCTGGGGCTGGGCCTTGTTATCTATCATACAGGTCAGAAAACTGAGGAACCCCATTGGAAATTGGGGAAGATGGGCTGTGACTGAGACGGTCTGTTCAGAGACGTTCTGTCTCTAAATGTAGCTCTTTCCTCTTGACCCTGAGAGGAAGTGTGAAGAGACAGGACAAGATTGGAGGAGGCATTGGAATCTGATTTTACTGGGTCAGTGGTAGCGCTGCCAGAGCTGACTGATAGAGCTTATTCCACAACTGCCTTACTGCTCATCAGTATCTTACTGGTTCCTTTCCAAAAGCTTCCTCCATTAAGAGATTCAGAGCCTTGGCCTCCTTGCTCTCTAGTGACAATTTCCTTTGTTTTGTGGAATTTTAACTTAGGCTGCTTAAGGCCTTGAAGAACATGGGTGGGAAGAAAATATAACTCCAATTAAGCCACATGTGTCATTTACCTTTGGGGTAGGAGAGTGGCTGTTTTTGTAACAAGACCTTTCTCTGCATAATTTCCTTTTGCAGGACGTCGAGGGCCTCCCCCAGCAGGTAATATTTCAGCCATGATCCAGTGTGGGGAGGGCACAGGTATAAGAGGGACGAGCATGAGCTGAGTGTTCCAGGGCACAGTGGTCTCTGTTCATGGGCTGTTTGCTGCTGTGAGGGTGAAGACTCAGAGGAGAAGTTTGCCAGTTTCCGGGGATCTCCAGAGGTTGTTCCCCAGAACCAGGCCTTAACTTTGGTGGTATCTTTTTGTGAAATGTGGGGACAGAGACACATCTTGAATGTTAGACAGTGGGGTGATGCCCACTTTGTGCCACATTTTGATGGCTACTGCCTATAGGCATTTTTTAGTGACTGGAAAAGGTTGCTAGTGGTGGAGGTGAGGTGTCATTCAATTTACTAAAAAAACAAACCCTTCCTATTACCCAGAAGGGCAACTGCTGTTCCCCCACCTCCACAAATCTGCATCAAGCTGAAGTTCTGTGTCCTCATGAGCTGATTTACCTTTACACAGATCTTGGGGAACGTAATGATGATATGCCCTGTACCTCAGCGTTCTCTGTTTGATGCTGCAGAGGAACCTGAGGGGTGGGGGAGAGGGCGTGTCGCTCAGGGTACCCTGTGCTGATCACACCTTATCTCTCTTCTCCAGGGCTCCTGCACTGACTCCTGAGGACTTTTGTCTGGGATTGGTTATCACTTTTCTATAATGCCCGCCTGCCCCTGCCCAGAATTTCTAACTGCCTGTGTCGCCTGTCTCCCTGAGGTCAGAGTCCTACAGTGCCTCTCATGCAGCCACCGGGCCACCTCCTGTGATCCCCACCCCAGGGTGCTGGCTGTGACTCTGCTTCCCGCACTGACCCCGAGCCTCTGCCTGTGCACTGCAAGCTGTGTCTACTCAGGCCCCAAGGGGCTTCTCTGTTTCCCTTCTCCCCACCCCAGACCTGTCAACACAAAATCATTTACCTGACTTTAGAGCTTTTCGCGTAATTAAACGTGATTCTGAGTTATCTGTTTCTGAACTTCCTCAACTGAGTAGAGGCAGGAAACCACTGCCAAGTGAAGGAACATACCTTGAGGTGACTCAGGCAAACTGTGGCCAGAAAGAGGGTGGTACCTTGAAAAGACACTGAAGCATCTTGGGGTGCAAAATTAAGAGTGAGCAGAGGAGGTAGAAAATCAATTCAATTGTCACATCATTCATGGTTCCTTAATACTGAAGTTCAGTGCAGTGGCCCTAGTGTTGTCTAAGTAAGCATGGTAGAATTGTTTGGGGACAGCTATCGTGACTGATGTTTCAGATATATTCTGGCTGGCAAGTCACATCAATCAAGACTAATTTTTATTTTTAAGAAAGCATGACCAGCAATGAAAGTACTATTTTTGGTTCCAAATGATAGAAACGGAACCCAAACATGTCTGATGCATGTTACAAGGACACTTGCTTTCAGAAGTGACTAGTTCCAGATAGTCAATGAGGCCTTCATCTCTCTCTTCTCTTTCTGTTATAGTTCTGTCTGTGCGTCCTCCTCCCTGTGTGTCTCTTTGTCCCTGCGTAGTTCTTTCTGGGTGTCTCTCTCCAGTTTTGTCTTTGTTCCCTTGTTGTGTCTTTCACTGCATTGTTGCCTTTCTCTGTTTTTATAATCTTTGTCACTGTTTATCTGCATTTCTTTTTTTTTCTTTTTGCATCTGTGTTCTCTGCATCTCTCTTATCACCTCACACCTTATTTCATTTCTCTCTTCGTGTATGTGTGTGTGTGTGTGTGTGTGTGTGTGTGTGTGTGTGTGTGTCTTTGTTATGTATGTTTCTGGAGTGTCTACCAAAGTTTTAATAATTTTGGGAAAGATTCTGATCGCCCAAGCCTGAGTAACATGCACACCTCCCAAACACACCATCCTGTTCATGGGATGCTGACAGCCAGCATGCTCATTCCTCTTATTATGAAGGAAGACTGGATTTTCCAGAACTTTGTGGTGCTGGAAACAACTTTCCAGTGTGCAGATGTCTACATTAGCCATGTGGAGCACCTCAGCCTCCAGAGCCTCTTCACAGTGGTGGGGTGGATGCGGAAGTTTGTTTCTTGCTGAGCCCACGGGTCAAGCGGCAGATCTTCCTCTGGTTCTAGCGTCCCTCAGTGGTACCTGTTCACAGCCATCCCATTCCTCATTTGAGATCCCCTTGTCATTGACATTGTAACCTGTTGATTCCTGATGACACTTTCTTCCTGGTCACAAGGGAGGTCACTACACACAGTGGCCCCTTTGATGTGAGCCCAGCCCTGAAGCTGGTCTACATCTCAGTCTCTGGATTTGTCATTAAAGCAGACAGGCTTGTCATGCAGCCCATGACAATTTTTAATGTGGCCCAAAACAAATTCTAGGACATTCTTTCAGATCAACTTTGTCACACAGAACACATCCTAGAAGATAGTTTGTTTATGAGAGGGTCAAAGTCTTCCCCGTTTCTTCCACTGCCAGTTTCCTAGAAAAAACTGTTTTTTGCACCCAGAGTCCATTGAGCAGTATAATCTTTAATTGATAAAGAAACAAAGTATATTCTTTGTAAATAAGTTTTCTAACAAGAAGAGTTGAGTCTTAGTACACATATATCTTGGAGGAAAGTGCATGGGTGTTCTAGAAAACAACCTGCCAGTTGTGAGCATTTGTTTTTACCTTAGGAAATATCAGTATATTTCAGAGACAGTGGTGCTCACCAATATGCCATAAGCGCCTTTACATTTCCCAGTGTTTTCTGCTGTTAGGTTGGGATCATTTGACTAATGTTAGCCAATGGAACTTGCAAGTAGATGCATGATGAGACACTGGAAACTCCATAAAACCTGAGTCACTTGAAAAACTGTGGAATTAAATCTCTTTATTGAGTGAAGCCACTGAGATTTGCTTTTAACTCAGGGCTAAGATCTTACTGCAACATAACCTTGCCTTTCCTGTTAACCATGGAATGTTTAACTTCAGAAGAAGTTAATAGAGTGAATCAATTGAGTTAATGGAAATTGAGATGATTGAGATGATAATTTTTAAACAAAAAGGTTTTTGAAAATAAAGAACAGAAAACTTTATTTGAACAACAAAAAGTTAATGTTACATTAAAAAATAAATTATCTTTAATTGATAAATGAATATTTATAAGGTACAATGTGACATTTCAATATATGTATACAGTACACTGTGAAATGACTAAATCAAGCTAATTAACATATCGATCACTTCACATACTTTTTTTTCATTTGATGTGAATATTTAAAATCTGTCTTAGCAATTTTCAAATATACAATACAGCTGGCCCTCTGTATTTGTGGGTTCTGTGTTCTCTGATTCAGCCAACCCTTTATTGAATATATTTGGAAAAAAATGATAAAATACAACAATACAACATAAAAATAATATCACTTAAAAGACAATACAGTGTAACAACTATTTACATAGCATTTATATTGCTTTAGGTATTATAAGTAATCTAAAGATGATTTGAAGTATATAGGAAAATATCCTTAGGTGATGTGCAAAAACTAAGCCATTTTTAAGAAGGGACTTGAGCATTCTCAGATTTTGGTATCCAGGAAGGGTCCTGGAGCCAATCTCTCAAGGATGCCAAGGGACAACTGTATGTTATTATTAACTGTAGTCACCGTGCTGCACAATTGATCTTCAGTACTTTTCCTCCTCTCTAACTGAAACTTGTACCTTTTGACCAATATCTCATTCCTTTTTCTTCCTCTCCCCACACTCAACTCCTCCGTGACTTTGACTTTTTAAGATTCTGCATGTAAGTGAGGTCGTGTGGTTTTTGTCTTTCTGTGTCTGACTTATTTCACTTAGCATAATGTCTAACAGGTTCATCTGTGTTATAAATGACAAGATTTCCTTCTTTTATAAGGCTGAATAGTATTCCATGGTGTATGTGCACCACATTTTTTTTATCCATTCATCCGCTGAGGGATGCTTAGGTTGATTCTATCTCTTGGCCATTATGAATAGTGCTGCAATAAACGTGGGGGTTCGTATATCTCTTTGATACACTGATTTCATTTTCTTTGCAGATGTACCCAGAAGTGGAACTGCTGGATCATATGGTAGTTCTATTTTTAATTTTTAAATAGCTGCTGAATTTTAAAAACATTTATCTGTTTTGTTCTACATGAATATATATGTATTCCCAGGAACTATATGTATTCCCAGAAATATATACATTTCTGTTGTGGGTGCTGTTCTGTTGTACCTAAACTCCGCTCTTTGAGACTGAAGGATTTATTCTCTTATTTTCTGGGAATGTTCCTGGCTGAATGCCCCCAGCCATCAGTCATTCCCTGGAATTGTCTTAGGTGATAAAACCTGCCTCATTGGATTTTACTCCACTTCCCAGGAGGAACTCACCTATAATGATTGGTCAGTATGGGGGTATAAACACTTGCTCCAGTTTGGGCCAACTCTGAGGGCCCCTTGCAGCTTCAGAATAGCTTCAGTTATGCTGATAGATAATAGTCTATTTTTTGTGTGTGTAACTGAAATAATGGTCTAATTTCTAAAGCCTTGCTCTAACTCTTGGGTCATTTTACATACTTTTTCACTTATGATTGTAATTTAAATATATTGATCTTTGTGACTTCTATAAGTATGGGCAGTGTCTCTCCTCCTTCTTGGAAAATGAAGTTATTGGCATTGTTACCCTCCCTTTCCCCTCTCCTTTGTGCTTCCACTTGCCAATTTTTCAATATTTTTAAAGAGAAAATATTGACATTCTGCTGTAACAATAAGAGTCCTTGGGCTTCGCTCACAGCTTAATTCTAAATTTGAAAAAAAATGTTGATCACTTTCTAAATATTACTTATGCAGTCAGGTGTTCTTTTCTTGCCAAGAAACTGACGTAGTAGGATCTCTTTTCAGTGAGGTCCTGGTTAAACCCAGTTTCTTGGATTCCTTACCATCCCATTTCCTGAATAACAATCTCAATCCATCATATCCTTAGCCAACTTCCAGTAAAACTCTGCGTGGTAGGTAAATTTTGTGTCCTTTCACATCCACAGGTACTTTTATTCTTTCTCCATGCCTGATTGTGATTTTGAAAAGGTCTACATTTATTAATAAAAAACAATTTTTCTTTAGAACTTCAAGGACTTTCTCAACATCTTAAATAGAAGTATTTTGTCTGTTGTCAGTTTGTTTCATCTTGGTTTCCCCCACTGGAATATTTTATGACCTTTCTTTAACACCTGAAGTTCTGAAATTTTGAAAGTGAGATATTTAGTGGTGAGTTTGTTAATTTTGCTAAATACCTCACAAGACTATTCTACAGAAGAATTAAATCTTTTGTATCTGAAAATTTTTCCCTTATTATTTCTTTTGGTAGTTTTTTCCCGTCATCTTCCCTGTTGGTCTCTCTAGCTCTGTCACTTGAGATTGGACTTCCTTGGTCTATTCTCTGTCTTATTTTTTCTACCGTATATTACTTTTTTTTTGTCTTTTAAATTACTGTGAGATTTTCTTAATTTTCCAACTTTTTAATTAAATTTTACAATTTTTTAAAGCATTTTTGTATTTTTGATGACTTAGTGAATATATAAACAAGTCAGGGGGCTTAGTCCAGCCAATAATAAAGTAAGCATTACTTTGCTTTCCTTTGTTATTATTAGTTCCTGCATACAAATTATTTAGAGCTGCATTCCTGAGAGGTTCTTATAGACTTAGGCAGGATTTGGACAGGCTTTCCTAAATGTGATAAAAATGAGAGAAACTGAAAAACTAACGTAACTTCAAACAGAATGCTTCTCTGCCTGTGTTTATGGGACTTTTCTGAATACTTTTATTTTTTGAAAAAAAACCTTTATATTACAGAAAATCTCAACTGTGTACAATAGTAGAGAGAAGAATACTATGTATTAACAGCCCAGCTTTAACAATGATCTATTCATGAGCAATTTTGTAAACCCACCCAATTATCATACAGGCACGTACTGGATTATTTTGGTGATATTTTTAGATATAATATTTCATTCATAAATTTTTATTATGAAAATCTAAAATATAATGCCTTTTAGAAACATAACAGCAATGCCACTACCACAATGAAAATGAGATAATTTCTTAATATACTCAGTGTGAATTTTTCTGATTGCCTCATATAAATTTTTTAACAAATGTGTTTCTTTTCTCTATTTTTAACTTTTTTGCAAATTGTTTGCTGGAGAAGTGTTTTTTTTTTTTTTTTTTTTTTTTTTTTTTTAACTCTGGTACAGTTTCTCATATTCTGATTTTTGTTGGTTACATCCTTGTGGCATCATTCATCTTGGGATTTTGACTTGAACTCCAGAAAATAACAATAATACCAATTGTTAACATCTATTAACTGCTTACTATGTGCCAGTCTGTGTGTGAAGTGCTTTATTTGTAATGTTTAATTCTTCAAATCTCTAGTTTGTGGTAAGTGCAAATCTGAAATATTTTATGTGATTTTAAAATGTCATGAATGTTATTTATTTATTCATCTCTAGAGACAGAGTCTCACTGTGTTGCCCAGGCTGGAGCAAGTGCAGTGGTGCCATTGATCCTAACTCACTGCAGCCTCAAACTCCTGGGCACAAGCAGCAATCCTCCTGCCTCAGCCTCCTTACTAGCTGGGACTACTGGCTGGTCTGCACCTCCTGACTTTGAGGGATTCACACCTTGTGCTGAGATCACAGGAGTGAACCGTTGCGACTGGAAATTTTGTAAAATTTAAACAATGTGATATTACCTATCAATGAAGTCAAACTTTATGTACGTAATCCGAAATAATTCAGGTAACAAATAATTTTTAAGAATCACATAATTTTAAATCATGCAGTCTGATTTATAACTTTGTTTATAATAATGTCGTATGATGATCTCACTTTTAACTTTCAGCTGATAAAAAGATATATTTTCTCTATTTTATAAAACTAATTTTAATTATGCTATTTTGACATTATATAAAGGCTTTCTGAGTATGTTTTTTCAGTAAAATCCAGCTACCATTAAAGCTGCTTTCCTCTGTATTTCTTGGGGAAGGTTTCTAAATAGGGGAGCATTTGTATATTGCCGTATGACTCTGATCATAATGTCATTCAGTGTAAGCCTTTTATTACACACACACAGGCACACGTACAAATGCACATACCTCCAGAATGCTGGGTTCCTCCCAGATGAATCATTGAAATTTATATAAAATATATTTTAAATCCTCTTGCAAAAAAGTTCTTAACACATTCGTGCATTTTCATGTAACCTTTTTTATACTACATTTTTAATTTTATATATTTGGGATTGTTATTGTTGACCTTTTCTTTTCTATTTTTTAATAGGCTTTATTTTAAACAAGTTTTAGGTTCCCAGAAAAACTGTAAAGTACAGACATATCCCATATGCTCTCTGCTCCCACACATGCATAGCCTCCTTCACCATCAACATCCTCCACCACAGTGGTACATTTGCTACAATTTATGAACTTACATTGACACATCATTATCACCCAAAGTCCATAGTTTATATTAAGTCCATAGTTCACTCTTGGTGTTGTGCATTCTATAGATTCGGGCAAATGCATAATGATATTTAGTCACCATTGTGGTATCAAATAGAGTAGTTTCATTGCCCTAAAAATCCTCTATGTTCTGTGATGTACATTATCATGATCACCACTGGTTCAGATTCTCTGCACTTACTAATTCCCAGTCTGCATTTATAATGATTTTCTTCTGGAGTCTTTCCCACCTCCTCCCCAAAGTAAATGTGGATAAACATCTGTTGCATATAATTCACCTTGACTTAAAATTTATGGCCATAAGGAGGGAATATACCCTTTAGAGAGTTAAAAACTGAAGTCAAATATTACAACTTCTTCTCCTAAGAGTTCTCTTAGCATCCCAATCCCAGTGTCTCATTCTGGAGAAAGAAAAAATTCTCCAGTTAACGTATGAAAAGAAACTCACTCTTATGTCTATATTTGAATCTCCTAAATCATTAAGAGGCTAAGGAAAACAAATGTATTTTTTATATAATATGATCCATTCTTTTTAATAAATCAATTATAAATGTAACTGCAGTGGTTTATGTATTTACATACTATGTGTAAGGCACTGCCTATATATCAAGATTATTCAAATTCCATCAATAACTTTGCAAGGATAGTATTATCACTCCCACATTGTGGATGAGAATAATAAGGTTCAGAAATGTCAGTCAGATATTTTACCCAGTAAAGTTTAAAATATTGGCTTCAAAGTACTGAGTTGTGGATTTGGATTTAGGTTTCTTTGTACCAAGCTATGCTGCATCAATTATCAGTTAATGTTTTGTCTTTTTTTTTCTCCTATTACATTTTAAACTCACTGATGCGGATAGCATGGACAGAAATATCCTCGCAGAATTTCATAGCTGTTTAGGGCCATAAGATCCTTGTTGATCCATTTCCTCTGGGAGAGTTTCTACTAGGAGTCCGTGAATCCAGTGGAGGACATGGCACCCACAGCTGCTGTGACATTGTCTCAATTGTGTTGTTCTTCTTAGGCATTCTCTCTCATAGGCTCATTCTTTCCTTAGCCAGGAGGGGTGAAGAGCAGGACCCTGGGGCCCCAAAATATGTCTGTAGCTTCTACTCCTATCCATTTTCCATTGTCACTAACCCTAAGTAAGGAACAAGTATTTGTTCCTTTTCAGATACCTGCTTATATTATTGTCTTATTTTGATATTTTTCTTTCTTTTTTAAAAAATTATTTGTATGTATTTATTTATTTTGAGGCGGAGTTCCTGTGTTAGTTTGTGTAGGATAAAGGCCTCCAGCTCCATCCATGTTCATGTTCCTGCAAAGGACATGATCTCTCTCTCTCTCTTTTTTTTTTTTTCTTGAGATGGAGTCTTCCTCTGTCACCCAGGCTGGAGTATAGGGACGCAA
Source organism: Sapajus apella (assembly GCF_009761245.1). Taxonomy (NCBI): domain Eukaryota; kingdom Metazoa; phylum Chordata; class Mammalia; order Primates; family Cebidae; genus Sapajus; species Sapajus apella. Next base: position 146,394 of record NW_022437023.1, on the reverse strand, counting down.
TCTCGGCTCACTGCAATCTCCACCTCCCAGGTTCAAGCGATTCTCCTGCCTTAGCCTACTGAGTAGCTGGGATTACAGGTGCCCACCACCATGCCTGGCTAAGTTTTGTATTTTTAATGAAGACAGGGTGTCACCATGTTGGCCAGGCTGGTCTCGAACTCCTGACTGCAAGTGATCTGCCTACTTTGGACTCCCAAAATGCTGGGATTACAGGCATGAGCCACCATGCCCAGCCTTATTTTAATGTTTTTCTCACTGGCTTCCATTTATTTTCCTGCGTAGAGAATTTTTATCTCCTCAAGGTGAGGAGGGGAGAGGAAAGCTATTGTTGTCATTCTTCACAAATTTAAATTAAGGATGCATTTTGACTTTCGGTAATAACATTTTTTACTTTTCATAATTTTTGAGATTCAAAATTTTATCCTGTTTCTGTCATTCCCTTTAAAAGCCATATTAAAATTAGTACAGACTTATTTTTTTGTTTTGTTTTGTTTGTGTTTCTGCTATAACCATTCTGAGCCAAGGGCAGAGGGTATCTATTACCTTCCTCATTGGTACCTGAATTGAGGGATGGGTGGCAGTGGCCAAGGGTAGGAACAAAAGGAAGAAGGAAATATTAACCCCAGCTAAGAGATCAACGAATTATCAGGATACACTGTACTTGGTTGCTCCTGTGTTACTGGGCACAAAATGTGATCTGAGAAATGAGATGAAATTGATCTGAAACATAAGAATCTCCCATTCTTGGTTATGCTCCCAGTCAGCCCTAAGATGAAAGATGGGAAAAATTCAAAAGAGGCCTCAGAAAAGAGAATTTATTGCTTTCATGAAGATTTTAGGTAAAGGTCACTGAGGAATAAGGTAGCTGAGTGGCTTACCCAGGCATCAGTTAGTAGGTAACATTTGAAAAAAGAAAAACATTCAGGAGGTCAGGGAAATAATTGAAAGGCTTTTGTGAGCTCTTAGGGAATACAGCATCTTAAGTACTAGAGAACAGGTGAGAGGAGCAACATTCAGAGGAGAAAAGGGTTATGATATATCAGGCCAGAGAATAGTGCTATGTCATGTAGCACATCCACTCTTCTGCTCCTGCAGATGGCAATGCACCTGAAACAGGGCAGACATGAGAGGGATGGCTCCAAGGGGGTTCTTGTGTCATGATCATGCCACTTACCAATTCCCCTACAACTTTCAACCACATTCGTGTCCACAACCTCCTCCCACTTTCCTTCCTCTCATACTGCGGCTTCAGCTCTAACCAATCTCAATCTTACCTTCCCCTCCAGGATGGGATTCACAAGGGCCCTTGGTGTCTGGAATCATCAACTGAACACAGGCCTTGGATGATGAAGACAGTGCCCACCACAATGCCCACGAGGCCCACAGACAACCCCAGGGCGCAGACCACAGTCTCTGTGAGCTCTGACATAGGGACTGGAATCTCAGGCTCTGTAGAAGTGAAGTTGTTGAGGTCAGAATGCAGAGTGTGCTCATGTGCAGGTGTGTGGGATGGGATGGGGTGGAGGGTTTGCTCTGCAAAGACTCAAGGCCCCAGGCTTAGGGAGAAGAGTGAAGTCTGTCACTAGAAACCCACGAAGTGGTAGAACTCACACTAACCCTAGTGTTTCAGAAGAGGCCCATCTAGGCCCCAGTGCTCCACCTTGCAGTCAAAAATCTCATCAGCAGAAGGGAGGAAGGTGAGGTAACTGATCTTGAAGAAGGAGGAGAGGAAGCTGGTTTCAGAAACACCTTCTGTGACAGAGTGCCCATTGCTCAGCCATGTGTTGTTGACCACGGGAGGAAAGATGTTGTCCACAAGGCAGATGAGGGTGTTGGGCTGACCCAGCGCCATGGGAGACTTGGAAAACACTGTGACCTCAGGAACCTCTGTGGTGAGGAAGCAGCACTGATGTGAAGTGTGAATAGCTCTGCCCTGAGGTTCTGCATTATGTCCTGGAAGAGCTCTCCTACCAGCATTTCACCACCTGATAGTCAAAGAGATCTCATTTACATCCTGCTTGGGAGCAATGACACATTGCTTCTGCTTTATTCCCGTGCCCTGCTCTCTGTTGGTATGTTTAATAAAGTGGAGGTTCATGAGACCTCTCCTAGAAGGATTTAATGAATGCATGATGGAAAAACCCTTGTATTACATGGGACTATGTGATTTTAGAGATGGGGGACAATGAAATTCCAGCAATTACCATGAGAAGATCTGGGGATCTCTTGGGAAGAAGAGAGTAAAACTTGGTATGAAGGATTAGATTCAGTAAAGGGAGGCGGAATGGTGGACACGTACCATTGGTAGCGGCAGTCGAGTTGGACTGTTTAATCATGAATTCCAAGGTGTGTCTTCCCACAGCCATATTTCTCAGCGCACTCTGCGGGTCAAAACTTATAAATTTGCTAAACATAGGCAACCGCCAGACAGTCTCCTTTGTCTCCAGGTCCACGTAGAACTCCTCATCTCCATCAAATTCATGGGTGTACTGGCCAGAGTGACCGTACGACTGGTAGAAGTTCACGCCATAGGAGGCAATGTGGTCAGCTGATGAGTGAAGGTGACAAGCAGGAGGGCAGAACACAGGAAGAAAGAACCTTAATACGGAAAGTGATTGAAGAAACTGACTTTCAAATAGCATGGGCTTCATCTTTGGCACAGTCCCTGAACAATATTCTCAGCACCTGTTTTCTCCCTGCCTAAAGCTGGTACTTGTCGGGTTAGAATTGATGCTGTCTTTCCCACTGTAACATATGCTCCACAAAGGCAAACGCCACACATCTACTATTTTGAGTGCCTACCTTGTGCCTGGCATATCATAAGCTTATGATGAATATTGTAATAAACAAAAGAAGGAACAAATGAGTTATCATAGTATTTAGTCTTCTTACTCAGAGATTCAGTTTATTTATTTCCCCCTGCTTCCTAAGTTTTATCTCTCAGTTATTTCTTTTGTCAGTTAATAACAAATTGAGTATACTTCCTTTCCTCTCAGGACTAGCTCAGAACAGGACACTTTCTATGCAGAGATTTTCCTTTTTTTTTTTTTTTTAATCAAAGAAAAGCATGTAGGATCTTATTAACTTAAAAAAATTTCTTCTAACAATTACAGGGTATAAGAAAGACTATTACAAGAATAGCAATATTACACATTTATAACAAATAAACAATGCTTCTAAGGTCTCTGTTTTGTTAATAGTAACGGTCCTTAGAGTAGAGCAACTGATTTCTTCTGAAATGAAAAGTGGAAGCTCTACTAGTTTTTGAATTTCTGTCATTCCTCTCACCTTTTTTTTTTTTTTCCTTTGAAGGAGGTTACTAACTGGCTATAATGTTCTGACTCAACACTTACATTCACTCTAGGACTCAGGTAAATTAAACTCTTTACCTGAGTAAAGAATTTGCGGATGGGCAGTGAGCTTGTCTGAGGATGCCAGAGCAGAACAGCAGCCGTGCAATCCCGCCAAATGAGCTGAATTGGACATTTTTGTCAACACATGTGTGAACCCTTTATTATTTTATCATTTCTTCTTTCCTTGTTTACTGACCATCCAAGAGTGTCAGACATAGCAGGGGATGCTTAAAACACCATCAAGGAACAAACTGAACAGCGGGAGAGTCAGGTATGTAAGGGAGTAAATACCATGTACTGTGGTGAGTTCTGTGAGGAGGATATTGACAGCCTTACAGTCCAACATCCTTCACAACTGTCTGTCAATCAAACCAAACTACATTTCCTTTCATGTCTTTGCAAGGGTCTGTTTTTTCTCACTGAAAGAATTTACCTTTTAGGATTTCCTGGAGAAATCCTAAAATTAATTCTTGAGGTTTCTACTTAGGTAACAATTTTGTAGCTAAGTCCTCTCAACATGTTTTTGACCGCGTTATGACCTCCACCCCTCCATCTCAGCGTCTGGCTCTGCAAGTGTGTCTGTTCCTCTTCCAGCTCACCTTCTTCCCTATCCAGCATGACTGCCCTGGTTGATTACTTAACAGGCCACCAACAAAGGCTCCTTATCCTTACAATAAGCCTTGAATCCTAGTTCAAACATGAATATATGTGGAGTACATGCAATCCTTCTTTTCATTTGGCACTCCTTCTGGGCGCCTAGTGTTGCTGGAGGATGGCACTCTGCTGGCCCAGCTGGAACCAAGCCACTTTTACAGTTTCAGCCTCTGCAGGGTCCACTGCCCTCTCAGCAATGGCCTTCTGCTTTCCTGTGCCCCATATTGTTTCTATCCCTGGTCTGTGCACACTCTGCAAGGCACACAGCATGATTTTTTATCTTTGAATCCCCAAAAGTTAGCCCACTGTGTGCCCAAACGTGTATTGAATGACAATTACATTTTTTGACAATTACATAGATTTTAGGGAGACTGACAGGCACGCAGGTAGCAGAACCACGCAAAGCCCAGGATCAGGGATGCTGAGGGCTGCATTCTGACTCGTGAGCCTCGAGTACTGTTGCTTTTGTGGGCACCTACCTCCAAAAAAATATGGAAAATTATAGCTTCTGATTGGATTTCTACAAAGACAAATATAATCCAGGCTAAATTAAAAGTTAAAACATTTTCTTAGGCTCTAAAACTTCATTTTTTCTTCTAATTTTAAAAGGAGTTAAAACATTATCTTTTAGCTTTACAGTACAGAGGGTTCCCTGCACTGCACACACTATTCCTGATGGTTGAATGGAGCCTGACCAGGGCACTCTGGTGTGAGGCTGAAGAAAGGAAATTTGAAGCAAAAAAGCCAAGTGCTCTGGAGAAGCAGATGAAACTTCCACTGCCAAACAAAATCAGAATGAGAGTAGCCATGGTTAATAAGTTTCGGAAGTTTAGAGCAGCTTCCAGTTCACTTTCCCTTTTAACTATTTGACTTTTCAACTTTTGTTTTACAAACCCACTGTCCATGTCTATAAAGGAGCAGGGAGTCAGAGACGGATCCTGAAGGGGAAGAGGGAGAAAGGAATGCATAAAGAGAGGTGAAAAGAGATGGACGACAAAGACAGAAGGGACTAAAGGACCAAGTAATCTGTGCCTGCCTGTTTTTCTTTTCATAGGGCTTCATTAAACAAGGTGAACAATAGATAATTTTGGTTGACAATTTGAGAATAAAAGAATTTAATTTACCAAGCATTTTGTCATAAAGTTCTCAATTTTAAAATAAAGATATTTCTTACTTTGCTAAAGAAAAAATATGAAGATATGCCTGTAATAGTAATAAGTAAGAAAAAGTTGACACTCATGTTTTTACTCTTTATAAAGCATATCTACATGCCCATTTTATGTGATTATAAGCCAGGTGACACAGATGAGGTAGCAGAGAGTAAGCACCACATTTACCATGTGCTAAGACAATTATCTGAAGGCATTCAGCCCGCTGGGCTCTTTTACCTACTCCCCACCTGTGCCTGTTCCCATGTGGAAATGTGAGTAAGTCTGAGACAAAGAAAAGGAGCACTTTCTTTACATCTATAGAGTATACATAATTCATGGAACTACTTGCCCCAACATATACTATAGGAGGCATAAGAAAAGTTTCAAAAGTTATTCAGAGAAATTTGGGAGTAATAGTTCAGAAATTTTTAATAACAAAAAATACTCCACTCATAGAAACATCCCTAATCTTTGAGGCAGTCATGATGGAATGCCATAGAGACCTCCAGGCTATAGTCACTGTTAATATAAAGGGAACAATGTCCTTAGTAAACTCCAATAGCACAGGTAGCAAAGAGAGTTGGTTGGAGCTGTGATTTCTTAAAGGAGGAACAGCCAAAGTTTTAAAATTTCTTAATGCTGAAAAGACCCTTGGGAAATTTCTACTATTTCTTAGCAAATTGCACTCTCTTTTCCTTCAATTTCCTGTCTTCTAACTCCAGAGAACATCCCTCACTCATGCACTCACCCACAATGTCTTCACCTCCACAGGGGTTTATCACGGTGGTCAGGACGAGGGCCCCCAGCATCAGAGCTTTGTTTAGGATCATCCTCTTCCCAAGGCAGCCTCAGCAGTTGCTGCTCTGAGTTGTAGAGCAACTGTGAGGACTGAGCCAAGGAAATCTAAAGACACTCAAACCAACCCCTGCCAGGTCAGGTTTATGGCCAATCAGAAAAATCCCCTCTGGTGACATCCTGATTGCCAGTTGCAGAGTTTGTATTAAGAGCACTGGAAGAAGACAGGGACATCCTCTGGTTCTGCCACATCCTCCACACAGCGTGGTCTTCAGGAAATTTTCTATGAATAAAGGGAAGATACTAAGTTGGAATCTTCTCTCATGTGTGCATGTCTGCTAGTGTTCTGAGCAGCCTCTTGGATAAATAAGGTCATTAATAACATGGCATCCTTCAGGGGTTTTCAGGTTACAACCTCCAGGAATTCTTCCCTGAGGCGATTTTCCCCCTGGGAGTCTCCATCCCCTCCCCTTTCTCTGGCTTCTCCATTTGGGTTAGCTGTTTTCTTTTTGCTTCCATAGCGTATATGGTATTCCCTAAATTTTGACTTGAGCCCAGTTACCTAAGGATCTCTGCTGGTTGTAGCCACGTAATACCTTTGCCTTTTCTACTTGTACAAATCCTGCTGGTAAGTTCTCAAGTTCTTAAAAGCTCCAGGTGTTTTTGACCAGGGCAATAAAAGGAGTTAGACTGTCATGTGGTGATGCCTACAGTAGCAGATCTTTTATACAGTTTTTCCTTTTGCTTCGAGTAATCTTTATACTCTTCAAGTAATCTTTGGTGCTGCTTGAATATATGTGTGTGTGTGTGTGTGTGTGTATATATATATATATATTTTTTTTTTTTTTGAGATGGAGTCTCACTCTGTCATCCAGGCTGGAGTGCAATGACACAATCTCGGCTCACTGCAACCTCCACCTCTTGGGTTCAAGTGATTCTCCTGCCTCAACCTCCTGAGTAGCTGGAGTTACAAGTGTGTGCCATTGTGCCTGGATAATTTTGTGTATTTTTAGTAGAAACAGGGTTTCACCATGTTGGTCAGGCTGATCTCAAACTCTGGACCTTGTGATCCACCTACCTCAGCCTCCCAAAGTGCTAGGATCACAGGCGTGAGCCACCATGCCCGGCCACTTAAATATATTTAAAAGAAATTTAGGGACATTGACTACATTAAAAAAGCTTTGGCTGGCTCAATTATTCAAATAATTTTTCATTTAAGCATATCAAGTCAAATATTAACAGTAGAACAAGAAGAATTGCTTTGACTTAGAAAATAGGGTTACTTTTCTTAAATTACTGGATTTTTTCATATTTGTTATCCTACCACATTAAAATTTGCTACTTGCAAGGGACTAGGGATTGAGCTAAAGGTAGTCATTAGAGGGAAACTTTTTTTTTTTTCAGATGAATCTATTTTCTGTATGTTACAGAAACAAGTTAGTTAATGGAGGTTTTGTTTAGAATCACTCTGTCCTTGTTAAATGGCTTCCTGAGATTCTCAGCAGGTTATTCTTAACTCCCAGTGGCAGAGACTGAAAAAAAGGAAAACAAAAAAGTGTCCTGACACCTGGGAGCTGCCTGATGCAGTGAACAAGGCCTTGGGGTTGCTAGGAGTTAGCCTGGTATTCACAGCTGGTTTTGGTTCTCCTGTTGAAAATAATAGATTTCATAGAACATCAGAATCAGGCAGGTACTCTGTGAGCATGATGGATTGAGACAGAACACAAGGCCACTCAGTCATCATGTCTGCACCCAGACAGAACAGGAATATTGTCCAAACCACAAACATAACCAGGCACATCTCTCTCGGGAATGATTGCTGCTTCTTTACCAATTACAGCTGTAGCCTCAAAATAGTCTTTTGTACCTTCAGGTAGGATTTATAAAGCCAGTCAGTCATAGCACTGCCACCCCCGCCCCTGCTTTCTGTCAGAATCCAGTTAAAAATGAAGTCTCTCTTTCTTAAATCCTCCTCAAAATTACCTAACACAAGCACAAATCTTACAATTGATTAATGGTCAATTTTATGTGTTGGCTAGACTGTGGTCTCTAGTTATTCACACACTAATAATCTAGGTGTTGCTGTGAAGATATTTCGCAGATGTCATTAAAGTTCTTAATCAGTTAATTTTAAGTAAGAATTTATCAGAGATAAATTGGATGAGCTTAGTCCAAGCAGTTGAAAAGTCTTAAAAGCAAAACTGAGGCTTCTCTGAGCAAACAGAAATTCCACTGTGGACAGCGCATCAGCCTGTGCTAAGAATTCCAGCCTGCTTTTCCTGACGACTGCCTCCCAGTGGGTCTTGGACTTGCCTAGTTCACCCCCACAGTTGCACAAATTAATTCCATTCAATCATTCTCCTAATATAAGTGTTCTCCTGTTCTACTTCTTTGGTCCCAACAAACTTTTACTGAGCTGCTGCGTGATTCCTCATGGTGAATTTTCTCCATCACTGCAATGAACAATAAAGCTAACTTGTTCATTTAAGGATATGTCCTGGCTGGAAGCACTGATGGTACCTTATTAGGCCGTTGTGAGGAATGTAATATATTGCACTTGGAATGAATTACTCTTTATACATACTTGTCATACTTTAGAATCATCCACATTTTTCAAGAAGAACATTAAAGCTCATAGAGGTAAAGTACTTTTCCCAGGGTCGCACAGCTGGTAAGTAGTAGAGATGGGATGCTATAGGCGAGCCATGAGTCCTCATGAGGGATGAGGGGTAAGGGTCTCCTTCTGTGTGGGTTCAGATTAAGCTCTCCTAATATGTTTAGGAGAGATATATGACACTGTAGGTGGCCTTATTACTCTTTCTAGCCCCTGCCAGTGTGAATTAAGAGGGTTTTTGAGGTTGCATTTAAGATGTGCTCTTTTTTTTTAAATACTAAAAAGAGTTAACAGTTTATTATAATTTATTTTATTTAACAATCTAGGAAGTTCGCAGCCATCAGCAGTTCTAGTGCAATTTCAGGTGCAATTGGGAATTCAGGAATCCATGCAGCATCCTCTTTGTTGTGTCGCAAATAACATATTTCTACTTTTTTAAACCCTGTATCCAGACTTATCTACTTTGTATCTCATAGAAATTCCTTAAGATTTTGGGAAATGAACTAAGTATTTCCTGATAGTACTCCTTAATTTCTGCTATTAATATTGCAGTTTTAAAAACTCAACTCTAATTGGGAAGTTAAGGTGTTAAATGTGGAATCAGAATTGTATTGATGGGAAGTTGTGGGTGCAGTCTCAGATCTCACATCCTGTGGGATGGAGGGAAAGCCCAAGCAAGGTCACTGACTAAGAGGTAACTGATGCCTTTTCTATCTTTAACCTGGTTTTGTGTCTCTCTCTTCCTGCTTCATCTAGCCATAATACAGTGAACTTTGTTGTATTTGCTTTTGTCTTAAGGTCATAATTTTAATGTGAGGAGGTAAAATAATCAGCAAATTAGACTCAGATAGAAGAACAGTGTACCATTTTAACAAAACTAATGTCTTACTTTTGTCTGGTAGGAATAGAAAAGGTCCTCAGCACTTTGGGAGGCTGAAGCGGGTGGATCATGAGGTCAAGAGATTGAGACCATCTTAGCCAACATGGTGAAACCCTGTTTCTACTTAAAAACAACAACAACAACAAAAATTAGCTGGGTGTGGTGGCACATGCCTGTAGTCCCAGCTACTCAGAAGGCTGAGGCAGAAGAATCGCTTGAACCCGGGAAGTGGAGGCTGCAGTGAGCCGAGATCATGTCACTGCACTCCAGCTTGGCCACAGAGTGAGCCTCCACCTCAAAAAAAAAAAAATTATTCCCACTTCATAAATTAATAGTGGGAATAAAATTTGGAGTTCAAAATAGTACTTTGTCCAATAATTTTCTTAGAAAGCATTAATTGACATGCCATTGATTTCATAACCAAAATATAAATGAATGTGCCATTACAATTGATATCATTAAGGCTCCTCCAAGAAATTAGGCAGAAGCTACGTTAGTTCTAATGAACAGTTGTAACATGCTCTAAGACCATAGTCTTTAGGTTTAATTTTATGCATTGATGAACTTTTACTCCGAAGTTCAAAACTTCTATCTTGCAGTAGTTGAAGGTGCATCACAACAATAACAAAGTCTAGAATAACAAAATATAAAGAATATAGATTTTATAATAAAATACATATGAATTCCATGTGGCTTTTCATTTCAACAGCTGCATCACCCTGGGCAAGCCACTCAAAATACCTGAGCCTTAGGGTTATTTTCTATAAAAAGGGATGAAAACTATTAGATGATAATTAATATGATGAAATGATAGGTAAGTACAAATTATACAGTTAAATACAGTCTAGTGTTTGATACCTAGCAACTATTCCCAGGTGGAAGCTGCTACATAAAGACAAATATTAGTAATGATAATGATAGTAACATCATGCCTTGGGCTGGAGCAGCCTATCACTTTTTCCTCGTTCATTTAACCTTCTCCCTGTGGCACTCCAGGCTTGTAGGAATCTGTGAGCCACAGAAACACTAAGAGATTCCTGGGAAACATAATTTCTTTGAAGACTGTTGCATCTGTCAGATTTTTCTACGTAACAAACTCTTCCAAACTTTAATGACTTCAAACAATGATTTAGTATCTTCTTATGATTCTGTAAGACAAACATTCTAAAATGGGGCCAGCTTTCCTCATGTGATGTTTGACGATGTCTGGAGATACTTTTGTTGCCATCACTGGGGAGGGTGCTACTGGCAGGTATTGGGCAGAGGCCGGAGTGCTGCTACACATCCTGCAATGCACATGACAGCCTGCTACAAGAAAATAATCATCTAGAGCAAAATGTCAATAGTTCTGAGGTTGAGAAACCTCATTTTAGAGCATTTTTTAAATATTAAAATATGTTTCATTTCCAGTGTTTATTTCTTTGTATAGATCCAGGTTTCTATGTGAAGATCTTCCTTTTACATTTCTTATGGTCCAAAAATCCCATGGACACCAATAACCCCATGACTCAAAGATAATAGTGAATACTTGACTGTCTCAAGGCATGGAGAAAAGGACAAATGAGAGTGGAAGCGTTCCCCTGCCCCCATCTTCTCTCTTTAGTGCTCATTGTAAGCCCTTGTATTATTGTAAATAATTTTATAAAATATTCCTTTTATGTGAATATTTTTTAAATTCCCGAACATCACACATATCTGGATTCATTTTTCCCTAAAATTGTAGGTTATTAAAACATTTGAATTTTTCTTGTGTTATTATCTCTATTTTTAATGTTCTGGCTAAATTACAACTTAAAATTTCTAGGTAAAATGCTTTACATATATATGATGACATTTGGTAAATACATATGAATATCATATAAACAGTTGCTTTTAAAGTTTCCATTTAAAATTATTTGTCATTTTTAAATCATTAATGCTAAGTAAGGCTAACCGTACAGCTGGCTGTGGAGGTGTGTGCCTATGCTCCCAGAAACTCAGGAGTTGAGGTGGGAAGATCACTTGAGCAAGGAGTTTGAGGCCAGCCTGAGAAACACAGTGTTACAGGACTTTTCCTTAGTTCTGCTAATGACAGCGTTCTTGCCACACAGCCACAAGAAATTAGGTTCACAGACAACTTGAAGGGTGAGTAGGGCAACTTGTATTGGGTAAAAAGGAAGAAAAGGGAAAACAGAGGCTCTTATCAAAGAGAGAAAATGCGTATTTTTTCTGCCAGTGGGCTTCCCATCTCACAGACCGAATTCCAGTTTCCACCCTAAGAGATGGGGTCAGGCTCCTCCCTGCTGCAAATGGTGCAAACTTCTGTGGCTCCACCCCAGTTTGCACTCCACCCAGTGAGCAGGCTGGCTGAGTCTATTGGGGGCCCCTTCCCACCTGGCTATCTCAATAGCAAGACCCCATCTCTAAAAGTAAATAAATAAAAAGATCTATTCAAAGAACATTCACAATATGTACATTAGGATTGGAGAGCTCCTAGGAAAAGAATCAATCACTATTAGGTGATATCATCTGTTTCCCAGAGTCAGTTCTAAAACTGAATCAGATGAATTAAGAAGTTCAGTTCAACTCAACAAGTATTTATTAATTAATACTATAGTTTCTGCACAAAGTCTTCATCAAATAACCTATTTTGTTTAGTGGAAGAGTAACAGGGGGCTATGGTGAAAGCAGATCTGCACAGGGAAGTGACTTTGTGTGTTTTTCCATAGAAGATTATTAGGGAGTGGTATTTTCCTTATACTATTGTTTTTTATTGTGTAGATGATTTAAGAGAGTTGTTTAAAGCAAATAGTTCATACATATTGGAGCTGTTACTGACAAAGAATTGGTGGGGATGATATTAAATAACAAAAAGAATTATCTTTGCAAGGTTACCTCATAGGTAACAGACAGTTTAGAGCAAAATTAGTAGCAATGTATTGTGTGTTTATGGAATATGAAGGAGTATAATACATAATAACAATTGTACAATAAATGAGAGAGAAAGAAATTTGGAGCATATTGAGCTAAGGCATATTTGAAAGTATATTGTACATATATGTAAAATCCTAAGGCAAAAACGAATCCAAAAGAAGGCAGAAAAACAATTTTGAAAATGAACAAATATTTAATAGATTTAATAGAAAATATCTAGCAAAAATAATCCAACCATATTAATAATTTCATTAAATATAATTGGCCTAGACACACCAATTAAATGATAAAGAAGATCTGACAGTAAAAATGGCACACTTCAACTATAATCTGTCTACAAGCAGCCCACTTTAAATATAAAGGCATACCTACATTAAAACTAAAATGAGTGAAACTGTATACCATGCAAACAAAATCAAAAGAAAATTCAAATAGTTACGTCAGTACTAGACAAAGTAGATGTCAGAACAAGAAATATTACCAGGGATAAAGAGGGGTATTATTTAATGATAAGGGGTTATTTTTCCAAAGACACATAGCAGTCTTAAATGTGTACGCACCTAACAGAGCTTCAAAATACATGAGACAAAAGCTGATAGAAATGAAAAGAGAAATAGAAAAGTCAAAAATTATAGTTGGAGATTTTATATTGACTTTTCAGTATTTCATTTAAAAATTAAGCGGAAATTAAAAATTAAGCAATAAGAATATAGAGTAACTGAACAATGCTATCAACTAACTTGACTAAGTTACAATTACAGAATCACAATTCAGGTCACAATTTCCTAAGTTAGAAACGTAGAAAACCCAAGATGAAAGTGAAAATGTTTGCTATGAGACTCTCTCTGTCTAAAGAGGCTTCTCTAACCAATTACAGGAAGATGTGTGTGGGTGAGGAAAGAAAATCTAAAAATTGAGTAAAATTTTGGAACTTGATTTTACTAGACATGATATAACATTAAAGCAGAGGGAAATGGTAAATTATTTTTCTTGGAGAGGGAGCTCTTATTTTTCTCTCTGGGTCATCAGTGTCACATTATCTTCTTGATGGGACTTTCTCCAGAGGCTTAGAGAATTTGCTCATGCCCTTCAGTGACTGGGTCATTGACTTTAGTGTTATATCAGTCAAGCCTGGTAGGACATGAATGGAAGAGGAAATCTTACTTTAAAGGGAAGCAGCCTCCTTTCTTTTCCTTTTTTCCCCCTTTTCCCATCTCTTCCAGAGCAATTCCATTCTAAAGCCATTGGCAGGAAGAGGCAGAACAGAGTGGGCATTTGCACTGATATGACAGAAGCTACTTTGTCCAAATATGGGTGTCAGACTTAAGTAGTTTGAACAGGGCATCCGTGCAGGTGGGTAGCCTAGCTTAGGTGAGGGGTCAGAACCCAAGCAATGTGAGAAGGGCATCCACTCAGAATAATAGCCTGGCTTGGCTATTAGAGCTTAAACCCCTTGAAGATGGTTCTGGACTTCCACATAGATGTATGCCCTGCTTTGGTGTGTCAGAACCTGAGCAGGATAAAGAGGGTGTCTAAATGGGGCAGTAACTAAGTTTTGTGAGTCAGAACCCACTGGTGTGAGAAGAGCATCTATGCAGTGACAGGCTGGGAGGAGATGGGAGATTGGTGCTATACAGGGGACTTGTTCAAGAAAGTGTAAAATGGCAAAACAACAGGATCCAGAATTCTCCTCATCAGTGAAAGAAAGTACAAATTTAGGAAAGAAAAACTAGATTGAATCCTGTCAAGTTGAACTGGAATCAGAGGTACAAGGAGAAGTTATGCTTTCATATATATATG
>NW_022437023.1:114540-131834 GCF_009761245.1 Sapajus apella | reverse complement strand
ATATATATATGTATATATATGAAAATATATTTAATATTTTCTATATGTGAGTTTTCATTCTGAATGAATTTACCATTCATTCAGTGGGGACTGCATCACTGGCCACTGGATTTTGTATAGGGGCATGATTATGGAGTTCATCTGCATATGTTTCAGCTGAATGCCAGATGTTTCTTTCCTTTGATAAATATTGCTTTTACGAGATTTACCATTTTCTTTTTTTTTTGAAACGGAATTTCGCTCTTGTTACCCACGCTGGCGTGCAATGGCGCGATCTCGGCTCACTGCAACCTCCACCTCCTGGGTTCAAGCAATTCTCCTGCCTCAGCCTCCCGAGTAGCTGGGACTACAGGCGCGCTCCACGATGCCCAGGTAATTTTTGTGTTTTTTAGTAGAGATGGGGTTTCACCATGTTGACCAGGATGGTCTCGATCTCTTGACCTCGTGATCCACCTGCCTTGGCCTCCCAAACTGCTGGGATTATAGGCATGCGCCACTGCGCCCGGCCGCATCATTTTCTTATGTGTAGTTATGCATGCACACTTTAGGATGGCTCTTATTCATATATATATAAGTTGCTGGTTGGGCGTATCATTTGTGATTATGGTCATGTTGACACTAGCCATTAGGCTGATGCTCTTTGGGTTGGATTTAGGTGGCTTTTGATGAAGGGGAACTTTAGAATGGTGGTGCTTGTCCAATATGTGTGATATTTTCATAAATATATAATATATATTATATATTTCATATGTATATATGTTTTTATATATACACATATATAAACACTGTCCTGGTCCTGTGTAGGTCTGAGCTAACATATAGCTAACGTATGTGTATTATATATATATGTTTCATATCTTTTCAATATATATAAAATACATATTTTTATATTATGTTTTTAATGTATATAAATATGTATTTATATATGTTGAATATATATATAAATATGTATTTTTATATATTTAAATACGTAAAATACATATGAAAATACATATTTTCTTATATATTTTCAAAATATATAAACATGTATTTTCATATATATTTATATTTTTGAAGTGGCTACATCGTCTGTGGCATATACCCTGGGGTTCGCCATGCATGCCCGGAAAATTCCTTTTTTAGAACTTTACTTCTTTTTTTACTTCTAGTTCTTCCCTGAGTGTGATCAGAATCACAAAGCTGTACTAAGGCTGCTGTGGTGAAACCATCAAAAACCCTGAGAGAGAAATCCCAAAAGAACTCTATGTTCAAAAGAACTAAGGAAAAGGAACCCTGTGGCTTAAGGAGAATGGGGTATTTCCCTTTATATTTTTTCTCAATTTTCTCTTCCCACATTGCCTCAAGGGAAGCCCCAGTTGTACACAATCACATGACAATACTCTGAGAGAAACCAACCTTTCTGGCCAGAGGAACTGGTAAAGGGACATATGGGAACTGGAAAGTGTGGGAAAAATCTCAGAGGAAAGAGTGAGAGAAAGAGATCCCTAATTCTATACATGAACCATCATAACTCCCAGGGTCCTGGGCTCCCCAAGCCGCACATGAAGGGGAGAGTTTCACACCAGCATATCAATGCCATTAGGAGCTGAACTATGATACAAATATCACAGTCCTAGTGCCAGACTAGTGGCTGAGAGGCCTGCGCACAGGACAGGCACGAACAGCATGGCGAAGCCCTGGGAAACCATAATGACATTATAACTACTGCACACAGAAGGCGAGATACAGCTTGCATACTAAACTTGATGAGATTAGTTGCTTGCTAAAACAACAAATTCAACCTTCTGCTAGAATTTTAATGGAACCCAGAGCCCACAGTGTAATACAATCATGCATCACGTAACGAAAGGTCAGTTAAGGATGGAACATATATAGGTTGGTCCTCATGAGATTGTAATGGAGCTGAAAATTTCCTATCCCTATATCACAGCCATTGTGACATTGTAGCATAAGGTATTACTCACATGCCAGTGGTGATGCTGGTGTAAACAAACCACCCGTGCTGCCAGTCACACAAAAGCATAGCAATACAATTATGTACAGCACACAATACTCAAAAATGACAACAAATGACTGTGGTACTAGTATATGTGTATACTATGCTGTACTATAATTTTTATCGTTATTTTAGAGTGTACTCTTACTTACAAAAAAAAAGTTAACTGTAAAACAGCCTCAGATAGATCCTTCAGGAGGTATTCCTGAAGAAAACCTTGTTATCACAGGAAGTGACAGCTCCATGTGTGTTACTGCCTCTAAAGACCTTCCAGTGGGACAAAATGGGAACGTGAAAGACAGTGATATTGATGACCCTGACCCTGTGTAGGCCTGAGCTAATGTGTGTGTTTGAACCTTAACTGTTTAGAAAAAAAAAAGTATAAAAAGTAACATGTGTAGAAAAAAGTTTAAATGATAAAAATACAGAAAAAGAAAATACATTTGTATAGGTCTAAGTGTGTTTGTGTTTTAAGCTAAGTGTTATTACAAGAGTCAAAAAGTTAAATAATTCAAAAAGTTTATAAAGTAAAAAAGGTACAGTAAACAAAGGTTAATTTATCATTTGGAGAAAGAAATTATTTTTCTGTAAATCTAGTGTAGCCTGTGTACAGGGTTTATGAAGTACACAGTGGTGTACAATAAAGTCCCAGGCCTTCATTCACTCACCACTCACTCACTGATTCACCCAAAGCAACTTCCAGTCCTACAAGCTCCTTTCATGATAAGTGCCTTATGCAAGTGTACGAATTTTTATCTTTTACAATTTCACAACACAACTTATGCTAAGTGACATAAGCCAGTCACATAACAAGCTATGATTTTGTTCTGAAACCAATGATCTCTTTGGTTGTTTAGGTATTCCCTTAGCTTTTTAGCCCTTTCTTTAAGTTTTTCAGCAGTGTCAAAGACAGTTTATTTTGGAGAATAAACCTGAGCAGGCTTCTGACTGATTTTGGTCAGGAGTCCTGTCTCTTACAGACTAATAGTATTTAAAGGTTTAGAGTGAAAGAGCTTATCACAGACTTGAATGTTTCTGTGTGAAGGAAAACTTTATTGTGAGTTGGATGCCTCCAGTTGGAGGGGAGGTTCCCCTGGGGTTGGCATCTCTCCAGTCAGAGGGGAGGTTTTCTTGGGGCTGGCATGTCTCTGGTGGAGCAGGGGTTTATCTCAGGGTTGGATGTTTCTGGTCGGAGGTGTCATTTGTGGTTTATGATCATGCTGACATTAGCCATTGGGCTGAGCCCTTTGGGTTGGATTTAGGTGGCTTTTGATGAAGGGGAACTTTAAATGGTGCTTGTCCAAGATGGCGGTGCTCCTGCTCTGTCAATCCAGACCCTATAGTTATAAAAGGATGAGGGGTGTGTGTTCTTTCTGGCTAATTCCTGCGGAGGGGCGGTGCGGAGGGCTTTCTGTTCTCAGATTGACTGTAGGAGTAACGCCATCTGTAGATGTTTTTGGGTGGTTGTCTGTGAAATGGCCACGATCCCGTTGGTTGAAACTCTTTGAACATGGTTAATTAGGCAACATAAGAACATCAGTCCCAGGTATAACATTAGGAGAGGGCCGAGGAAGGAGATGACCTATGCTATGATTTCATTCCGAAACCAAGGGTCTCTTTGGCTGTTTTGATATTCCCTTAGCTTTTTAACCCTTTCTTTAAGCCTTTCAGCAGAATCTCTTACTAGGTCTGATTGGTTGAGATAGAAAAAACTTTCCGCACCCAACGAGAGGCTGAGGCCCCCTTTCCAACTGTTAGAAGATCTAGTTAGTTCCTGCCTGTTTTGGAGGACCACGTCAGCTGAGGACCCTGGGAGTTATGATGGTTCATGTATAGAATTAGGGATCTCTTTCTCTCACTCTCTTCTCTGGGATTTTTCCCACACTCTCCAGTTCCCACATGTCCCTTTACTAGTTCCTCTGGCCAGAAAGGTTAGTTTCTCTCAGAGTATTGTCATGTGATTCTGTACAAATGGGGCTTCCTTTGAGGCAAAGAGGGAAGAGAAAATTGAGAAAAAATATAAAGGGAAATACCGCATATTCTAGTTGGTCTTGAATTCTTATGAGGTTTTGAGCTATATCTTCTAGAGAGCCCTGTAGTTCTGTTGAAAGAGCCTTAAAGTATGTTACAGAGGTGGCTAATTCACCTGCTCCCAATCTGAGTCCAGAGTTTATACCCAAGGTGGCCATTAAAGGGACAATGTGGATGGCTCTGCTTTTCTTAACATATTGGATGGATGGGATGGGCAAAGGTTGATTAGGTGGAACTAGTCAAATGGAGGGAGAAAGGTAAACTAGAGAACAGGTTTTGGTCCAGTAGGTGGGGAGACAAAGATATGTGTTGGTGCCACACAAAAAGAACAAGCCTTTGTCATAAATACAGGCAGAGATATGGAAAGAGAATAAGTGAATTAAAGATTGGATGTTTTCCTTTCCTGTGGTTCATTACTTCAGATGGACAAGGAGGAGGTCAGGGAGACACTCACGATAATAGAGATACAGGAAGGGTTATTTTTTTACACGTTTCATGTGATCAGATGTTGCATCATTGATATCGACTCACGGAAAAAGGTGTGCACCAGGGACAGCACAAGTTAGTTCACAGGCATTGGTTAAGGGAGAGGCTGTGAAACATGCCGGATGCAGAAACATTCCATTTGCTTCAGGTGATACTTCGCAGTCAACTTCGTCAGTTTGATGGTCAGAGGGGTGTTTAATAATGACAGTGCTGTTGCATTGGTTAGGTGTTAGGGATTCTAAAGGAAATTTCTGTCAGAGGCTGAAAAGCAAAGTGAGGCTTATTGTAAAAGGGGGATGTGTTTAGTTATAGGCCCTTCAATGGGAGGGCCTTGGGGCTTGAAGCATTAGAGGAAGTTGTAATAGGTTTGAAATTATTTGTTAGCCTGATTGGCCCTGGAAGTGGGATAATGGCGGCCAGGGTGTCAACTCTTTCAAGAAAGAAAGCTCCTTTTTGGAGTTTATAAATCAGGATTATGCTTCCTGTTAAGAGGTCATGAACGGGTGTAAGAAGGGCTGTGTAAGCTGAGAAAGACAGCGATAAAGCACATCCAGCATTCAGGAGTAAAGGAATAGTTAGCTTCCAGCAAGAGGCATTGTGTAAGGTTTATAAAGCTTTCTAGCTTGAGAGCAGTGAGAAGTGGTTGTATTGGTAAGGTTGATGTACTTAGGGAATTTATATTGAAAGAAACAAGCAAAAAGGGAAAGAGGTTATTTGGGTAGGAGTAAAATCCTGGAAAGTTCCTAGAAGCCATAGGAGCTGATCAGGATGTACGATGGGAGTTTCGTAAGGGTACCCTGAAGGTCTGTAACAAGATTGATTAGGAAGCAATGAAAGTTTGGGAGATACAAACACATAGGCAGCAACTTATGTGGATTTCTCTTTCTTTTTCTCTGGGATTTGGGTGAGGCTAAGGGAAGTGGGTCCTGTGGAGACACAAGAGAAGGCTGAAGAGGTTTTAGATATGGTTGTTTGGGTATGTGTTGGAAGGAAGTCTGCTTTCTTGAGAGAAGTGTAATGAATCCAGTTAGGGAGTCCCTGGAGTTTTGCCGCCATGGGTGTGGTAAGGATTGTTTGGTAAGGTCCCTTCCATTTAGGTGTAAGGGAGGAATTGGGGATAGGGATGGAATCTTTTATAAGAACCCAGTCTCCTGGCTGTAGGAAGGGATTAGAGGAGTTGGAGGTAGGTTGTGGCAGATATTTGTTAGCATATTCCCAAATGAAACGGCGGATGGTATGTAGAAAGGGAAAATGAGAGGAGGTGGTAGAGATGAGGCTTGACCCTGAGGTGGAACAAAAGGGGCGAGTAGTCTCCCATACATGAGTTTTAAGGGGCTGAGCATTAAGGGTTTACGTGGGAGTGCCCACATTTTTAGAAGGGCCAAAGGTAAAAGTGTGGCTCAGTCTTTATGTGTTTGGAGTGAGTACCTGGTGAGGGTGTTTTTTAGAATGCCATTCCTTTTTTCAACCTTTCCTGAAGGTTGAGGTGGATAGGGAATGTGCAGCTTCCAGGTGACTTGTAGAGCTCGTGCAAGTGCTTGAGGAATTTGGGACCTGAATTCAGGGCCATTGTCAGAAAGAAAGAGGCGTCCCAAACCTTGGGATGGTTTCTGCTATTAATTTGGAGGTGACAGTAGAAGCTCGTTTGTCGGTTGTGATAAAAGCCTTGGCCCACCCCAAAAAGGTATTGACCAGAGCTAAAATAAATTTAACCTTTTTACTGGGGGCATATGGGTAAAATCAGTTTGCCAATTCCATCCTGGAAGGTGACCCCAGCTTGATGG
Source organism: Sapajus apella (assembly GCF_009761245.1). NCBI lineage: Eukaryota > Metazoa > Chordata > Mammalia > Primates > Cebidae > Sapajus > Sapajus apella. Next base: position 125,537 of record NW_022437023.1, on the reverse strand, counting down.
GTTAAGAAAGAAGGTGATTTGTGTTGGAGTGGGGTGAATCTTTCTGGCAAATAGAGCATTGGGAAATGGCTTTTAGCTTTTCCTTTATATCTGGGATTATGTATATGTGGAAACTTAAGGAATGTTGTAGAGGGGAATGGCTAGTGTGGAAAAGGTTGTGAATGTCCCATAAAAGAGGTCCTTTATCAGGGTCAAGTAGGACTAATTTGTTTTGCATGGATCAGTATATGCGGGTTTGAATTGCGCCCTTGCTGTGATTAGTTGTATTTGGAGTTCTGGATAAAAGGAAGAGATATGTTGCATGAGGGGAACAGATGTTGGGGAATTGGATGATTGGTTGAGGCAAGTTTTGCCCAATAGTCAGCCTCATGGTTACCTAAAGTAACGTGGCTTTTATCTGGTTGATGTCTTTTGCAATGGATAACTATAGCCTTTTTCTGGAAGTAAACCTGCCTTTAGTAAATGATGAATTAGTTTTTCATTAATGATAGGAGCTCCCTTAGCTGTGAGATAGCTCTGGTCACTCCAAATTTGGGCATTGGAATGGCTGATGTTTAGGCATATTTAGAATCAGTGTATAGATTAATTTTTTTTTTTTTTTTTTTTGCTAAGGTTAGTGCTCTTCTTAGGGCAACTAATTCTGCTTGTTGGGAGGATGTGCCCAAAGGCAAGGGAGGAAGCCTCTATGACTCTTCCAGGTGGGGGAGAGTGGGTATCATTATGATTTCCTTCAATAATGGCATATCCTGCTTGGAGGGGATGGTATTTTGATGTGCTGTCAACTACAAACCAATCTGGGACTGCCTTTATGTGAGTGGAAGTAAGGTGGTGGAACATGGTGAGAGAACTTTCAATTAAGTCAGAGTGTGAGTGTTGGTCAGGGTCCAGAAGCAGTGTTGAAGGCAGGAGTGGCGGGATTGGCCAGGCACAGTGACTTACACCTGTAAGCCCAGCACTTTGGGAGGCCAAGGTGGGCCAAAGATCACGAGGTCAAAAGATCAAGACCATCCTGGCCAATATGGTGAAACCCCATCTCTACTACAAATACAAAAAAAAAAAAATTAGCTGGGCGTGGTGGTGCATGCCTGTAGTCCCAGCTACTCAGGAGGCTGAGGGAGGAGAATTGCTTAAACTTGGGAGGTGGAGGATGCAGTGAGCCAAAATCGTGCCACTGCACTATAGCTGGGCCACAGAGTGACACTCCATCTTAAAAAAAATATAATAATAGTAAAAAAAAAAGAGTGGTGGAATTGGGGAGGGGACCTTTATGAAGAGAGATAGAGGGTTGAAGGAGATTTGAATGTAAGGCTTGCATGTAGGAGGATGATTTGGAGGTGTGCACCTTATGGCTGAGTATATCTTGCAGACAATGAGAAGAAAATACCTGAAGGGTTTCATAGAACATGAGTTCTTATGCCTCAGGGATAATCAGAGAGGCTTTGGCCAAAATTTTTAAGCAAAGAGGCCAGCTTTTGTAAATGGAGTCTAGTTACTTTGAAGGTTAGGCTAATAGTCCCAGGGCCTGATTTATGAGAACCGTGTAAATATAGATGAAAGGATCCAGGGGGTTTGGAAGGCCTAAAGCAGGAGCCTATAATAATGCATGTTTTACGTGAGAGAAAACATGATAAAGGTCTGGAGTGGGAGTGAGTTGTTGGTCAAGATTTCCTTTTGCGTGTTCATAAAGAGGTTGAGCAATAATGGCAAAATTTGCTATCCATAATCAGAAATACCCCACTAATCTGAGGAAAGAAAGCCCCTTTTTGTTTTAGGAAATGGGATTTGCTGAACACCTTGTTTCATGCTGGTGGAATTTCTCGAGTATTTGGAATTATGATTAATCCTAGGTATGAGGCTTTCGGAGAACTTAACTGGGCCTTTTTTTTTTGGATACCTGGTACCTCCATGTAGCCAAAAAATTTTAAAGCCTAGTGGTATGTTGAATACAATGTTCTAGAGAGGGGCTGCAAAGAAGTAAATCTTCCACATACTGAAGCAAAATGCTAGGTTGTAGAGGTAGATGGGAAGATCCATTTGAAGTGCCTGACTGAAATAGTGAGGGCTGTCTCTGAATCCCTGTGGGAGGACAGTCCAGGTGAGTTGTTGGGAGTAGCCTCGGTCAGGGTTGGTCCAAGTGAAAGCAAAACAATTTTGAGAGGAGGGATAGTAAAAACGGCATCCTTGAGGTCTAATACAGAGAAATGGTAAGTGTTGGGAGGAATTCACAGCAGAAGGGCTTGGGACAATAGCACAGACAGGAATAATAGCAGAGTTGAGTTGTCACAAATCCTGAACCAGTCTGTAGGAGCATCCAGGTTTTAAATTGGGAGAATAGGAGTATTGTGGGAAGAATGGATGGAGATTAAAATATTGGCAGCCCAAAGTCAGGAGATGATGGGCTTGAGTCCCCGTAAGCCACTAGGGTTGAGGGGATATTGTGGAACCACCATAAAGTGCTTAGGATTCCTTCAGTGAAATTTGAACTGGAGAATGGTGGGTAGCTATCATGGTGGGGGAGTCAGTGTATTATACAATGGGGTTTACATGGCTGAGGATTTGGGGATTTAAGTCTGTTTGATGTGGAGTGTCTGAGGTGGGTTCTGTTCTTGACATAATAATTAGTAAGGGTGACTTTGGTGTAGGGTTGATAAATGAATACACTGACCGAGGCTACTCCCAACAACTCACCTGGACCGAGAATGATAGCTTTCAGCTTCATCCACATTTCTGCAAAGGACATGGACTAGTTCTTTCTTATGGCTGCATAGTATTCCATGGTGTATATGTGCCACATCTTTATCCAGCTATTGTTGATGGGCATTTGGGTTGGTTCCAAGTCTTTGCTATTGTGAATAGTGCTGCAATACACCTTTATGTGCCTGTGTCTTTAGAGTAGAATAATTTCTAATCCTTTGGGTATATACCTACTAATGGGATTGCTGGGTCACATGGTATTTCTGGTTCTATATTCTTGAAGAATTACCACCCTATCCTCCACAATGGCTGAACAACAGTGTAAAAATGTTTCTATTTCTCCACAGCCTCACCAGCATCTGTTGTTTCCTGACTTTTTAATAGTCACCATTTTAACTGGTGTGAGATGGTATCTCAGTGTGGTTTTGATTTGCATTTCTCTAATGACCAGTGATGATGAGCTTTTTTTCATATGTTTGTTGGTCACATAAATGTCTTCTTTCGAGAAGTGTCTGTTCATATCCTTCGCGCACGTTTTGATGGGGTTGTTTGCTTTTTCTTGTAAATTTGTTTAAGTTCCTTGTGGATTCTGGATATTAGACCTTTGTCAGACGGGCAGGTTGCAAAACTTTTCTCTCATTCTGTAGGTTGCCTGTTCACTCTGATGATAGTTTCTTTTGCTGTGCAGAAGCTCTTTAGTTTGACTAGAACCCATTCATCAATTTTGGCTTTTGTTGCAATTTCTAGTGGTGGTGTTTTATATGGGGTTTCTTATATACCCTTCATGTCAACAACAAAAGTGGATGAATGTTCTAATGGGCATTGATACTCAGTTAATACTGATAGACTCACCCCAGTATCGAAAGAAAGAAATAGTCTTACTGGATACCGTCCCAATTACCCTGGGTTCCATGGACTCACTAGACATGGGGCCAAAGAATTCCAGGTACCCTCAATCTTCCATTGTCAGCACCAGCAGTGAAGAGATTTCCTCCAGTGATGATTGGTGGGCTTCATTATGAGCTGCACCTAAATGGGGAAGGTGTCCCTGTTGAGATCAGTCCATTTTCCAGTGTCCCTAAGTACCACAAGTTGGACACAGTTTGGTAGGAGGCCAGGGGTTGGGACAAGCCTTTGCTCAGTGTTCAGGGATGTCACATCAGAAACAGACTTCTGGAGAGGTGGGGGAGTCTCCTTTTGGGTTATTGAGAGGCTTTTGTGTAACTGACCTTTGAACAGCAGAGGCGAGCATTTGGTATTTTAAATGGAGATGTTTGTCTTTTTGAATTTTTTGTTCCTCGTCTCTGTTGCTGAAGACACAGGGGCTGCATTTAAGAGGTCCTGCTGAGATATCTGGGGACCCTCCTCAAATTTTTGTCATTTTTTCTGGATATCTGGGGTGGATTGGGAAATAAATTGGACATGGAGGAAAGTTGGACATTTTCTAGATTCTGGGTTCAGATTGGTATATTTTAGCATAGCTTCAGTAAGGTGTGATAGGAAAACGGCAGGATTCTCCTTGGGCTCCAATGTAATTTCTCTAAGTTTCTCATAATTAACTGCCTTCTGGGCACTTTTGTCCATGCCTGCGAGGAGACAGGCAATTATGCGGTCTCTTCGCCAGATGCCATCGTCTTCCAGTTGGTGAGTCCAGCCTGGGTCTCTACAGGGGACTGTATCATTGGCCACTGGATTTTGTATAGAGGCTTGATTGTGGAGCTCATCTGCATGTGTTTCAGCTGAATGCCAGATGTGTTATTTTTCATCAGGTGTGAAGGTAGAGGTTAGAGTTATGTAAATGTCATGCCAAGTTAAATCAAATAATTTGATTATGTGCAGGAATTCCGTGCAATAATGAGAGGGATTTTCAGAGAAGGATCCCAGATGCTGTTCGAACTGCGACAACTCAGACATGGTGAAAGGAACATGAATGCAAACAATGCATTCACCCCCAGCCAGCCGCTTCGTGAAGAGGGAGAATGGAAGAGGTAGTGACTGGCTGGAGTCGTTTTTGAGTGGGTAACAGGTGGAGAAGGAGGAGGAGTGGGGTTTGGGGCTGAAGGCTTGGGCGCAGGAGGGCCACCAGGGTGGAGGATTCAGACAGGTGAGGAGTGGATGCATGAAAATGAGAATACGGAGGGGATTCATCTGCAGGGCCAAAAGGGGTTTGAAGGAACGAGTTTCAGAGGAAGGAGAGATCAGGAGGGTTTTCATTAAGAAGAATAATTTCGTGAGGGGTACAAGGTTGATATATGGAGGGTCAGGATCTAAGGAAGAAGAAAGACTCAATATAGAGAACCTCTTGCCATTTGTCATTCCTCGTTGTAAAGTTGTCAAGGTCTCTGAGAATTTGAAAGTCAAAGGTGCTGTTCTTGGGCCATCGGCTGTCATTATCTAATCTGTATTGGGCCCAGGCTGTGTTGCAATTAAAAACTAAATGCTTTAGCTTTTTGCTCCCCGGTAAGCCAAGTTTGGCAAGGTTGTGAAGGAGATAGCCCAGTGGAGAGGACGTAGTAGTGTGGGCTTGTTTGACAGCGATTTGGACTAGTTAGAGGAGGCCAACGGTGTCTGCTTTTGTTCTAGGCATTCCCAGATAAAAGACAGAGACCCAGAATCCTCTTTCTAATGAGGACAGTTAAGCTGAAAAGAAACAGGCATCCTCAAGATTCCTTCTTGCTTAGTCCCACTGGTCCTCTAAGGACCGGGATGGCAGACCTGACTTTCTCAGGTACCACAGAAAGCCAGGGAAAGGCAGATCTTACCAGTCTGCTGGATTAGTGTCTGATGTTGGATGTTCTGGTTGGAATCAGCAAAGGGCCTAAAGCCGTGCAAGGAAGAGAGAGAGAGAAGGGAGGATGAGAAAGGAGGAGGGGACGGGGGTTAGAAAGTGAAATACCCATTGTGGGTGGTGAGAGATGGATTCCTCAGACCTGAGGATTTTGAGAACACATCGGGGAGTAGTCCCGGCTTGAGCTTTGTAGTTCCCTTCAGGTTAGCTGTCTTCCTCATGCAAATCACTCAAAATGTGAAGTGAGAGACAAGATGGGGTAGGTGGCCAGAGACCCTCAGGATCCAGGAGTTACCCTGGGATGAGCTGCCACTGCCCATTGCTTCCTGGGTTGCGTGAGAGCCTCTACCCCCCAACACCCATCCCAGGTTTCAGCACCAAATATAAGAGTTAAAGAAAAAGGAAAGAAACACAAAAAGTGTTTCAACTGTCAGAGACAGGTTCATTCTGGAGAGGGCTCCTGGCTGATTCAGTCAGATGCCCTCTCTCTTACATACTAAGAGTATGAAAGGGTTTAGGGTAAAAGAGTTTATCACAGGCTTCGAATGTTTCTGTGTGGAGGAGACGTTTATTGTGGGGTTGGAATGTCTGTTCAGAGGGGAGGTAATCTTGGGGTTGGCATCTCTCCAGTTTAAGGGCAGGTTATTTCAGGGCTGGCATGTCTCTGGTTGGAGAGGGGCTTATCTCAGGGTTGGAATGTTTCTGGTTGGAGGTGTCATTTGTGATTTATGGTCATGCTGACATTAGCCTTTAGGCTGATGCTTTTTCGGTGGGTTTAGGCAGTTTTTGATCAAGCAAAACTTTAAAATGGCCTTGCAGCCAAGATGGTGATGCTCCTGCTCTGTCAGTTATCTTATTCTCTTGGTCTCACTTCTCACTTCTGTCACTTCCCAGACTGGAGAGTTTTGGTACCATCTAGGGCGGAAAATGGGGAGAAAATTTCTCATATTGTTTTTTAGTCTGCTCAAACATCTTTGGAATTTTTTTTTTTTAATTTTTCTTTTCAAATGCAAGTTATTGAGTGTAAAATACTTTATTTCAATTTGTTTCTTCTGCAGCTGTTAGAATTCTATTTTTAAAACTAAAAACCTAGGCATTACTTTTTTTTTTTTTTTTACATAAAAACACTACACAGTAGGCAGAAAGTATGCACTATTCTCACTGATACCCAAGTGGGTAGGGAGAGAAAATGCAAAGAAGTACAAGAAGGAAAAAATGATTTATTATGTTACAATATCATTTTGGCACATTGGTTTTGTGGTATCAATATGACCTGAGATAAGGGGCTGATACATCTGCTAAAATTCTGACATGAGGTCTTCCATTCTCAGGGATGACCTGAATCATGCCTGACAAAAAGACAGAAAAGTACAGACTACATAAAGACACCACAGATGAGTTGTTTTTTTTTTTTTTTTTTTTTTTTTTCAGATTCTGCATTGCAGTGACCAAGAACTAGGTATATAGTTGGGTGGAATGGTCCAGGTCTCTCTGTTAGAGGTAGGCAATGAATAGAAGAGTAGATTGGAATAATTCATAAGAGTAGGTGATCTCTGAAGGGAAAATTATCTGTAAGTTCCACTCAAAAGGGAAAGGGAGGAAAGCATAGAAGGGGCATCACGATGAACTGAAACAGAGAATGGGTCTAGGTCATGTAGTCCTCCTCTTTCTTGTAAAGACTGATTACCTGAAATATCAAGCCACATGAGGTTGGTGGGTTCCATGCTCCTGTCTCAAGGCCAACCCAGTCTCTAATTTGCCCACAACCTTTCCAAACACATTTAGATATATAGGATGCAAATCCTCCACTCCCAGCTTCACTTCCTCCAGATGAACATTGTTCCAGGTATGACACATCTGAGTCCTTACCTTTCTGTTTTCTAGGCCATAACTCATGTGGTCATTTGGGGGCTGGAAATACTATGTGAATGCAGACCTCAGATAATGAGGATGGTGCCCATCAGAATGCCCACGAGGCCTGCAACCAACTTGAGGTTGCAGATTTGCTTTACACCAAATGGTCTCTGTCAGCTCTGACATAGGGGTGGAAATCTCAGGTTCTGAGAAAAAAGAAACAGGTAGGATCACAAGGATCACAAACAGGTAGATTTGTGTGTGCATTTAGAAATGTACAAGACTCCTAGACTTTGGGAGAATAGTGAAACCAAGTATTATAAAACTTTGCAATTGTGGGAAATGAAGTTGTGGCAATGAGGGCTAAAGGTCATAAGACAATGTGGACTTGGGATAGAATCAGAGAATATACACACCATGGAAGGATTTAAAGATACCCCAGTGCTTGAGGAGTGACTCTTCCAGGCCCCAGTGCTCCATCTTGTAGTCATAAAAATCATCAATGGAGGGGAGAAAAGTGAGGTAACTGAGCCCGAGGAAGGAGCGGTCACTCATGGAGTAGAAAGTTGTCTCGGAAATACCTTCTGGAACTAAGCGTCCATTTTAAAACCAAGTGATGTTGATCACAGGAGGAAAGATGTTGTCCACTAGACAGGTGAGAGTGTTGGGAACACCCAGGACCGCAGAAGATATGAGAAACACAGATACTTCAGGACGTTCTGCAAGGAAGATAGTGCACTTGTTTGAGTTTACAATTACCATGCCTTGAGTTTATTGAACATCTTGGGGGAGGCTTTCCATTCACAATTCCTTAGCTGTTTGTGAGATTCTTCCTGTCCTTTCAAAAAATAGGTGCAAACTTCATCTTATCTGTATGAAACTCAAAACACTTCCTTGCCTTTGGGGATTTACAGGGAAGTGTGTGTGTGTGTGTGTGTGTGTGTGTGTGTGGCCATGCACATGTGCACGCCAAGAGGCCAAATGGTGGGAACATTCTTATTTAGGAACACAATGAGTATCTCACGGAAACTGGGGAAAAGATGTTTAAAGATTAAATGAATATGATGTCAAATGAATATTTGTCAGGAAATGTACTGGGAAGGAGGAAAATTTATAGTGCAATGGGAAGAGAAGCTAACCCTGGGGAAGGCACAGATGAGACCTAGAATGTGAGATACATGGAGTGAAGACAACTAGAACCGTAGACACTTACCATTCATGGCAGGTGTAAAGTTAGAAACTTTAATCAAGCTGTCTAAATTTCCTTTTGCCACAATTATGTTTCTCAGGGCATTCCGTGTTTCAAATATGGTAAAATTGCTGAACTTAGGCAGCCTACACACAGTCTTCTTTTTTTCCATTTCCACGGCTCATCTCCATCAAATTCACATGTAAACTAGCCAAAGGCACCATATGTCTGATAGACATTTGTGCCATAAGTGCCCACATGGTTATCTGGTGACTGACCATTCCAGACCAGGAAGATAAGAGTAGGCAGGCAGAATACAGAGGAAAAAAAAAAAACCAAATTAAACAAAAAAGCGTAAGAGACTGTGCTCCAAATATCATAGTGTCGTAGTCTGTTTGGGCAACTATAACAAAACACCATAAATAGTGTATAGAATTCTGCTTCTGGCCTCCCAACATTAATATTCTTCTTATATACAAAATATATTTATTCCATCCCAACAGTTTCAAAAGACCTAATTTATTCAAGCATCAGTATTAAAGTCTGAAGTCTCATCTAAATATGGTCTAAGTTAGATATGTGGAAGATTCAACATACAAGTTATTTTGAGGTAAATTGCTCTTCAGCTATGAACCCGTGAAATCAAACATGTTATGCACTTCCAGAATACACTAGTGGGACAGGCATAGGATAGACATTCCCATTCCAAAGAGAGAAATAGGGAAAACGAGAGGAGTGAGAGGTCTCAAACAAATCCAAAACTTTACAGCTAGAGAACAACAATTTTTGGCTTGAAGCCTTGACTTGGGTTGGAGATCCCACTTTCTGGATTCACTGGGGCAAAGGTTGGGCCTCCACATCTTCAGAGGACACTGCCCTCATGTCTTTGGGCAACTCTATCCTTATGACAATTTGTTATGGTGGCCCCTCCTCTGCAGTGGCTTAGGGCCTGGGTCATGAGTCCATGTCTTATCCCTGTGGTTGTGCTGCATATTGTCCCAGCAAGGGCTCTCTGAAGGCCCCACACTCACAAGGGCTGTTTCACTCTGGGCCTGTGTTGAGAGTGGCAATTCCAAAGATCTCCAAAATGCCTTTGGAGCCATTTTTCCATTGTTTTGGACCACGGGTCCTGGATTCTTTTCAGATGGCTAATGAATCTCCCCATTGTCTTGATTAATACCAGCTGGCTTCTGTTCAGTGGCTGATCCATACTAATCTCCTAGTATGGTGGTCCCTTGGCCACATCCATCTTCTAGTGGTCCCTTGGCCACATCCATCTTCTCTCCAAAATATGCTTTCTAATATTTTATAATATGGGTAGGCTGACAATTTTCCAAATTTTAAGTTCTGCTCCCTTTTGATTCATAATTCTATTTTGAATAATTTGTCTTTTCACAAAGTACTATAAATAGTCAAGAGAAGTGAAGCTGCACCTTAAACACTTTGCTTAGAAATTTCCTCAGTCTGAGACTTTCATAGCAAGTGCAGCTGAACCTGGGACGGTCCAGCTCTGTGGGGGAGGGGTGTCCACCATTACCGAGGCAGCCCACCAGGACGGAGGTAGTCGGCCAATGCTGAGGCAGCCTGCCGCTGCCAAGGCAACCTGCCATTGCTGAGGCAGCCCACCATTGCCAAGGCAACCCGCCACAGCAGAGAGACTCCACATCAACAGAGGCGGGCCACCATCACCAAAGCAGTTCTAACTACACCCATATAAACAGGACTGCAGGAAAGTTCACTCGGCAGCGGGGCGGAGCCCACAGCAGCTCAGCAAAGCCTCTATAGGCCGACAGTGACTAGGCTGCCTCCTTGCTGGGCAGGGCAGGTCTGAAGGCAAAAAAAAAAAGAAGTCGGCAGCATAACAGAAACTCATAAATAAAGCCCCAAATCCCTGGGAGATAGCACCTGGGAACAAAAAGCAGCTTATGAGTTCTGCTGCAGCAGACCTAAACATACCTGCCCAGCAGCTCTGAATGAACAACAACAGAGCTCACAGCTCACCATTTGAGCTCCTATAAAGAAGAGACCGTCTCCTCAAGCAGCTCACTGACCCCTATATATCCAAAGAGACACCTCATAAAGGAGAGATCAGATTGACACTAGGCAGGTATCCTTCTGGGACAAAGATAGCAGAAGAAGAAAACTGGTAACAACCCTTACTGTTCAGCAGCTGCTGCAGGTGAACCCCAGGCAAGCAGGGCATGGAGTGAACCTCAGCAGACCTACAGCAGAGGGGCCAGACTGTCAGAAGGAAAACCAAGAAACAGAAATAACCTCATCATCAACAAACAGAACGTCAATCTGATAGATTTGAGACCCAATCTGAAAGCCAGCAACTACGAAGTCGACAGGTGCATAAATCCTTAAAGATGGGAAGAAACCAGCACAAAAAGGATGAAAACACCCGAAACCAGAACACCTCTCCTCCTAAAAGGGATCACAACTCCTCACCAGCAAGGGAACAAGGTTGGA
>NW_022437023.1:74918-109540 GCF_009761245.1 Sapajus apella | reverse complement strand
TGTAGGGACATGGATGAACCTGGAAAACATCATTCTCAGCGAACTGACAGAAGAGCAGAAGATCAAACACCGCATGTTCTCACTCATAGGCGGGTGTTGAAGAATGAGAACACATGGACACAGGGAGGGGAGCACTACACACTGGGGTCAGTTGGGGGGAAATAGGGGAGGGACGGTGGGGGGTGGGGAGCTGGGGAGAGATAGCAAGGGGAGAAATGCCAGATGCAGGTGATGGGGAGGAAGGCAGCAAATCACACTGCCACGTGTGTACCTATGCAGCAATTTTGCATGTTCTTCACATGTACCCCAAAACCTAAAATGCAACAAAATAAATAAATGGGGAAAAAAAATACCCCCACCAAAAAAAAAAAAAAGAAATTTCCTCAGTCTAATTTCCAATGAAATTGGGGAAATTAAAATAAGTAACTGAATTACATTGAGTATGTCAGCTCACTACATTGATCTTCATAGTTTGCATATGTAAAATTAATTGACCCATCATTCTAAGAAATGTGTAAGCTAATAAAATAAGTATGCAGATGTGTATTTTAATAACAAAGAGTGCATGGAAGTCTGGGAGGAGCCAAGGTCAGGACCCCGCCTGGATGCATCAGTGGCTGCACAGGCTTCAGGCAGCCTACTGCCTACTCCTCACCACAGTATACCTGACCCACCACAGCCGCTGGGCATGGAGTTCACCACCCACCCCAGGAGAGGGAGCTGGATAACCATCGCCTGCTAAATGTGCTCGCCTACATGGAGACCTTCTGGAGTTGCATGTGCTTCACACTGCTGGAGCTGGTGGGCTTGCCTCAAGCTGCTATAAGTCACCACACTCCGAACAATGGCTGCCTATGGGCTGCCTGGGCCCTGCAATGGATGTCCTCTATGAGTGCACCTGGCATCTGCCCAGCACCTCTGAAGCTGCCTCACCTGTGTCCTTCTGGCCATGTTCCTCATCCACTACGTGCAGTGGTTCTTGTTTTCCCACTTCTGATTCCAGGAGGAAAAACAACAAACATCACTCTGTTCATGGGTATTGGGATTCATGTTCTGCACCTATAACAGCTACCTGCAGAGCAGATATTTGAGCCAATATGCAGTGCGCTGATAACTGGGTAACAGATTTGGGTTTTTAAGCAAGTTTTGTCTTGTGGCTAATTGGCATGCTGATAAACATCCATTCTGATCATATCCTAAGGAATCTCAGAAAATCAGAGGAGACTGTATACAAAATTTCCAGGGGAGGCCTATTTGAACATACAACTGTGGCCAACTAGTTTGAAGAAATTGAGTGGTATTGTCAGATTAAAGCACTGACAAATTTAATGTCTGAAAGTATATTTCCTGCATGGAAATAGGTCCTCCACAAGAGGTGACCTGACCTCAAATGATCTACCCCCTTGGCCTCCCAAAATGCTGGGATTACAGGCATGAGACATCACTCCTGGCCCCTAAGAAGTCTTTACTGTGCTGTACCCCACCACATCCCACTCCGCATCCCTCCACTCCTACTATGCTTCAGGTGGCTGGGATACAGGAGAAACACAATAGACAGCAATTCTGCTTTTCATGTAGCTTTCTACATTTCTGGTTATCTCTATTCTAAAAAAAAATTTCTTCTAATAGGAGCCAAGGAACATCTTGTTTTTTCTTCCTCTATACTTTCAATTAAGCAAGTTATTCACTTGTATTCTCAAAAGCCCCAAAATTTTAAATATCTGTATTTTCAAAATGCTTTAAAATGTGTTATATCATGTAGAACTGTTCGTATTAACCATTCATATGCCATTTTCTTCATCCTGATTTCTTCTGCTTGGCATGCTCCTTATGATCTGTGCCTGGTGCTGTCTACATTCAGTGGAAGTTTGTGGAAATGATGTACATCAATGAGAATTGTCTCAATTAATGATAAAGTATCAAGTCCTATGTGGGGCTTCACATTGTGTGAGTTAGCCTCAGAATTATTGGTATAGCTATTTGAAGTTTCTGATGGTCTTCAGTATTCCCTCCAGCATTCTAATGGTCTTCAGTATTCCCTCCTCTACGAACACAGAGGTGTTTTCCTTGTTCCATTCAGAATCTACTCAGTTTATTCTGTAGCCTCCAACTTCCTGCACAACAAACTGCAGGGCTTCCTCACACAGTTCTAACCTACCTTTTATCTTGCAGGAATCTCTTGAGGTTCTAGTAGCAGACTGAACACTTTTTTGCAATGTCATTAGAATTTTACCTATTATTACTTTAAAATTTTTATTTATAAATTTATTTAGTAGGCTGCGGTTTTTCATACATAGGATCAGAACACAATCAAACAGTCAGAGCCTAGCTTCAGAGCTTCAGTTAAAAGCTAGTTCAGGCAAAGCTCTGCTACCAGAAATAGATAATGGACCTCTCTCTCTCTCTCTCTCTCTCTCTCTCTCTCTCTGTGTGTGTGTGTGTGTGTGTGTGTGTGTGTGTGTGTGTGTGTGTGTTTGTGCTGTGTATGCAGCCTTCAAAAGATTTGGGGAGACTTGGTATACTGACATTCACCCTGCCTTCGATCTCACCTACCCATTACATGTTTGACGGCTTCCTAGTTGTTTTTGAGCCTAGGATTCTATCTAGCTTTACATTTAGCAATGCAGAATGTTAGTAAATTGACTCATATAAGAGGAATGAGTATCATTTTGACACTGAACAACATGAGATTTTCTTTTGTCTGCTAAGGAAAACAAAATGTTTCTCCTGGTAATTTAGTGAAAAAGGTGCAAGTTTAAATCATATAATTTTCCCCAATAATCTGCTAGTACTCTAAAATATTTAGAAACATATTTTAGATAATGCTATTTAATATAAATACTGTAGTTAAGTTGAATAGTCTGCTAAGTTATCATTGTTATTTATATTAATGTAGGTTTTCTGAGAAAAATACTCCATGAAAAGCATTCAAATGTGTTGTAGGCAACTCATGTAACACAAAAGTCTGTACTTTTTTCAAGTGTTTTGCATTTTATTATCAGTTCCATGGCCTCTTTATGGTCACAAAACCCAACAGTGGTTACAGTTCCATCATAATAACAGAGGCTGGATGGAACTTGTAGAAAGTGCATCTATTTCATAATAACAAAACTGGAATGTAAATACGAGTTCTTGTTTATATTAATCAGTGCATGATCTTGGACCATTGATGTATATCATTTCTACCCTGCAATTTTATCTGTAAAATGGAAATGGTCTTACTTCATAATCCATTAATATGCTAAAACTAAACTATATATGTAAATGCAGCTGTTGAATTAATCGGCACAGTCATTCACACTATCACTTTTTATCCCTTCAGTGTCTCAAGCATCTGTAATAACAATCTTGTTCTCCTTTTCTTATTGGTAATTTCTGTTTCTCTCTTCTTTCCTAGAATTTTATCAATTTTATTAATCTTCACAAAGAACCATCTTTGGATTTCTGTTTTTTGTTTTGTTTTGTTTTGTTTTTAAAAGGCAGAGTCTCACTCTGTCACCCAGGCTGGAGTGCAGTGGTGTGATCCTAGCTCACTACAGTCTCGACCTCCAGGGCTCACGCGATCTTCCCACTTCAGCCTCTGGAATAGGAGTAGCTGGGACTAGATGTGTGTCACTGTGCCTGGGTAATTTTTAAGTTTTTTGTAGAGAGGAGGTGTTACTATGTTGCCCAGGCTGGTCTTCAACTCTTGGCTTCAAATGACCCTTCCTCTTCATCCTCCCAAAGTGCTGAGATTACAGGTATGAGACCACCACACCCAGCCCAGCTTTGTTAATTTTTCTGTTTGCTGGTTTTCTGTTTGCTGTTTCACTGTTGTCTGGTTTTGTTTTTATTAATTCTTTCTTTCTTTTTTGCTTTTTGTCTTTGCAACATTTAATCATTTTTTAAAAATTTTACTTTAAGTTCTGGGATACATGTGCTGAATATGCAGGTTTGTTACATAGGTATAAATGTACTATGGTGGTTTGCTGCACCTATCAACCCATAATCTAGGTTTTAAACCCTGCGTGCGTTAGGTAATGCTCTCCCTCCCCTTTCCCTCTACTCCCTAACCTGCCCCAGTGTGTGATATTCTCCTGTGTGTTCTCATTGTTGAGACATGTGAGACATGGACAAGGGTTCTCATTGTTCAGTCTCCACTTATGAGTGAGAAGATGTGGTGTTTGGTTTTCTGTTCCTGTGTTAGTTTGCTGAGGGTGTTGATTTCCAGCTTCATCCATGTCCCTGCAAAGGACATGAACTCATTCTTTTTTATGGCTGCATAGTATTCCATGGTATGTATGTGCCACATTTTCTTTATCCAGGCTATCTTCGATGTGTTTTCCCCGTCATTTCTTTATGAATTCTGCAAAAGAGGTGAAGAACAGTCTTGCATGTCTGTAAATAGATATCTGTGTAAATAGACATCTTTATTTCTGCCTTCATTTAATTGTTTATCCAGTCAACATTCAAGAGCCAGTTGTTCAGTTTCCATGAAGCTGTGCGATTCTGAGTTAGTTTCTGAATTCTGAGTTCTAATTTGATTGCACTGTGGTCTGAGAGACTGTTTGTTATGATTTCCATTCTTTTGCATTTGCTGAGGAGTGATTTACTTCCAAGTATGTGGTCAATTTTAGAGTAGGTGCGATGTGGTGCTGAGAACAATGTATACTCTGTGGATTTTGAGTGGAAAGCCTGTAGATGTCTATTAGGTTTGCTTGGTCCAGATCTGAGTTCAAGTCCTGGATATCCTTGTTAATTTTCTGTCTTGTTGATCTGTCTGATATTGACAGTGGAGTGTTAAAGTCTCCCACTATTATTGTGTGGGAGTCTAAGTCTCTTTGTAGGTCATTAAGAACTTGTTTTATGTATTTGGGTGTGCCTGTATTGGGTGTGTATATATTTAGGATCATTAACTCTTCTTGTTGCATTGATCCTTTTACTATTATGTAATGCTCTTCTTTGTCTCTTTTGATCTTTGTTGGTTTAAAGTCTATTTTATCAGAGAGTAGGACCACAACTCCTGCTTTTTTTTTTTTTTTTTTTTTTTGCTCTCCATTTGCTTGGTAAATCTTCCTCCATCCCTTTGTTTTGAGCCTATATGTGTCCTTGTATGTGAGATGGGTTTCCAGGATACAGCACACCAATGAGTTTTGACTATTTATCCAATTTAGCAGTCTGCTTCTTTTGATTGGGGCATTTAGTCCATTTACATTTAGGGTTAATATTGTTATGTGTGAGTTTGATCCTGGCATTTTGATGCTAGCTGGTTGTTTTGCCCATTAATTGATGCAGTTTCTTCATTGTGTCAATGCTTTTTACCATTTGGTACATTTTTGGAGTGGCTGGTACTGGTTGTTCCTTTCTATGTTTAGTGCTTCTTTCAGGAGCTCTTGTAAGGCAGGCTTGTGGTGATGAAATCTCTCAGCAATTGCTTGTTCATAAAGGATTTTATTTCTCCTTCACTTATGAAGCTCTGGATATGAAATTTAGGTTGAAAGTTCTTTTCTTTAAGGATGTTGAATATTGGCCCCCATTCTCTTCTGTCTTGTAAGGTTTCTGCCAAGAGATCTGCTGTGAGTCTCATGGGTTTCCCTTTGTGGGTAACCTGACCTTTCTCTCTTGCTGCCCTTAGCATTTTTTCCTTCATTTCAACGCTGGTGAATCTGATGATTATGTGCCTTTGGGTTGCTTTTCTTGAGGAATATCTTTGTGGTGTTCTCTGTATTTCCTGGACTTGAATATTGGCCTGCCTTGCTAGGTTAGGGAAGTTTTCCTGGATAATATCCTGAAGAGTGTTTTCCAGCTTGGATTCATTCTCTCTGCCACATTCAGGTACACCTGTCAAACATAGATTAGGTCTTTTCACATAGTCCCATATTTCCTGGAGACTTGTTTATTTCTTTTCACTCTTTTTTCTCTAATCTTGCCTTCTTATTTTATTTCATTGAGTTGATCTTCAATCTCTGATATCCTTTCTTCTGCTTGGCCAATTCAGCTATTGAAACTTGTGTATGCTTCACAACATTCTCATGTTATGTTTTTCAGCTCCATCAAGTCATTTATATCCTTCTTTAAGCTGTTTAATCTCATTAGCATTTCATCAAATGTTTTTCAAGTTTCTTAGTTTCTTGGCATTGGGTTAGAACGTGTTCTTTTAGCTCAGAAGTTTGTTATTACCCACCTTCTGAGGCTTGTTTCTGTCAATTCATCAGACTCATTCTCCATCAAGCTTTGTTCCATTGCTGG
The DNA here is from genome assembly GCF_009761245.1 of Sapajus apella. Classification (NCBI taxonomy): domain Eukaryota; kingdom Metazoa; phylum Chordata; class Mammalia; order Primates; family Cebidae; genus Sapajus; species Sapajus apella. The sequence goes on along the minus strand of NW_022437023.1, from coordinate 103,312 downwards.
TGAGGAGTTGTGATCCCTTGGCAGAGGAGAGGCATTCTGGTTTTGAGTGTTTTCATCCTTTTGTGCTGGTTTCTTCCCATCTTTATGGATTTATCTACCTGTGGTCTTTGTAGTTGGTGATTTTTGGATGGGTTCTCTGAGTGGATGTCCGTTTTGTTGATATTGAAGTTATTTCTTTCTGTGTTTTAGTTTTCCTTCTAACAGTCAGGCCCCACTGCTGCAGGACTGCTGGATATCCACTCTGGACCCTGCTTGCCTTGGCATCACCTGTGGTGGCTACAGAACAGTAAAGGTTGCTGCTGGTTTCTTCTGTTTTCTTCATCCCACAGATATCCACCTGTCAGCCTGAGCTCTCCTTTATGAGGTGTCTTTTTGGATATACAGGAGTAGGGGAGCTGCTTAAGATGACAGTCTGTCCCTTGTAGGAGCTCAAGTGCTGAGCTGTGAGCTCTGTTGTTCTGTTCAGAGCTGCTGGGCAGGTATACGTTTAAGTCTGCTGCAGTGGAAATCAACAACTGCCTTTTTTCCCAGGTACTCTGTCCTGGAAAGGTGGGGCTTTATTTATAAGTTCCTGACATGCTGCTGCCTTTTTTCAGAGCTTCCCTGCTCACCAAGGAGATAGCCTAGTCACAGTCTGCTAGCAGAGGCATTGCTGAGCTGCCGTGGGCTCTGCCCAGCTGCTGTGTGAACTTGCTTGTGGTTTTGTTTACAAAGGTATAGTTAGAACTGCCTCAGTAATGGCAGACTGCCTTGGTAATGGTGGCCTGCCTCAGTAATGGCGGACTGCCTCGGTAATGGTGGATGCCCTTCCCCAACAGAGCTGGACCATCCAAGGTCCAGCTGTGCTTGCTGCAAAACTCTCATTTCAGAGCATTTCAGTTTGCTGGTCTTTGTTGGGGTGGGACCTGCCAAACCAGATTACCTGGCTCCCTGTTTCAGCCCCATTTTTTTCAGTTGAATGGGTGGCTTTGTCTCCCAGGAGTTCCAGGCTCCAGTTGAAATGGCTGCCCAAATTTGTGTGAGTTTTTTTGCGGAGACCCACTGCGTCGGCTGAAACAGCCGTGCTGGAAACTCGTGGCAATTTTCAGCCTGGGAATCTCCTGGTCTCTGGGCAGTAATAACTCCTTTGGAAATGCAGTGATCACTCACCCTCTATGTTGTTCTCACTGGGAACTGCACTCCAGAGCTGTTCCTTTTTAGCCATCTTGGATCCTCCCCAGGTAAAACAAATTTTTAATGAAGATCATTTTGTTTGTTATTAATATGATCATACTGAATATATTGTGATTTAGGTATTTGTGGTATGCATTCTTTCTTCCAGTTATTTTTTGCTTATATATGTAAAAGAGCATGTATCTACAATTCTTTGAACACATTCTTAATCTCTGACAGCTGACAGGTATCCACCATTCTTAAATATTCTTACTTTCTATGATCATCTTTTTCTTTTTTTCTCAAGCTCTAGAATCTTTCACAGCTCTGGCACCTTTTAGAAGAGTCTGGTTAAAAAGCTAGATCAAGATCTGTGTGTTAGGTGGGCTCATTGCTATGGGACTGTTAAAAATCTAAGGTCTTATTTGTGGACATACACGTAAACATCTATACATTTGATTCTATAGCTACTTAATTATATTAAAAACCATATGTCTACATTTAGCCTTCCTAGTAACAAAAATTATGAAATCTATAAAAGGATTTAAAAATTTGCAATCATTGGAGATCTTTTGAAGCAGACAGAATACATGAGGAGATAAATATTGAGAAAAGGCAAGTAAACTAGGTGAGTTCAACATTTGCTGTGAGTTTTCCCTGATGGTGCTTTTCAGTCTAAAGTAGTAGTTGGTGGAATAAAGCTCAAGCAAAAAGATGCAGTCTTACCAGGAAAAGAAGACCAAGGCTGGAGTTTGGTGCTGAAAGAAGTAGTTGCTATTGAGGAGAAAAGTCCCCCCAAAAGATGAAAACTCAAAGAGAAGGCTGTATTCTCCATGCAAATTTCTTTAACATGCAGAAATTTGGGCTTTCCTCTATATTCTTATTTAAGATGTTCCACTCAAACTCTACAAATGGTGCGCCACTGCACTCCAGTTTGGGTGACAGAGCAAGACTCTGTCTGAAATAAAATAGAATAAGAAATTTTTAAAAGTTCCACAAATCTTAAAGACCTAAGTTCTGACATACCTCTACTCACTTACCATTAGGAGAGAGAAAAATGTACTAAGAAAGGCAAGTAAAGAGGAATAAAAGAAAAACAACAGAGGGGGCAAAAACTAAAAGCAGCAAGGTGGTAGGCTTAAATTCAGTACTTCAGTAATCTCATTAAATGCATAGCTCTAAACTGGATAAATAAGCAAGACTTTGACCATATGCTGTCCATAAGAAATGCATTTTAAGTATGAAGACACTGATTAAAAATATAAGGATGAAAAAATATACACTGGGTATATACTAGTAAGAGGGCTGGAGTGGCTACATTACTATCAGACAAAGAAAACTTTACAAATAAGGAATAGTACTAGAGATAAGCTTTTCACAATGAAAAAGAGTCAATACATCAAAAAGACATGTAATCCTAAGTGTGTGGGTACCAAATGTTGTATACAGATTCTTTCCAAGTTCACATAGAAAATATATAAAAATATACCATATATATTGACATTAAAACATTTCCATGACTCTAAAAAGCAATGATAACATTGGACAAAGTTGCCAAAAAAACAGTCATTTAAAGACTCTGGAAATTGATCAAAGGACATGAACATTGAGAAGCATTTAGTTAAGAGAATCTATACTGGAGCCCAATTAAAATGGCAAAATCAGTATTATTTTGTCCAGAGTCTGCCTTCACCAACCCCCTCCACCCCAACTTACGGTGCAGAATTTCTACATGTGTGAGCAGGACAGGCCGTGGAATTAGACAGCTCTTCTACCCTGCCAGAGGGAGCACACATTGTTTAGAAAAGAGCGTGTGCACACATGCACACACACACACACACACACACACACACACACACTCCGTCAAAATACTGTCTTGGGGTTTTGTAGAAGACAGCATAGATCTCAGGGCAAATAATTAAGGAAGGTTAACATCACAACTAGCTTGAAGTCATGATGGCAGGCCAGTCAGGAATTTTAACAGTGAGACCCAGAGAATGAGATAGTCAAAAATAGCCTTGCTAACATCTCATTTATCCCCAGTGGTGTGGAAAGCTGTCTGTATGAGCTTGGTTAAGCTTGCTCAGTAAAGACCTGCCTGAATACAAGGCCATGTGAAGGCAGAAAGTAAAAACTGGGACATACCTGTAAAGTCCTGGAACTTTGAAAGCATTTCCCAAGTCACACTCAATTCAATAGCAAAGTGTGGAAGCCTTAGCAAAACATTTCATCAATCATAGGCTGACATTAAGCTATGATGACCAGGGGTGACCTTAGGAAGTCAGGCTTAATAATGAAAAGAAAAATTATCAAACAAACTTAACAGAGACACTGTATGCTGCATACTAAGGGGAAACATGTCAAAGAACTAGCACAAGCCAGTCACTAATACACACAGCAAACAGCAAGAGCGTTTACTCCTAGGGACTGGGGAATCAGAATTTGGTTAATACATTACATTATCTAAAATATCAATATTAAACAAAAATTATAAGACATGCAAAGAAACTGGAAAATTTTACCAATACATAATAGATAGGAAAAGAAGAAGCCAACAGAACCTGTCTCTGAGGAGACAGGTTAAAATGATCTCATTTTAAATTGCTCTCATTCTTGAGCATTCTCATTCTTGAGCATAATGAGGAAACACTCTTTAAGGCAGATGAGAAAGAGAGTGTTCAAGTAGTGGTTCTGAGTTGTGAAAAAAAATAATAAGAGGGTGGGAAATATTTTAGCTATCTTGGAACACATAAAATTGTGAAAATATGTTGAGAAAGTTCTATACAGCAATTTCCAACTGCTGTATAATAGGTGTTCCAGAAAAAATAGACTAGAAAGAATATAAAATACAATAAAAAAGACTTTTTTTTTTTTCCTGAGGGAAAGGAAGACTTTAGTCTCTGGCTAGATAAGATTCATACAATTTAAAGGAAACAAGTGGAATTATGAAAATATACAAATAGTTATGTAGCTGTAGGGATGAACAGTTTTACTACAAAATCAGAAAATAAAATAGTAATAAAAATGATCTAATGGCTTCCAAGAGGGAAATAAAGTTTACACATAAAAGGGCAAGAACCAGACCAGAATCAGATTTCTTATCTGAAATATCAGAAGCCAGAAAACAATGGGAAGGGAAAAAAGGCTGCCAATGTTAACACATGGGGAAGCAGGGTGTTGGCAGGAAAGGCAGTGTAAGGGAGGAGAGATTTGTACTGGGAGGAAGAGACAATGGAGAGAAGACAGCCTGAGCAGAAGCTGTGAGAGTAGACAGACACCAGGGAGAGGGACTGCTAACGATGGTGTTATTTTAACACTAGCCTTGTGTGGCATGTTTTAAAATTTTCATTCTCACACCTTCCAAGACCTTCATCGCATTGTAAAAATTTTTGAATTTCTATTTTGTTTATGTTTTGGTGTAGAACTGTGTGTGCTAAAGGACACAGATTCTACTACTGGAAGAAGTTCAAGGTTCTTATTTTAGGACATTGTTAACGTAGGGATGTTAACTGGGTCATGCTCACCAGTAGGTGGGGACATTGCACTTTAGGAATGCAAGGGAGTTATTGCTTTCTCTCCTCTCCTTGCCTTGGCAGGTCTGGACTTGAGAGGCCAGTATTCCCTGAGGGGGGTAACTCAGGCACTCTTATTTCCTGAACTCATCCTTCCATGTGTTCAGGATGTGATGCAATCTGAAGTGCAGTTTTGGATGTTTGAGAAGCAGAGAAGCACCACTGGAGCAGGAGTTAAAGTCTGCTTTTGTTTGAGAACTGAGGAGCTCAGTATTCTACATACTCTCGCAGGTAAGAGATTGCCACTATAACATCACATGCTTGAAACAAACTTCGCTGCTGTCATTCCAGTGCAGGCCACTATCTTTTTTCACATTGAGTGTTCTGCCACCATCTGCAGCATTCTTGATATTTCAATAAAAATAATATTTTATTTTACAATTACAACTTTAAATTTATCAGGATACCAGTATATAGTTTGAAGAGCAAACAATAGAGATGTATTTTAATGAAAACAAGAGCCCTTCACGCCATTCCTTTCCTCCACTGACATTATCCCCAGCTCAATGGCTTTTAACAGTAATATGTGTATCTTTATGTGGGGGTATTAAGTCAGAATCCATTGACTTCCTATTATGAAAGCAAATAATTTAGACCACCAACAATTGTATGTCTCTGACATGCTTCTTGGGATTTTATTATCTTACTATGTTTAGTTCCTCTGTAGGTAATCCCCCCACCTTTTTTTTTTTTTTTTTTTTTTTGAGACGGAGTCTTGCTCTGTTTCCCAGGCTAGAGTGCAGTAGCACGATCTTGGTTCACTGTAACCTCTGCCTCCTGGGTTTAAGCAATTCTCTACCTCAGCCTCCCAAGTACGTGGGATAAAAGGCGCATGCCACCACACCCGGCTAATTTTTGTATTTTTAGTAGAGATGGGGTTTCACCATTTTGGACAGGCTGGTCTTGAACTCCTGGGCTTGTGATCCACCCTCCTCAGCCTCCCAAAGTGCTGGGATTACAGGTGTGAGCTCTCGTGCCCGGCTTCCCTGTATTTTGAAACATAGTACTCTATTATTCTATCAGTTATATTCGAAATCGCTTGAGTTTTCTCCTTGTAGATGAAGATACTGCTAACCCTTTTATTTCCTGTTCTACTTTTTTCTTTGTTTCATATCCCAACTTCTAGCATTTATAATTTATCTTTAATATTTTCAAAGCCAACAGCATTTATGATTTGTTTGTAACCATGTATTTCTTAAACACATATATGCTCACTATTTTTATTTTATTTATTTATTTTTATTATACTTCAAATTCTGGGGTACATGTGCAGAACGTGCAGGTTTGTTACGTAGGTATACACGTGCCATGGTGGTTTGCTGTACATATCAACCCGTCATCTACATAAGGTATTTGTCCTAATGCTATCCCTCCCCTAGTCCTCCAACCCCGACAGGCCCCGGTGTGCAATGTTCCCCTCCCTGTGCCCATGTGTTCTCATTGTTCAATTCCCACTTATGAGTGAGAACACGTGGTGTTTGGTTTTCTGTTCTTGTGTTAGTTTGCTGAGAATGATGGTTTCCAGCTTCATCCGTGCCCCTGCAAAAGACATGAACTTATCCTTTTTTATGGCTGCATAGTATCCCATTGAGTATATATGCCACACCTTCTTTATCCAGCCTATCATTGATGGGCATTTGGGTTGGTTCCAAGTCTTTGCTATTTTGAACAGTGCTGCAATAAACATACATGTGCATGTGTCTTTATAGTAGAATGATTTATAATCCTTTGGGTACATACCCAGCAATGGGATTGCTGGGTCAAATGGTATTTCTAGTTCTAGGTACTTGAGGAATCACCACACTGTCTTCCACAATGGTTGAACTAATTTACACTCCCACCAATGCTCACTATTGAGAATATATTTCCTTTGTTGGACATCTTTTCATTTTCATGAAGGTTCCATTTGTGGTTTCTTTTTTCTCATATATATATAGAGTCTACTTTTTATCACATCCTCAGATATTTTGAATATTTCAACAATACTATAAAATGTATGGGATCTTACTTATCCTGTTTATCCACTTCCTGGTGCCCTTAATTCTCTAGTTTCAATCTAAAAAAAAAAAATGATTTCCAGGATTGCTGAACAGATGTTATCTTGGGATTCTCTTCATTGTTTTTTGGTTTTTGGGGTTTTTTTGATAGAAGATACTGTTTCAGGTATCTGATATTTTCCTCTTACTTGCTTTGACTACCTAATTTTGCTGAACCACACCTTCTGTTAATATCTAAAAAAGGATACACTGGAAGCACATTTTCCCAATCTTTGCATTTCTGAGAATCATTTTTATTCTAGATTCATGCCTGAATGAAATTTTGTGGGTTTATAAGTCTGGGTCTAGTCAGGAGAAAGAGGAAATCACACAGTAATGTGAAATGAGAAAGATCAATATGAAGAAATATGAGCCGTAACAAGGGATTTGAGTAATGAGAGACTGGCTAGACAGAAATAAAGAGAACACTAAAGAATGTAGCAGTTGCAGATATAATAGTGCATAGCATAATATGTAATAGCTACTTCCCTAGTGTATTAGTCAGGGTTCTGTAGAGGGACAGAACTAATAGGATAGATGTATATATAAAAGGGAGTTTATTAAGGCTTATTGACTCACATGATGACAAGGTGAAGTCCCACAACAGACTGTCTGCAATCTGAGAAGCAGGGAAGCCAGTCAGAGTCCCAAATCCTCTAAAGTAGGCCAGCCAACAGTGCAGCCTTCAGTCTGTGCTCGAAGGTCCAAGAGTCCCTGGAAAACCACTGGTGGAAGGGAGAAAGATGAAGGCCAGAAGACAGATAAAGGAAGTCAGCCCTTCCACGGTCCTCTGCCTGCTTTTATCCTGGCCATGCTGGCAGCTGATTAGATGGTGCCCAGCCAGATTGAGGGTGGGTCTGCCTCTCCCAGTCCACTGACCCAAATGTTAATCTCCCTTGGCAACACCCTCACAGACACACCCAGGAACAATACCTTGCATCAGTCAATCCAATCAAGTTGACACTCAATATTAAGCCATCACCTAGGTTAAGATAGAGCATCCAAGAAGGAGCCTTCTCCAGTTTTCTTTCCAAGGGTGAGGTCAGACCTTGTTAGGGAGGCACATGCATGGCCCACTGAATGGCAGAGTGGTTACTGTTGTGCTGCTGCTCCGGCAGGAGTTTGCTGGAATCCACCCTCTGGGACTTGTCAGAAATCCTTCCCCTACAGCATTGGGGAAAGCTGTTCCTATAGAGTTCATGGAAGTGGGGTGGTGGTGGCCTCACCAGAGGCTCTCTGCAGTAAAACTGCTAAAGTGGGTGTGCATGCCTGAGGAAGTTGCCGGGTGCTGGGTGTTGCTGGCTGCCCTACATTGCAAAAGCTGGGTGCTGAGAAAGCTGCAAGAGTCTAGTGCTGGAGAAGCCAGCTGAGAATTTGCCAAAATTAAAGACAGACAAAAAATCACAGATTACAGATCTCCAAGAACACCAAGTAGGATTAAAATAATAAAAACAAAAAAAAATTATATTTAAACTGTAAAAATGTTGAAATACATAAATACTCTTTAGAAAAGCAAAGAAGGATAAAAAAAAGTACAAGTTATAACATTTTATGTATTTCTTAAAATGGATATAACAGGTAGATATTTGTTAATATGTATTACTAAAGTTAGACAACAGAGTTATGAAATATATTTAGATATTTTCAATACATATATTATACAAAGGAAGAAATAAAGTACTACTTAAATCAATAAAGAAGAGTTAAATAATCTAATAGCAATATGGAAAATAGGTGAATGGGCAATTCACAAAACTCAAATAGCATATGCAAAGATGACCAACTTTTTCTACAATATTTGACATAGCGTAACATTATTTTAGTTTAAATAAAATTACACATTTATAAAAATTTGGGAGCATACCTTTTAAGGATTACTAATGAATTGTCTAAAAACATTGTTCTAAAAGCTGATGTGGTTTCTGGAAGATCAAGTGTGAGAATATTCAAAGGCACTTTCATTTGTTGAACAAAACACCAAGTGGAGAAATTGAAGATCCCTGTTTGCAAAATGATCCAAGTATTTAGAACAGAACTGAAATCCTGAACAATGGTTCTCTACATGTAGCAGGCAGAACATGTGACTAGTGGAAAACAGGGGTTTATGTAAACAAAAGCAGCCTAGATTTGGGCATCAAATTCGTTAATTAATGTATCCATTCATTTGTCAGATAATTATTTAGCTCCTACGAAGTGCTGTGTACTACTTCATATAAAATAGTCAACAAGGTAAAAATGTCCCTACCTTTATGGGCTGTATCTAGCAGGAAAGAAAAAATAATCACATAATAAACAGATATGCAGTATTAGGTGGTGATTCTTGCTATGAAAATAAAAATGAAGAAAGCTGAGTCAGAGGATAGAGAAACAAAGGCTTACCAGTAGTAAATATCTACGCAAGCCATGGCAGGCTCATTTCAAAAGCAGAAATATTTTATTATATTTTTCTTTGGGTTATTAGTATCAGACATAAGAATAGTGCAGTAAATCTACTACCACAGATTTTTGCACTTGTTCTTATTTGGAATAAAATGTATTGTCAAAGAATGAAGCAGGAAGACTGGGCTTATCTCCAGTCTCCTTGTAGTACAGAATATTGAGTCTGATGTGCAGACCAGCAGATCCTTTGCATATCACCTGCATCACTCCCTCATCCCCTCTATAAGCTCACAGCAGGAGTAACTATGTTCATGTACATAATGTGAATTCATCCCCTGGCAGCTCGTTATTGGTGCATAGTGAGCATCCGACTGGTCTAGGAAAAGAAGCCCTCCCCATAGGAATCTGAAATCAAGACAGGTGGATCCCATTTAAATCTATAAAATCCCTAGGGCAAAGGAGAGATGAACTGAGAACATCTTGGCAGGGACCATTTTGTACTATGTGAATTTGAAAGCAGAGATATGTAAAATAATGAAGATAACAGGCAGAGAAAATTAGAGATAAGAAATAAACAGGATTTCTTGTATAACACACAGTGTACTATCCTTAGATCAATTCTTTTATTCATCTTCTTTGTCTTCTGGGAGTTATCCCTTTGTTATGATAACAAATTTTATCTTTTTATGAATCGAACTCAGGCACCTGTGTTTCCCATGATGCCATGCTCTCATGATGGCTCTGATTTATTTAACATACAGATGATCATGGGTGTGGATTTCAGAAATGCAGTGAGTGGACTCAGTTACTGCTTGTTAGTGAGTCCATGCGCTGACATGACTAACAAAGGTCTGTGCACATGAGGATTGAAGTTTTTATTTGGATAGAGTTAGTGAAGAAATTAAAGGAAAGTACACCATATTCCATGGCCAAAAATGTCAAATAATAAAGTGTTTATGTGAGATGTTTAGGCTTCAATATGGGAAGTATGTATATGGGATGTATGGACTCTAATTTGTTTAAATTTTTTATTATTAATATTTGTGGCCACATAGTAAGTGTATATATTTATGAGGTACATGAGATGTTTTGAAAAAAGATGCAATGTGAAATCAGTAAATCATGAAGAATGGGTTTCCATACCCTGAAGCATTTACCCATTGAGTTGCAAACAATCCAATTACACTCTTGAAGTTATTTTAAAATGTATAGTTACTATTGACTACAGTTGGCCTGTTGTGCTATCAAATAGTAGATCTTGTTCATTCTTTCTATTTTTTACCCATTAACCATCTCCATATCCCTCCCTCTCTGATCCCTCACTACCCTTCCAACCTCTGGTGATCACCTTTCTACTCTCTACGTTCATAAATCCAGTCATTTTAATTTTTAGATCCCATAAATAACTAAGAACATGTGGTCTTTATCTTTCTGTGCCTAGCTTATTTCACTTATGGAACTTCCATGCCTGTTGCTGCACATGACTGGATCTCATTCTTTTTTATGGCTCCATTGTGTATATCTCCCACACATTCTCTTTATCCATTCACCTGTTGATGGATACTTAGGTTGCTTCCAAATCTTAGCTATTGTAAACAGTCCTGCAACAAAAACAGGAGTGCAGATGTCTCTTTAATATACTGATTTTTTTCTTTTGGGCTATACTCAGTAGCGGGTATAAGAGCTCAACTTTCAGTTTTTTGAGGAACCTCCAGACTGTTCTTCATAGTAGTTGTACTAATTTACATTCCCACCAACAGTGTCCAAGTGTTCTTTATTTCATGTACTTGCCAGCATTTGTTATTGTCTGTCTTTTGGATATAAGCCATTTTTAATTGGGGTGAGATGATATCTCATTGTAGTTTTGATTTGCATTTCTCAGATGGTTGATGATGTTGAACATATGCCTGCTTTCCATTTATATGGCTTATTTTTAAAAATGTCTATTCAAATCTTTTGCCTATCTTTTGACAGGATTATTAGATTTTTTTCCTATAAATAAGTTGTTTAAGCTCCTTACATATCCTCGTTATTAATTCCTTGTCAGATGGGTAGCTTGGAGATACTTTCCCCCATTCTGAGAGTTGTCTGTTCACTTTGTTAATTGTTTCCTTTGCTGTTCAGGAGCTTTTTAACTTGATGTGATCCTATTTTTCCATTTGTTCTTTGGTTGCCTGTGTTTGTGGGGGATCACTCAGGAAATTTTTGCCTAGACCAATGTCCTGGAGTTTTTCCCCAATGTTTTCTTATAGTAGTTTCATGGTTTGAGGTCTTACATTTCAGTTTCCAATCCATTTTGGTTTTATTTTTATATATGGTGAGAGAAAGGAGTCTAGTTTTATTCTTCTGCATATGAATATCCAGTTTTCCCAGCAACACTTATTGAAGAGACTGTCTTTCCCTGTCTCTACTAAAAATACAAAAAGAATAATTATGGGCATATACTAAATATAGACACAAACAAACTCGTAAATGTTTGAGGGAAATTATATTCTGCTAGCTAGGATAAGAAGAATCGTTTTTCTATGTTTGGTGTTTTTAAAAGTGCTTTCTTTACTCTGATTAAAGGTAATTTAAGGTGAAAAAAAAAAAAAAGAGAGAGACCGTCTTTTCCCCAGTGTATGCTCTTGGCACCTTTGTCAAAAATGAGTTCACTGTAGATGTGTGGATTTGTTTCTGGGTTCTCTATTCTGTTCCACTAAACTATATGTCTGTTTTTAATGCCAGTACCATGCTGTTTGGGTTACCATAGCTCTATAGTATAATTTTAAAGCCAGTAATGTGATTCTTTTAGTTTTTTTTTTTTTTTTTTTTTTTTTTTTTTTTTTGCTTATGATGGCTTTAGCTATTCTGAGTCTTTTGTGGTTCCATATAAATTTTAATTTTTTTTCCATTTCTGTGAGAAATGTCATTGGTTTTTTATAGGGATTGTGTTGAATCTGTAGATTGCTTTGTATGAACATTTTAACACTACTGATTCTTCCAAGCCATGAACATGAAATATGTTTCCTTTTTTTGTCCTCTTCAGTTTCATTTATTATAGAGATTTTTCACTTCCTTGGTGAAGTTAATTCCTAGGTATTTCATTTTATGTGTGGCTTTTTAAAATATAATTACTTTTTAAATTTCTTTTTCACATTGTTTGCTATTAGCATATAGAAATGCTACTGAGTTTTGTATGCTGGTTTTGTATCCTGCAACTTTATTGAATTTGTTTTTCAGTTCTAACATTATTCTTGGGGAGTCTTCAAGTTTTTCTAAATATAAGATCATATTCTTTCTAAACAAGAATAATTCAACTTCTTTTTAAATTTGGAAGCTATTTATATCTTTCTCTTGCCTAATTGCTCTGGCTAGGACTTCCAGTACTATGTTGAATAACAGTGGTGACAGTGGCATTCTTGTCATGTTCCAGATCCTAGAAAAAAGGCCTTCAGTTTTTCCCCATTCAGTGTGATATTAGCTTTGGGTCTGTCACATATGGCTTTCATTATGTTGAAGCATGTTTTCTATATCCCCAGTTTTTGAGAATTTTTAACATAAAGGGATGTTAAATTTTATCAAATCCTTTTTCAGCATCAATTAAAATGATTACTTGATTTTTATCCTTCATTGTTTTGATGTGATGTATCACGTTAATTTGTGTATGCTGAACCATCCTTGCATCCCAGGGATAAATCTCACTTGGATGTGATGAATAACCTTCACAATGTGTTGTTTAATTCAGTTTACTAATGTTTTGTTGAGGATTTTCATCAATATTCATCAGAGATATTGGCCTAGTTTTTGTTTTGTTTTGTCTTTTTTTGATGTGTCTTTGTCTGGTTCAAGTAACAGGGTAATACTGGCCTCATAGAATGAGTTTAGAAGTATTCGCTCATAAAATACTTACAGAAGTATTCCCTCCTCCTCTATTTTTTGGAATAATTTTAGTAGGATTGGCATTAGTTCTTCTTTAAATGTTTGGCAGCATTCAGCAGTGAAGCCATGAGGTCCTGGGATTTATTTACTGGTAGACTGTTTATTGTGACTTTGATTTTGCTACTTGTTATCGATCTTTTTAGGTTTTGGGTTATTTCCTGTTTCAATCCTGGTAGGTCGCCTATGTCTAGGAATTTGTCCATTTCTTCTAGATATTCCAATTTATAGCATATATTTGCACATAGTAGCCACTAATGATCCTTTGAATTTCTACAGCATCAGTTGTAACGTCTCCTTTTTCATTTCTGATTTTATTTACTTGGATCGTCTCTCTTTTTTTCTTAGTTCATCTTGCTAAAGATTTGTCAATTTTGTTTAACTTTTCAAAAAGCAAATTTTTGTTTCATTGAACTTTTGTATGTTTTTGATTTCATTTATTTCTGCTCTGATCTTTACTTTTTCTTCATCTAATTTTTGCTTTGGTTTCCTCTTGTTTTTCTGTTTCTTTAAGATGCATTATTAGATGGCTAATTTAAGGTTTCTCCTTTTCTGACATAGGCACTTAGAGCTAGAAACTACCTTGTTATTGCTGCTTTTGCTGTATCCCATGGGTTTTGGTATGTTGTGTTTTCATTGTCATTTGTTTCAAGAAATGTTTCAATTTCCCTCTTAATTTCTTCATTGACACACTGATCATTCAGGAGCATATTGTTTAATTTCCATGTATTTTTACAGTTTCCAAAGTTTTTCTCGATATTAATTTCTAGTTTAATTTCACTGTGTTTAGAGAAGATACATGAGCACTTTGGGATACCAAGGTGGGAGGATTGCTTGAGCTCAGGAGTATTAAACCAGCCTAGGCAACAGAGGGAGACCCGGAAGCTGTTCAAATGGGATTGAAAACTGTGTATGTGTTGCCTTGACTGTAGAGGGCATTGCAAGCTTGGTGAAGGTGAATAAAGAAAGAGATTAGATAAAGCTGAGTACTCAACTTCCAGCGTTGTGTATCTCATTGAGACCAATAGTTCCACATACAGATTTCATTTAACACCTGCATTTTTAAAGTCAATCACAATAGACCTGTCAGACCATCTTAGAATTAGAACCAAGAACAAAAGAAAAAAAGAGAGTTTTTATCGTATTTTAGATCCTTGGGTGACAATTGATTTTTGGGGGGCTTCAAAGGTTAAATGTAGATATAGATATAAATATGAATATCAACATGTTTAGAAGTTTTAGATCACAGTGAATGTGCTACTTTGTAACTCCTTTCAAATTTAATATATGACAACTCTATCACTAAATATCTTTCTAAAACATTGTTTTGAAGGACTGTATATAATTGTGTCATAATTTGTACCTAATTATTTAAATTTTGAATACTGATGGGAATTGATTGAAAGCATTTTGACTGAATTGTTGGTTCTTAACTCCCCTCCTGCATCTTGGCTCTACTTCCCAACTAAAAAATGGAAAGTTTCTTTTTGGATATATGAGTACATAAAAAAGGTGAAACTTCACATTATGGTATGTCCAGTCTCTTTTACATTGCATTTTGTTTTTGTTTATAGAGGTAATATTTTATAGGCTCATGTAGATTTTTTCATTTTATTTGTAATAGTATAAAACTGAAAGAAAACTTGCAATAATAAGAATAGTAGTTTGTATTTAAACATTTTTTCTGAAATTGCACATATCAGAGAGCTCTTTATACTTAGGTACTTCAGTGTGTATTTCAGAAGAAAAGGATACATCGTTGTACATAACCAGAATATAGCTACCAACTTCATTACATTTAATTTTAATAATCTAATATATTTGAATTCTCATTGTCATATGGATTTTGTTTGAAAATCCTCAAGCCCCAAATTATATTTCCATCTCTGAACATGCGCCATCTCTTAAATCATTTATGTCTTTACACTGCATGGTAAATTTTTCTAATTAAAACACTATATTTCTTTGTGGAATTTATTCCTTGAAATTTTATATTTCTATTGGAAGTTTAAATGGAAATTTATCCTACATTCTGTCACCCTCCCCATCTCCCCCTACTACTATATATTTTATCTGTGCTTCTTATAGCTTGGACTGCCTGAGACAAGTGGCTCTGCGTCACCATACGCTTCTCATCGGTTGGAGAAATACTCATTCATTAATATTAGTTGTTTCTTCTAATCAGGGCTTCTGCAAAGCCCCTTTATCATTATCCTTTCTCTTCAATCACAATCTTACGTAGCAACCTTTTCCAGTACCCAGATAGTTCCTTTCCTCCTGCAAGAACTAAGTGTATGTAAGTCTTCTCTTTTGTTACCTAGTTCATTTTTTTTTCACATATGAGGATCCTGGATATTATTAGGATGTATTTCTGATTGGATTTTGGAAAAATATGCTTTCTTTCCCTGCAAAATGTATTTCCTGTTAAGCTCTCAGAGTAAATTTTGAAATGGTCTACCCACAGATCAGTCCTCTGATATTAACTAGTATTATTCTGGCTATAAAGGATATTTGTTCAAACTATTTTCTGATTAGATTATCCAGGGGATATAGTTAAGAGTGCCCCTATAATTTTCAATAGATTACTTGATTTTAAAAAAACCTAATGTTTCAAGGACATTGATAATTTCCTTTAGAAGTTTCTCTGAAAACGTACAAGCAGACAGGGAGTCCATATTAACAGGCTGGGCCTAAAGTTATGTAGTGTGACTGAGGACATGAGGTGTTGGGTCCAGAGACAGGCCACATGCAGAGAACCAGAACAATGCTTCAAAATCTGCAGATGGCTGAGTCTGGTGAGTAATCCTGTGTGAAAGAGGATGCCAGAAATGAGCAACCAAAACCTTAACAAAGACTGAAAACACATCCCAAGGTAGAAGCCAAAATAAACCCACCTTCCAGGCAGCATACCCAGGCCTGACACACATGCTAGAATGGGTTTTAGAAATGGAATAACAGGATAAAAAAGTCAATAAAATCATGGGAAAGATTAAAGTGAAAAATTTCATAATATAAAAGTCCATATATCTCAATTTCAGTACATGCAAATAGACCAAACTTGTGACTCAAAGACAGAGACTGACAAATTGAATGCAACAACAAAAATTCAGGTTTTACGGTTTACAAGGCACATACCTAAAGCATAAAAGCCATTTCAGAGATTGAGTGTAAAACACAGAATGGACAGATTATGCAAAAACCAATTCTAAGAAATAGTGTTTATTTATTAATGTCAAAAACAATTTTTAAGGAAAAAGGTAAACATTCAAGAAAAACAGGCTGGGCACAGCGGCTCGTGCCTGTAATCCCAGCACTTTAGGAGACTGAGGCAGGTGGACCACTTGAGCTTATGATTTCCAGACCAGTCTAGGCAACATGGAAAAACCCCGCCTCTACAAAAATCAAGAATGAGCTGGGCATGGTGGTGAGTGTCTGCAATCCCAGCTACTTGGGAGGTGGAGGTGGGAGGATGGCTTGAGTCCAGGAGGCGAAAGTTGCAGCGAGCTGAGTTTGCACCACTGTACACCAGCCTGGGTGATAGAGCCAGACTTTGTCTAAAAACAGAAAAAAAAAAAAGAAAAACATAGCAACTATAATATAGGTGCATCTAGTAAAATAGCCTCAAAGACGTGAATCAAAATCAATGTAATATTTAGGTAGAAAGCAATAAATCTACCATTAATAGTATGATATTTTAATATACATTTCTGGATACTACATAAGTCAAGCAGGCAAAAAAGTAGGATAAAAAGATCTTAACACAATTAGTAAGCTTGACCTAATAGACTTGTAAATATTAGAAAGTTATTGTCTACATTCTCATGTACGTGCCAGGTGGTAGATTCACCATTGTCTATTACATTATTGAAAACAAAAATATAAAAATTAAAAATAAAAAACTGGCCAGGCACAGTGGCTCACACCTGTAATCCCAGCACTTTGGCAGGCCAAGGTGGGTGAATTACCCAAGATCAGGAGTTTGAGACCAGTCTGGCCATCATGATGAAATCCTGTCTCTACTAAAAAAATAGAAAAATTAGCAGAGCGTGGTGGCATGTGCCTGTAATCCCAGCTACTTGGGAGGCTGAGGCAGGAGAATATCTGGAACCTGGGAGGTGAAGGTTACAGTGAGCCAAGATCATGCCACTGCATTCCAGGCTGGGTGACTGAGAAAGGCTCTGTCTCAAAAAAAACAAAAACAAAAACAAAAAACTAAAATTAAAAATAAATAAATTAAAAACTATCCTTGGACCAATGATGACAGTGAAGAATAAAACAAGCATTAGAATAATTCAAAATCTTTTCACCTTATATGTATATGCAGGAGAGAAAGAGAAGAAGGAAGATGAGGAGAAAAAGAAGATGATGGAAAGAAGGGGAAGGGAAAGGGATATTGGGGTCCATTTGACTCTATACAAACAGCCACGACTTTTGTTTTAATATACATAGTCCTAAAAGCCGGCCAGCGTATGATAAGCTTCCTTCCCAAATCACTCTTGATTTTGAACTTCCAAAAATAGGCAAAGCCATTCAACTGATGGAATTGAGTTTACAATCACCTGATTCTTTCCTTCCAGCCTGTGATCATTTTTCTCCTAGTTCCCATGCTTCTCCATCTTCACCAGAGTTCTTCCATTTAGTCCTTCATATTTATTTCCGATTCTTCACTCCCTTGCTCTGTGCTCCCAGCAGCAGATGACCTGTATGGATTACCTCCTGGCTTCTGGTTTGATATGAGCAATGAAGAGCTTAATCAGGGGATCAGAGGAAGGGAAGGAAGTGGACCAATTTTCTCCACATTCCATCTCTGGGCAGGTCATGGAAGGTTGGCAATTTATTAAACCAGGGGGTCGCATAAGCTATCAGCTGACTCCCTCAACATAGCACTTTCTGCCTCCAGGGTCCCCTCATCACTCTTTCCTCATCTCTTCAGGCTTGAGGGTGTTAACAGGACTTCTGTTACCTGCTCTCCCTAGTCCCCGTTATTTCTCTGTCCCTCCTGTTTGCCTACACTCTGATGATCTTAGCTTTGTAAATAGAATTTTTATTAAAACTCTCTTCTAATTAGCAAATTTGAGTTTGCCATCTTTTTCCTGCCAGGAACCTGACTGATGCAAATTTAAACTCAAGCTCCAACTACTTCCCTCCTCCCAGAATCTCCTACTTGCTGCCAGGGCCAAAAACTGAGTAGTCGTCTTGATAGAAGCATGAAATCCTAATGCCTGCTACCAGTCATGAGGCCATGTCAGAAAACACCAATAACTTCTATCTGTAATGCTCAATAAATGAAGCTCTAGGGTCAGGGATAAAACAATGATAGATGCAGGAGGCAGGTAAGAGGTCAGGTCCCTGGAGAATTTCCAAACCGCCTGAGCACTGAGAGTATCGGGTGGAGTCATGGGAAGTTCTTGCTGCGTGCAGTGGGGAGGAGCGTGGCCTCTTCAGTTCCTGTGTGGTGGCCCGGTGTTCAGTCTGTAAGGTGGGGGCCTGCTAGCAGCACTCCCTCCGGCTTTGCTGAGAGTTCCTCTTTCTTTTCTTCCTTTTCACCCAATAAACCCTGTGCTACTCGCTTTTCAATGTGTCGATGTGCCTAAATTTTCCTGGTTTTGTGGCAAGATCCAGGTATTTTCTGCAACAACACGAATTTAATTTTCAGAGTGGGGAGTGAGTGGTAGAAATGCAAGAAATCAGGCTACCCATCAATATTGTAATGTGAGATCTTCTGGGGAGTGTCTACACTAAAAACATAAAATGATAGAAAATTATCATAATAAAATACACATAAAAGCGAAAGACTCAAGAAAGGAGATATGTAGATATAAAAAACAAAGAGGGAAATCTCAGCCACAGCTGTGAGTGGAAGCTGAAACAGAGTATTTCATGGAGATCCTGGTAGAGGATACAACACACTAAAGAAACTAGAATGATTCTAAGCAGACCTGCAGTGATGTGCTGGAGCAGCTCCTATAGCCTGCAAGAGCCAATTGTTCTATGAATTTTCAAATCAGTTGTTAAGCATAGCCATTATTAAAAATTAAATTGTGTAAACTTACAATTAATATTAAAATAAAAGAGATACATATGAAAAACTCATTACTTCTTATTTTACTACATGTTACAATTGTTCTAGCTCTTGAGGTTATTTGCATCTATGTAAATGTGTATTGGAAACGTTACTTAAGTGTGATCTACTGCATATCTCTTCCCAACTCTGCATTCACTGAGAGCACATTGGTAACTTGCAATTGGCTACAGTGGGAGGATTATGTTACGGAAATTACTAAATGTTATAAATCAGGGCATATCTTATTGCTTTGTTGATTGCCTAGATCAGAGGTCAGCAAATTTTTCTTCAGGGCAAATAGAAAATATTTCAGGTTTTCAGATTATACAGTATCTGTCACAATTATTCAGTTCTGCCATTGCAGAGCTAAAGTTGCCATAGACAATGTACAATTAAAATAATATGGCTGTGTTCTAATAAAGTTTTATTCATAAAAAAAGGTTTCAGGCCCACTGCTTTTATGTGGTTCGTGTTCAGTCTGTGCTGAGGACCACCGGAGATCAGACTGCTCCCGGAGATGAAGGTCACCAGGTTCAGAACCAGTCTCACAAATGGTCCAAGAGGACTAACGGGTCCTGGGGCTCAAACTTCTGGCTCCAGGGACTCAAACTGCCATTATTGCATAGTATTTGGTATTGGTAAAAGCTTTCCTTTCTCTATTTCCTTCCCTAAGCTCAAACCAGGAAGGGCCTTACACCATTCTCCTTTCAACTGCCTTTGCAGTAAAAGTTACAGGTATCGACTGCTGGATACATCACACTTGAGTCAAAGCTTGGAAAGCTGAGGAAGGAACCCCTGACAGCCTAGAGAAATGTCCTGGATAGCAATGTGAAGAAATAGGAAATCTTAAGCTAAAAATCATAAAAGATAAGTAAATGAGTGAGAGCTACTCATCCTGCTCAGTCCCATCCCTAACTTACCAAATGCTTTCAGTCATTTTTAATTTTCCTGTCATGATTCGCCACCAGTTATTAGAACTTCTTTTTAGTGCATACTTACAGAAAGATTTTGATTGTCCATGGCATTACGTTTGTAACTTCATAGACCCCAAAAGGGAAACTCTATATCTTAGTGAGTAAAATTTTAGATAGAAATTATCTACTACCCCATCCTTACAGGAATTGTTATACTCACTCTACAGTTTGTAGTAGAACTATATACTGTAGGACCCCACAGTGAGATATCAAACAAAGAATCTCAATCGCCATAGTGTTTTGCTTAATTATTATTCTTAGAGCAAGGATAATAGTTACCAACAAGAAATAACTATGAAGTTTTACTGTTACTGAGTCTGCTAGGACTTTTTATTGAGTTTGGTAATATGTCAAACCTTTTAATTCCTTTGATATCAACCATCCATCCTAACTATGCAGGGAAGGTTATAAAGAAAAGAGATTTTATGCAAGAAAGGATGCTGTATGGTAAATTCTTTTCCTGAAGAAAATAGGTGGTTGTTTAAAAAGAGGGATGTTTAGGACAAGTAAGAAAGCTTAAGCATGTCATAGATGCTTTGCATAAGTTGGAAAAGGATTAATAATTACAGGGAAAATTTAGTCAAAGTTAACACTAAAGTTACTCTAGCCACCCAATCCAATGCAACTTATCCTAAAAAGAATATTACTTTTATATTAATGTTTCTGGTAAAGTACAGCAACAACATCTGGTGAAGGCAAAATAGTACTACAACTCATTGGAATGGCTTGCAGGTGTCAAACAAACTCTACTGTCATGGTTGTGGGCTAGAGCACCTCCACTAATAATGGTAATCTCAATACTCATATTAGAACCCTATATTCTAAAGCTTGTGAAATTTATCTCTTCTCTCCTAGAAGCTATTCAATTCCAAATGGTGCTGCAGATGGAACCACGCATGGACACATCATTTTTCTGAGGATCCTTAGATCAACTGCAGGAGACGCTCTGGCTGCTGTTACCCATATAGCATCCCTTTACAGCAGGAAGTAGCCAGAAAAAGTCATTGTCCAATGCCCCCTAACAGCAGTTAGGGATACCACTCCTGAAGGGGGATATATGACAAAGGAGCTAAAAAAATTATTTAGGCAGAGGCCAGGCACAGTGGCTCACACCCGTAATCCCAGCACTTTAGGGGGCCAAGGCAGGTGGATCACAAGAATTAGCAGAGCATGGTGGTACGCACCTGTGATCCTGGCTCCTCAGGAGGCTGAGGCAGGAGAATTGCTTGAACCTGAGAGGCGGAGGTTGCGGTAAGCTGAGATTGCACTAATGCACTCTAGCCAGGGTGACAGGGCAAGACTCCATCTCAAAAAAAAAAATTTAGACAGATAGTGAGGGTAAGAGAGTCCTCAGCAGGGTTTCCCTTTTAACAAAAAGCAGCTTCAAAATTATTTCTTTTTCTAACAAACAGCAGCCTGAAAATAGAGCTGCAGACATAAGGAAGCTGGAAGTTTGCATGGGTGAATGCTGGCAGCTGTGCCAATAGAAAAGGGCTACCTGAATTCCAGGCATGTTCAACATGGAGGCTCCATCTTCCCTTTACTTTGTTACCATGTGTACAGTAAAAAGCAAGCAACATGGTGCCGGCCAGGTAGAGAACCCATCGGCATAATAAAATATTAGGGTGGCGTGGCCAGCTTCTTCACATGCTATGCAAATGGCACACCTGGTCCAACTAATCTTTTGTGCCCTATGTAAATCAGACACCACCTCTTAATGCTAGTCTATAAAGCACCATTCATTTCACAACAGAACTGGCTACCCAATTTTTCCAGGACATCTCTACTGAGAGTTTTTCTCTTTCTTTCACCTATTAAACTTCCACTCTTAACCTCATTCTGGTGTGTCTGTATCCTAGTTTTCCATGGCTGTGGGACAATGAACTTCATGCATTACCCCAGACAGTGACATCGATTCAGCAGGACTGCCACCAAGACTCCAGAACTGTAGAGCTACCAACATCCAAAGAGAGCTTGGAAAAGACAAGATGCCTGACTCTAATCCAGGAGAACAGCCACTTGTGGACTGCAACCAGCAAAGCCATGGGGCAGGGCTGCCTGAGGACTTGAGGGCCCAACTCCTGCCACAGTGTGCTCAGGATGAGGGACACAGGCTCGGAAGAGATTATTTCCAGCTTTAAAACGGAATGTCTTTCCTGTTGGGTTTTGGACTTCCGTGAGGCCTGTTACTCCTTTCTTCTGGCCTAATTCTCCTGTCTCAGCATTGTATCTTAGTGGTAGATGACTGGTTTTAATTTCACAGGCTCACAGATAGGACTTATTTTGGATTTCTGAGCTGATACCAGAACAAGTTAAGACCTCAGGGATCTGGGGATGGAATGAACGTATTTGCATGTAAGAAAGATACAAGTTTTGTTGGGGAGGGCAGGGGTGAAATGCTATGGCTTAAATATTTGTTCCCTCTAAAACTCATGCTGAAATTCAATCCCCACTGTAACAGTATTAACAGAGTGGAAAATCAGACTATGATATTTCAGGGGTGGAACCTTTTGCAAGGCAATCATATGTAAGGATCTATTAAAGCAACTCCCCTTCATTTTTATCAATAGCTATTCTGTATATTTATTACTCTTGAAAAAAATTAGAAATATTTTGTTAACAAAACTATCTTAGTGATACTCAGATTAAAGCATCATAAAGTCTGTGTATTTTGTTTGGAAAATGGACACAAATTGTCCTGTTCAAGAATGCAGTACTTTTATTTATCAAACTTCTTTCTCTCCTTAAGTAAACTTCTATTCTTTTCTGTGGGTTGCACACATGACTAGTAGACTGCTTTGATATTTTCTATATTTATTGCTCTTTTAAGTGACTTTTTTCTGGGACAGATGTATTG
Source organism: Sapajus apella (assembly GCF_009761245.1). Taxonomy (NCBI): domain Eukaryota; kingdom Metazoa; phylum Chordata; class Mammalia; order Primates; family Cebidae; genus Sapajus; species Sapajus apella. The sequence goes on along the minus strand of NW_022437023.1, from coordinate 80,360 downwards.
GCTTACTCTGCCAGAGACAAGTGATGCTGCTTTACTTCTCACTGACTGGAGAGAAAAGTATTTAGTGGTTTAACTTAAGCACGGCTTCATGGCCTTTTTTTTTTTTTAAAGCAGCATCCCATATTTGGTTACACTCTGGTCTAGTAACCACTTCCTTTAAGCAAGACAACCTTCTCCATCTGCAAGAGCCAGGCATGTGATTTAAAAAAACTTTCTTTGTGGTCACTTAGTTATCTTCTTCCTGCTTTGAGTGTTTGGGCTGCTAGTTTCATGTATTCACTTCCGACTAAAGCCATTCTTTACAACTTATTATAGTAAGTTTTGATTCACAGAATATTTTAGGCTGTTCTACAGTATAATAATTTCCCACAAATGTAAAGAATATAGGTTTGTACAGTTATGCTTCACATAACTTGTGTGTGGACATGTTCTGTTTCATCAGACTCAGATAAATAGGTAATCAGTGCATGGTGGACATACACAGTAGCTCAGGATGCAGTGGAAAGAAGTAGTTGGATCTCTTTTCCTGGTAGTTGGCACAGTTATGATCTTTGCTATTCTCCACACAGTGGGAGTTCTCTTTTGGTATTGGTAATTAGTAAATCTGCTTCATAAACTGTGATTAATATACCAAAATCTCTTATGGAAAGGTAGACAACATGCTAGCTTAGATAGGTAGTTTCAGCAGAGATGAAAACTATGAGAAAGAATAAAATTGAAATAAAATAAAAATACGTTAACAGAAATAAAGAATACATTTGACATGCTCACGAGCAAACTTGACACAACCCTGGGAAGAATCAATGAATTTGAAATAGAACAAAAATTATTCAGAGTGAAACACCACAGAAAAACGGTAAAAGTAAATTCAAAAAATAGATCAAGTGTGGAAATCCCTAGTTTGGGAGGCCAAGGTTGTAGTATTGCATGAGCCCAGGAACTTGAGACCAGTCTGGGAAACACAGGGAGACACCATCTCTACAAAAAATACAAAAATTAATTGAATATGGTGGTATAGACCTGTAGTCCCAGCTACTCGAGAAGCTGAGGTGGGAGGATCACTTAAGCTTGGGAGGTCAAGGCTGCAGTGAGACGTGACTGCACCACTGCACTCTAGTCTGGGCAACAGAGTGAGACCTTGTTTCATAAATAAATAACACTTTTATCAAGCAGTGGACATTGTTTACCCCCAATGCCCCCCCACCCCCCCCAACAGACACTCTTTTTTTTTTTCTCTTTGAATTTCACTATGGGTAATTTTTATTAGGTACCTTATTGAATTTTTTTTAAAACAGGTTATTTTGATTGGCTTTATTTTTCAATGTTGTATTCTGAAATAATTAGAGATTCAGAGGAAGTTACCAAGATAGTACAGAAAGACTCTCTATACCCTTCATCCAGTTTTCCCCAGTTGTTAAATCTTATATAACTAAAGTACAATATCAAAACCAGGAAATTACCTTGAAATATATTGTAAAACGATTTTCAACAAGGTGCCAAGGCCATTGAATGGGACAGGACAAGCTTTTTAATGATGATGCTGGGAAAACTGAAGTCCACATACAAAAGAATGAAACTGGATTCTTACCTTACATCATAGACAAAATGAACTCAAAACGAATCAAAGATCTAAAACATCAAACTATCAAACTATTAGAAAAAAACATAAAGGAAAGTCTTCATGACATTTGATTAGGCTATGATTTCCTGGACAAAACACCAAAGACATAGACAAGAAAAGAAAAAATAGATAAATTGGACCTCACAAAATTTAAAAAACTTCTAACTCAGGAAAGGAAAAACAAATACCATATGTTCTCACTTACAAGTGAGAGGTAAGCTATAGGTACACAAACACATGCAGAGTGGTAAAATGGACATTGGAGACTCAGAAATGAGGAGGATGGCATGTAGGTGAAGGATAAAAAACTACATATTGGGTACAGTTTATGCTACTTGGGTGGCAGGTGCACTATCTCAGGTTTCACCACTATACAATTTATTCATGTAACAAAAAGTCATTTGTACCCCCCAAACTATTAATATAAAAGTATATTAAAAATATTTGGCCAGGCATGGTGGCTCACACCTGTAATCCCAGCACTTTAGGAGGCCAAGGTGGTTGGATCATGAGGTCAGGAGTTTGAGACTAGCCTGACCAACATGGTGAAACCCTGTCTCTACTAAAAATTTAAAAAAAAAAAAATTAAAAATTCTTATTACTATCTACTATGTGTTCAATACTATTTTTGGTGCTTTATATTTGTCATTTCATTTAATCCTCAGCATTACTCCATGGAATAGATATTCTCATTTTGCAGTTGAAGGAACTAACACTCAGAGAGATTAACTTGGATTTATGGGCAATGTTTATATTATAAAGTAGAGGCAAGGATACCAGTCAGGATGCTTTTGCAGTAATCCTCTTGGGTGGAATTGTTGGTCTTTGAAAATAGAAAGTGAATCTCTTGGAAAGATTCTGGAATGATATTATTTTTGGCCCAAATGGCATACTACAGAAATCAATTAATTCAGTTGAATGGTAACCATATATACAAACATGCTCTTATTACTCTTCTATATCATGTCTTGAACTTTCTCTTTAAAAAGTGTGACATGAAAACTTTAAAACTGCTGTGCACCAAAGCACAGAGTCAATAGAGTAAAAAAGGTCACCAACAGAATGAAAGAAGGTATTGACAAATGGGGTCACTCATAAGAGATCAATATCCAAAATATGGTCAGTCATAGTGGCTCATACTTGTAATCCCAGCTACTTGGTAGGCTAAGGCAGGAGCATTTCTTAGGCCCAGAAGCTCAAGACCAGCCTAGGCAAGTAGGCAAGATAGAAAGACCCTCTCTTGTACAAAAAATCCAGAATATGTAAGGAACTTCTAAAACCCAAAAATAAAAAAAACAAGGGAGGTGCCAAGATGGCTGATTAGAAGTAGCTCCAGTCTGTGGCTCCCACTGAGGAGAATGAAAACAGCAAGTGAATCCTGCACCTTCAGCTGAGGTATCCAGGTGTTCTCATTGGTATTGACTAGGTAGTTGGCACAACCCACGAGAGTGAAGAAAAATAGGTGGAACAACAGCACACCCAGGAGTCACAAGGAGTAAGGAGAACTCCCATCCCCGGCCAAGGGAGGTGGTGAAAGATTGTGCTATCCCACCAGGGAAACCATGATTTTTCCATGGATAAGCACAACCTGTGGATCAGGAGATGCTCTTGTGAGCCCATGCCACCAGGGCCTTGGGTCCCAAGCACAGAACTGTGCAGACTCTTAGTGGCCACTGGGGCTGCGGCCAGTGGCTGCATGCTGGGGACTGCCTAAAACAACTGAGTTCCCAGGGGCAGGGGGTGGCTGCCATCATGGCAGCTCCAGTTGGCCATTTTCTCCTGCTGGTGCTGGGGAGACTAAGTGGTTTGGACTGGGAGGAACTTCCCAGAGTGCAGTACAGCAGCTGTGGCAGACCATTCCCAGACTCCTTCTTTAGGTGGGATCTGGATCCATCCCTCTTCACTTGGTGGGGCCTCTCTGCAGGAATTTCAGCAACTCCAGGGGTTTATGGACAGAACTCTGATCCCCCTAAGATGGACACCCTCGGGGAGGGGTGGCCACAGTCTCCATAGTTCAGCAAACTTACTCTCCTGCCTCCTGGCATTGAAAATCCTGGGCAGTCCAGAGGAGGTGGGATTCTCCCCAACACAGTGCACCTGCTCCACCAATGGGGAGCTAGAGTGCTGCCTTAAGCAGGTCCCTGATCCCATGCCTCCTGACTGGATGAGACCTCCCAACAGTGGTTGCCAGACACCTCATACAGGAATATAGAAATATTTCTAACTATCATCAGGTCAGTGCCCCTCTGGGATGGAGGTCCAAAAGGAAGGAGCAGGCAGCCATCTTTGCTGTTCTGCACTCTCCACTGGAGACACCTCCAGGTTCGGGAGGGACCCAGGAGAATAGGGTTTGGAGGAGATCCCCGGCAAACCACAGCAGCCCTGCAAATGAGGGATCTGATTTTTTAAAACAAAAACAACCAGAAAGAAACAAAAATGACGACAACAACAACAAAAAAGACCCCACTAAAACCCCAACCAAAGGTAAGCATTTTCAAAGACTGAAGGTAGATAAACCCATGAAGATGAGAAAAAGTCAACAACAAAAAAATGCTGAAAGTACAAAACGTGTCTGTGGCAGCATCCTGGGGACTGCCTAAAACAACTGAGTTCCCAGGGGGAAGGGTGGCTGCCATCACTGTGGCTCCAGTTGGCCAGAGTGTCTCTTCTCCTCCAAATGATTGCCACACCTCTCCAGCAATGGCACAGAATTGGGCTGAAGCTGAGATGAATGACTTAGCAGAAGTAGACTTCAGAAGGTGGATAATAACAAACTTCACCGAGCTAAAGAAGTATGTTCTAACCTAATGCAAAGAAGCTAAGAACCATGATAAAATATTACAGGAGCTGTTAACCAGTTAACGAGAATAACCAGTTAAGAGAGGATCATAAAGGGCCTGATGGAGCTGAAAAACACAACATGAGAATGTTGTAATGCAACCACAAGTATTGGTAGCCAAATAGACCAAGAGGTGGAAAGAATCTCAGAACTTAAAGGCTATCTTACTGAAATAAGAAAGGCAGAAAAGATTACAGAAAAAAGAATGAAAATAAATGAACAAAACCTTCAAGAAGTATGGGATGATGTAAAAAGATTGAAGCTATGACTGATTGGGGTGCCTGAAAGAGATGGGAAGTATGACCCAAGTTGAGAAGCATATTTCAGGATATTATCCAGGAGAACTTCCTCAACCTAGCAAGACAGGCCAATATTCAAATTCAGGAAATTCAGAGAATCCCAGTAAGATACTCCATGAAGATCAACCCTAAGACACATAATCATCAGGTTCTCCCAGGTCAAAATGAAAGAAAAAATGTTAAGCGCAGCCAGAGTGAAAGGCCAGGTCACCTACAAAGAGAAGCCCATAAGATGAACAGTGAGCCTCCTCTCAGGAAACACCCTACAAGCCAGAAGAGACTGGGGGGTAATATTCAACATTGTTTAAAGAAAGAATTTCCTGTCCAGTATTTCATATCTGTCCAAACTAAGCTTCATAAGCAAAGTAGAAATAAAATCCTTTTCAGTCAAGCAAATGCTGAGGGAACTTGTCACCACCAGTCTGTCTTGCAAGAGCTCCTGGAGGAATCACTGGATATGGAAAGGAAAAACTGTTACCAGCCACTACAAAAACACACTAAAGTACAAAAACCAATGACAGTATGAAGCAACTACATAAACAAGTCAGCAAAACAACCAGCCAGCATCATGATGACAGGATCAAATTCACAAGTAACAATATTAACCTTAAATATAAATAGGCTAAATGCTGCAACTAAAAGACACAGAATGGCAAGCTGGATAAAGAATCAAGACCCATCAG
>NW_022437023.1:40053-44918 GCF_009761245.1 Sapajus apella | reverse complement strand
TTGACCACGGGAGGAAAGATGTTGTCCACAAGGCAGATGAGGGTGTTGGGCTGACCCAGCGCCACGGGAGACTTGGAAAACACTGTGACCTCAGGAACCTCTGTGGTGAGAAAACAGCATTGATGTGAAGTGTGAATAGCTCTGCCCTGAGGTTCTTCATTATGTCCTGGAAGAGCCCTCCTACCAGCGTTTCCTCTGCTGCTGGTCAAAGAGGTCTTATTTAACTTCCGCTTGGGAGCAATGACACATTGCCTCTGCCTTATTCTTGTTCCCTTCTCTCTGTGGGCATGTTCAATAAAGTAGGAGATTGATGAGAGCTCTTCTAGAAGGATTTAATGAATGCGTAATGGAAAGACCCTTGTATTACACGGGAATATGTGATTTTAGAGAAGGGCGATGATAAAATTTCAGCAATTGTCATGAGAAGATCTGGGAACCTCTTGGAAAGAAAATGATGAAACTTGTGAAGGGCTAGTTTCAGTAAAGAAAGGCAGAATGGTGGCACATACCATTGGAAGCAGCGGTAGAGTTGGACTGTTTAATCAGGATGTCCAAGTTGTATTTTGCCGTAGCGATGTTTGTCAGTGCGCCCTGTGGGTCAAAACTTATAAATTTGCTGAACATAGGCAACTGCCAGATAGTCTCCTTTCTTCCCAGGTCCACGTAGAACTGCTCATCTCCATCGAATTCATGGGTGTACTGGCCAGAGGGACCGTAAGACTGGTACAAGTTTATACCGTAAGCGGCAACGTGGTCAGCTGGTGAGTGAAGGTGCCAAGCAGGAAGGTGGAGAAGAGGGGAATAAAGAACCTTAATACAAAAATGATGGAAGAAGCCGACTTTCAAATATTATGGGCTTCATCTTTGTCACAGCCCGTGGACATTCCCAGCCCTGCTTCCTCCCCTCTTTGTGTTGGTAGTTGTCTGGTTAAAATTGCACTTTTTTCCCACTATAATGTGTGCTACAAAAGGGCAAAATATCACATGTCCAATTTTTACTATTTCCTGAGTGCCTGCCACATCATGTACTTGTGACTAAATAATGTAATTGAACAAAAGAAGGACTGAATGAGTTATTGTAGCATTTAGCTTTCTTAGTTAGATATTTGGTTAATTCCCTCTGCTTCCTAAGATTTATCTTTCACTTAATTTTTTCATCAGTTAATAACAAATTGATTATACCTCCGTGCCTCTCAGGATTGGCTCAGAACAGGACACTCTATTTTCTTTTTGTTTTTTTAATAAAGAAAAAGCATGCAGGATCTTATTAATTAAAACAATTTCTGCTAAGAATTGTAGAGTATCAGAAAGAGTATAACAAGAACAGTAATAACATTACAAAAAATATAATAAGTAAACAATGCCTCCTTGTAAGATCTCTGTTTTGTTAATAGTAATGGTCCTTGGAGGAGAGCAACTGATTTCTTCTGAAATGAAAATTGGAAGCTCTACTAGTTTTTGAATTTCTGTCATTCCCTCCACTTTTTTTTTTTCCTTTGAAGGAGGTTACTGAATGTCTACAGAGTTCTTACGTGACACTTATATTTACTTGGGGACTCAGGTAAATTAAGCCCTTTTTCCTCTAATGCTCAGTGTGCTCGTCTGAGGATGCCTGAGCAGAATGGCAGCCATGCAGCACAACTCCAGCCAAATGAGCCGAAGTGGACATTCTTGTCAAGATGCGTAAGCTTTCCATTGTATCTTTCCTTCCTTCCCCACCTTCTGAGCCTCTGAAAGTGTCAGACAAGCAGGGGATGTGTAAAACACCAGTCAGGCATTGTCTACCATCAAGAAACAAACTGAATAGTGGGAGAGTCAGGTAGGTAAGGGAGCAAATACAATGTACTGTGGTGAGTTCTGTGAGGAGGATATGAACAGCCTTACAGTCCAACATCCTTCACAAATCTCTGCCAAGCAAACCAAACTACATTGTTTTTTCATGTTCCCTGGTCTTTGCAATGGTCTGTTATTTTTCTCCCCGAAGTGAAATTATCTATTAGGACTTCCTGGAGAAATCCTAAAATTCATCCTTGAGGTCTCTGCTTAGTTAACAACTTTGTAGCTAAGTCCGCTCATCAACATGTTTTTGACCGCGTTATGACCTCCAATCTCTCCATCTCAGCATCTGGTTCTTTAAGTTTATCTGTTCCTCTTCCAGCTCACCTTCTTCCCTAACCAGCATGACTGCCCTGGTTGGTCTTAACAGGCTAGCAAGAAAGCCTCCTTATCCTTGCAATAAACCTTGACTCCTTGTTCAAACATGAATATATGTGGAATTCATGCAGTCCTTCTTTTCATCTGGTACTTGTCTTGGATGCCGAGTTTTGCTGGAGGACATCACCCTGCTGGCCCAGCGGGAACCAAGTCACTTATACAGTTTCCACCTCTGCTGGGGCCACTGCCCTCTCAGCAATGGCCTTCTGCTTTCCTGCACCCCACACTGTTTCCATCACTAGTCTTAGCACCGTCCGCAGGGAAGATAGCATGACTTTACATCTTTGAATCCTTAAAACTTAGTTCACTGTGTGCTCAAACATGTGTATGAAATGACAGTTGCTATATTAGAGGGCCGCATAGATTTTGGGGAAGACTGACAAGCACACAGGTAGCAGAACCATACGAAGGCCAGGATCAGCCATGACCAGGGCTGCGTTCTGAATTGTGAGCCCCGAGCACTCTTGCTTTTGTGGGCCCCTTCCTCCATAAAAATATGGAAAATTATATTTTATGACTGAATTAGTATAAAGACAATATAATTCAGACTGAATTAGAAGTTAAAACATGTTCTTAGACTCTGAAATTTCTTTTTTTTTCTAACGTTAAAAGGAGTACAACATTCTCTTGTAGCTTTACAGGATGGAGAGTTCCCTGCACTGCCCACGCTGTGGCTAATGGATGAGCTGAGCCTCACCAGGGCACTCTGGTGTGAGGTTGAAGAAAGGAAGTTTGGAACAAAGAAGCCAAGTGCTCTGGAGAAGCAGGTAATCAGTGGAGCAGCCACAGTAAATAAGGTTGTGGAAGCTTAGAGTAGCTTCCTGTTCAATTCCCCTTTTAACTATTTGACGTTTCAACTTTTGTTTTACAAACCCACTGTCCATGATTATAAAGGAGCAGGGAGTCAGAGATGGATCCTGAAAGGGCAAAGGGAGAAAGGAATGCATGAAGAGAGGTGGAAAGAGATGGATGACAAAAGACCAAATAATTAATCTGTGCTTCCTTCCTTCCCCTCCCTCCCTCCCTGTCCTTCCCTCCCTCTCTCTCTCCTTCCTTCCTTCCTTCCTCTCTTTCTCTGTTTCTTTTTTTCTTTCCTTCCTTCCTTCTTTCTTTCTTTCTCTCTCCTTCCTTCCTTCCTTCCTTCCTTCCTTCCTTCCTTCCTCCCTTCCTCCCTTCCTCCCTTCCTCCCTTCCTCCCTTCCTCCCTTTCTCCCTTTCTTTCTTTCCTTTCTCTCTTTCTTTCCTCTTTCTGAGACAGGTGTCACCCAGGCTGGAGTGCAGTGGTGCCATAATGGCTCACTGCAGCCTCCACCTCCTAAACTCAAGCAGTCCTTCCACTGCAGCCTTCTGAGTAGCTGGGACCACAGGTATGCAGCACTATGCCTGGCTTATTTTTATTTTTATTTTTGTTTGTAGAGATGAAGTCTTGCTATGTTGCCCAGGCTGGTCCCAAACACCTGGGCTCCAATGATCCTCCTGCCCCAGCCTCCCAAAGTGCTGGGATTACAGGCATGAGCCACCATGAAGGGCCCACTTTTCTTTTTATAGGACTTTATTAGATGAGTGAAGAACAGGTAATTTGGGTTGACAATTTAAGAACTTCATGATCTAATTTACCAAGTTTTTCTATCATAAATTCTCAATTTTAAAATAAAAGATTCCTTATTTTGCTAAAGAAAAGATATGTGAAGCTATACCAACTAGAAATATGTAAAAAAATTGACATTCATGTTTTCACAATTTACAAAGCTTATCTACATGCCCATTTTATTTGATTATTTGTGAGGTGACACGCATGAGGCAGCTGAGAGTAAGTGAGGACCATGTGGTGAGATGATTGCTGAAGGCATCCAGCCTGCTGGACTCCTCTACCCACTCCCCACCTGTGCCAGTTCCTATGTGGAAATGTGAGCAAGTCTGAGAGAAAGAAAAGGGCATCCTTCTTAATATCTATAGAGTATGTTATTAATGGAACTATTTACCCCAAGTTCTACTACAGGAGACATATGAAAAGCTTCAAAAGCTGTTCAGAGAAATTTGAGAGTGACATTTTACAAATTTTTGGTAATAAAAAATTCTCCACAATGGAAACCTCACTAATCTTTGAGGCAATCATGATGGAATGACATAGAGACCCCCAGGCTGTAGTTACTGAATATGATATAAACAGAATAGCATCCTTAGTGAGAATGCCAACAGCATAGATAACAAATAGAGTAGGCTGGGGCTCTGGTTTCCTGAAGGAAAAACAGCCATAATTTTTAAATCTCTTAATACTGAAGGGGCCCTTGGGAAATTTCTACAATTTCCCTGCAAACTGTTTTCTCTCCATTTCTTCAATTTCCTGTTTTTCAGCTCCAGAAAATATCCGTCACCCATGCACTCACCCACAATGTCTTCACCTCCACAGGGGCTCATCGCAGTGGTCAGGACGAGGGCCCCCAGCATCAGAGCTTTGTTTAGGATCATCCTCTCCCCAAGGCAGCCTCAGCAGTTGCTGTTCTGAGTTGTAGAGTAACTGTGAGGACCTACAGACAAGGAAATCTGAAGACACCCAAACCAAACCCTGCCAGATCAGCTTTCGGCCAATTAGAAAAATCCCCAGTGGTGACACCTCAGTTACTAGTTGAAGAGTTTGTATTAACAGCCCTG
>NW_022437023.1:0-39953 GCF_009761245.1 Sapajus apella | reverse complement strand
ATTCAGAGTGGACTTGAGGAAATGTTCTGTGAATAGAGGGAGGATACTAAATTGGAATCTTCTCCGGTGTGTGCATGTTTGCCAGTGGCAAGAGGGGTGGGCATTTCTGATCAGCCTCATGGATAGATGAGGTCATCAATTACATGGCATCCTTCAGGATTTTCTGGGTTATAGCCTCCAGGAATTTTTCCCTGAGTTGATTTCCCTCCCTGGCAGTCCCCAGTCCCTCCTCTTTCTCTGGCTTCTGTATGTGGGTTAGCTGTTTTTCTTTCTGCTTCCATAGTGCCTATGGAATTCTCCAAATATTAAGTTGACCCCACCTACCTAGTGATCTCTGCTAATGGTAGCCAAGCAATACCTTTGCCTTTTCTACTTGTATAAACCCAGCTGAGGAAGTTCTTCTCAAGCTCTCAAAAGATTCAGGTGTTTTTGGCCAGGGCAATAAAAAGAGGTTATAATGTCAGGTGGTGCTCTCTGCAGTAACTGTAGGAGATTTTATACAGTTTTTCTTTGCGTTGAGTAATCCTTCTGTTCTGTGTTTTGGTACTGTTTGAGTATGTTTAAAGGAAATTTAGGGACATTGATTACATTTAAAAGCTTTGGCTGGGCCAGAACGGTGGCTAAAGCCTGTAATCCCAGCACTTTGGGAGGCCAAAACAGGTGGATCACGAGGTCAGGAGATTGAGTCCATCCTGGCTAACATGGGGAAACGCTGTCTCTACTAAAAATACAAAAAACGTTTAAAAAAAAAAAAATCAGTGGGGCGTGGTGGCATGAGCCTGTAGTCTCAGCTACTTAGGAGGCTGAGGCAGGAGAATTGCTTGAACCTGGGAGGCGGAGATTGCAGTGAGCCATGTTATGCCGGTTGGACTCAATTGGGCTCCAACCAAAAAAAAAAAAAAAGAGCTTTAGTTGGCTCAATTATTCTAAGAATTTTTTTTATTTTTTGAGACGGAGTTTCGCTCTTGTTGCCCAGGCTGGACTGCAATGGCGCGATCTCGGCTCACCGCAACCTCCGTCTCCTGGGTTCAGGCAATTCTCCTGCCTCAGCCTCCTGAGTAGCTGGGATTACAGGCATGCGCCACCATGCCCAGCTGATTTTTTGTATTTTTAGTAGAGACGGGGTTTCACCATGCTGACCAGGATGGTCTCGATCTCTTGACCTCATGATCCACCGCCTCGGCCTCACAAAGTGCTGGGATTACAGGCTTGAGCCACCGCACCCGGCCCTAAGAATTTTTTTAAAATTTAGAATGTCAAGTCAAAAGTTAAGCGGAGAATAATAAGGATTGCATTGACTTAGAGAAATGGTTTTCTTGTCTTAAACTACCAGATCTTTTAAAATTTATTATCCTACCACTTGCAAGCTACTAGAGATCGAGCTAAAGTTAGTCATTAAAAGGAAATCTATTATTTTCTTCAGGTGAATATATTCTCTATATGTGATAGAAATCATGAGTTAATGGAAGTTCTATTTAGAATCACTTTGTCCTTGATAAACAGCCTTCTGAGATTCTCAGCACTATGTTTTACCTCCCAGTGGCAGAGACTGTAAAATAAAAAAAGGTGAAACAAAAAAAAAAATGTTCTGACCCCTAAGAGCTGCCTGGATGCAATTAACAAGGCCTTGGGTTTGCTATGAGCTAGCCTGGCACTCCCAGATGGTTATGGTTCTCCTGTTGAAGATAAAGGATTTCGTAGAATCACACGAACTCTGTGAGCACGATGGATTGAGACGGAACACCAGAATGCTCAGTCATCATGTCTGAAGCTAGAAAAAACATGAATGCTGTCCAAACCACAAAAATAACCAGGGACATCTCTCTCGGCAGTGATTGTTACATCTTTACTAATTACATCTGTAGCCTCAGGATAGTCTTCCATCCCATTAGGTAGGATTTATGAAGCTACCCAATTGCCACCCCAACCCTCCACTTTCTGTCAGAATCCAATTAAAAGCAAAATCCCTCTTTCTTAAATCCTCCCCCAAATCACCTAAAACAAGCACGAAACCTACAATTGATTAATGGTCAATTTTATGTGTCAGCTAGACTGTGATCCCCAGTTATTCAATCAAACACTAATAATCTAGATGCTACTGTGAAGATATTTTGTAGATGTCATTGAAATTCATAATCAGTCGGCTTTAAGAATTTATCCTAGAAAAACTGGGTGAGCCTAATCTAAGCTGCTGAAAAGCCTTAAGAGCAGACCTGAATTTTCTCTGAGGAAATAGAAATCCCCCTCTGGACAGCGTGTCAGCCTGTGCTGAGAGTTCCAGCCTGCCCTTCCTGACAGCCACCTCCCAGTGGATCTTGGACTTGCCTAGCCCACCCCCACGGTTGCAACAATTAATTCCATGCATCACTCTCTTAACATACGTATTCTCCTGGTTCTACTTCTTTGGTTCCAACAATCTCTTACTCAGGAGCTGCACAATCCTCATGGTGAGTTTTATCCATCATTGGAAAAAACAATAAAGTCAACTTGTTCATTCAAGGGTATGCTCCTGCTGGTCTTTGGCTGGAGGCATTGATGGTAACACATTAGGCAGTTGTGAGGAATGTGCATATACTGCACTTGGAATGAAAAATTCCTAGGACTCTTTACATATACTTGTCATATTTTAATATCATTTTCATTTTTCAGGGAGGACATTAAAGCCCAGAGAGTTGAAGGACTTTTCACAGGGTCACACAGCTGGTAAGTAATACAGATGCAATGCTGTGGGGCAAGCCTTGGGTCCTTGTGAGGGGTGATGGGTGAGGGTCTCTCCTTCTGTGTGGATTCAGAATCCAGTGCCTTAACATGATTAGGAGAGATATCTGACCGTATAGGTGGTTTTACTCTTTCTAGCTCCTGCCATGGTGAATGAAGAGAGTTTTTGAGCTCCCTTTTGAGATGTGCTTCCTTTACCACTCAATATCTTTCTTGCTGTGTAGCGAATAGCATGTTTTTTTTTTTCCTGTATCCAGACTTATCTGCTTTGTATATCACGGAAATTCCTTAGGATTTTGACAAATGAACAAAATGTTTTGGGATGGTACTCCAGAATTTCACCTATTAATATTATAGTTTAAATAACTCAACTCGTTAAGAAGTTAGGGTGTTAAATGTGGGATTAGGACTGTATCTTGGATGGGAAGTTGAGGGTGCTGTTTCAGATCTCACATCCTGTGGGGTGAAGGGAAAGTCCGAACAAGGCAAAGTCATTGAGGAGATAATAGACGCCCTTTCTATCTTTGACCTAGTTTTGTCTCTCTCCTCTTCCTGCTTCACCCAGCCATAACACAGTGGACCTTTTTCCAGTTGCTTCTGTCTTCAGGTCATAATTTCAATGTAAGGTAAAATAATAAGTAAATGAAACTCAGAAGAATAGTATACCATTTTAACAAAAGCTAATTTATTACATTTTCTAGTAGAAAGAGAAATGATCCTCTTCATAAATTAATAGTGGGAATAAAATTTGGAGTTCAAAATAGTACTTTGTCCAATAACTTTCTTAGAAAGCACTTATTGACATGCCATTGATTCATAACTAAAATAACAAAGGGATGTGCTGTTATAATTAACATTGTTTAGAGCCCTCTAAGAAATTAGGTAGAATTTATGTTAGTTCTAATAAGCAGTTACAACATTCTCTAAAACTCTGTGTATTTTCAAATTCTTTTAGTCTGACTTTATGCACTGGTGAAGGTTTACTCTGAAGGCAAAGACTTCTATCTTGCAGTAATTAAAGGTGATTCACAACAATAACAGAGTTTAGAGTAGCAAGATGAAAAGAATATAGATTTTGTAATAAGATAAACATGTATTCCGTGCTGCTTTTTATTTTATCAGCTGCATCACCTTGGCCACCCACTCAAAATACCCGAGGCTTAAGGTTATTTTCTATAAAACAGAAGAAAAATTATTAGATGATGGCTAACATAGTAAAATGAAATGATATGATAGATGAGTACAAATTATAAAGTTAAATACAGTCCAGTGTCTGACACGTAGCAACTGTTCCCAAGCAGAAGCTGCTATATAAAGACAAATATTAATAATGATAATGATAATAACATCATGCCTTGAGCTAGGAAAGTCTATCAGTTTTTCCTCATTCATTTAACCTTCTCTCTGTGGCACTTGAGGCACGTGGGAGCCTGTGAGTCACAGAAGCACTAAGACCTTGCTGAAAAACAGAATTTCTTTGAAGACTGTTATCTGTCAGATTTTTCTATGTAACAAAGTACTCAAAAACTTCATAACTTCAAATAATGTTTTAGTGTCTCATGATTCTGTAAGACAGTAAATTTTGCTAGACCCACCTGGGAGGTCTTTATGTGCTGGGCAGGTTCAGCTTTTCTCAGGTGGGCTTCTTCACGTCTGTGTAGCATCAATAGGTTTGGCAGGGATGGGGGCCTGTGTCCATCCATGTGGGCTCATTATTCGGCAGGCTGGCGAGCCTTATCGCAGGTGCTGGAAAGCTCCCCTCTGCAAGACAGAAACAGCAGGTGTCTTCAGCTGAAACTTAAAACTCACAACATCACTTACCACATTCTATTATTCAAAGCAAGTTATAGTACGACCTCACATCAAGAGGTGGGTTAATAGACTGCATTTCTTGACAGAATGGGCTACAAACAATTTGTAGTGTTTTTGCAACTGATCACAGATATCCTCTGACATTTGGCAATAGGTAAATTAATTTGGTGTGCGAACATTGGAGAGCCGCCATATTTGAAATAAATGCCACCCACTCACCTGTGAGTCAAGATCTTATCTTTACTAATTTGCATTGAAAACACAGTGAAGCTTTCTCAAGGGAGACTCGAACTAAGAACTGTTGAATTCCACTATGAATAAGGTGCTATGGTTTATTCATACAAAAAATTTATGGAGTTTTTTGGATGAAAATACAGAAACATGGAGAATTATAAGTAATCTCTTATGATTGCCAAGCCCATATTCTGACACGAAGTTCTGTATGCAGATATCCAGTCAAATGGTCTCTCACAATAATAAAATTAATGAAGCAGAGGAAACTTATGAAAACAATTGTTTGTTATTTAATATCATTTCCACCAATTATTTGTCAACAATAACTCCTATGTGTATGAACTAGTTGTATAAAATAACTCACTTGAATAAACTGTACAATAAAAAATAATATGAGGAAAGATTGCTTTGTAATGACCTTCTACTGAAAAACATGCAAAATTACCTCCATATCCAGATCTACCTTCCCCATGGCTCTAGAGTACTCTACAGCTAAACAGAATAGGTTATTTTATAAAGACTTTGCAGAGACTATGGTATGTAATCAGTAAATACTTGTTGACTTGAACAGAAATTCTTAATCATCTGAATCAGTTTACAGAACTGACTGTCTGGAGAATGATATTCCTCATGTCCCGTAGTGATTGATTCCCTTCCCAGGAACTCCCCAGTCCTTATGTACATATTATAAACATTCTTTGTATAGATCTTTTTATTTACTTATTTATTTTTAGAGATGGACTCTCACTGTG
Source organism: Sapajus apella (assembly GCF_009761245.1). Classification (NCBI taxonomy): domain Eukaryota; kingdom Metazoa; phylum Chordata; class Mammalia; order Primates; family Cebidae; genus Sapajus; species Sapajus apella. Next base: position 34,437 of record NW_022437023.1, on the reverse strand, counting down.
TTGCTCAGGCTGCCCTCAAGCTCCCGGGCCCAAGTGATCTCCCCACCTCAGCCTTCCAAGTACCTGGGACTACAGGGGCACACCACCTACCTGGCTATGCAGATACCCTTCCTTAGCATTAGTCATTAAACAAATGACAAATGATTTTTAGTAAAAAGTTTAAAAGCAAGTGCTGCCAAAAGCAACTTATAGGTTCAATGCTACTCCCATTAAAAACTACCATTGAGATTCTTCACAGAACTAGAGAGAGCCTGAATAGCCAAGGTAATCCTAAGCAAAAAGAACAAACCTGGAGACATCATGTTACCTATCTTCAAACTATACTACAAGGTTACAGTAACCAGAACAGCATGGTACTTGTAATAAGAACGGACACATAAACCAATGAAGCAAAATAGAGACCCCAGAAATAAGACCACACACCTACAACTATCTGATCTTCAACAAGCCTGACAAAAACAAGCAATGGGGAAAGGATTTCCTATTCAATAAATGGTATTGGGATAATCGGCTAGCCATATGCAGAAGGTTGAAACTGGAACCCTTCTTTATACCATATACAAAAATTAACATAAATGGATTAAATATTTAACTTAGATGGATAAAGCCTTAAATGTAAAACCCAAAACTATAAAAATCCTGGAAGACAACTTAGCCAATACTATTCAGGTCATAGGCAGGGACAAAGATTTCATGACGAAGATGCCAAAAGTAATTGCAACAAAAGCAAAAGTTGATAAATGGGATCTAACTAAACTAAAGAGCTTCTGCACAGCAAAAGAAACTATCAGCAGAGTGAACAAACAACACATAGAATGGGAGAAAAATTTTGTAAACTATGCATCCGATAAAGGTCAAATATCCAGCATCTATAAGAAACTTAAACAAATGTACAAGAAAAAAACAACTCCATTAAAAAGTGGGCAAAGGGCACGAATGGACACTTCTCAAAAGAAGACAACAATCATATGAAAAACAGCTCAACATCACTGATTATTAGAGAAATGCAATCAAGACCACAATGAGATGCCATCTCACACCAGTCAGAGTGGCTATCACTAAAAATTCAAAAAATAACAGATGCTGGTGAAGTTGTGGAGAAAAAGGAACATTTATACACTGTTGGTGGGAGTGTAAATTAGTTCAGCCATTGTAGAAGACAGTGTGACAATACCTCAAAGACCCAAAGCCAGACATACCATTTGACCCAGCAATCCCATTACTGGCTTTATACCCAAATATAAATCGTTCTATTATATGCTCATTGCAGCACTATTCACAACAGCAAAGACATGGAATCAACCTAAATACCCATCAGTGATAGACTGGATAAAGAAAATGTGGTACATATACACCATGGAATATAGTGCAGCCATAAAAAAGAATGAGATTATGTTCTTTGCAGGACATGGATGGAGGTGGAGACCGTTGTCCTTAGCAGACTAATGCAGGAACAGAAAACCAAATACTGCATGTTTTTACTTATGAGCAGGAGTGCAATTATGACAACACATGGACACATAGAGAGGAACCACACACACACCAGGACCTATTGAAGACTGGAGGGCTGGAGAAGGGAGAGGACCAAAAAATTACTATTGGGTACTAAGCTTAATACCTGGCTGGTGTAATCTGTAAAACAAAACCCTATGACACGTTTACCTATGTAACAGACCTGAATATGTACCCCGGAACTTAAAAGTTTAAAAAATGCTCTAAAATGAGGTTTCTTAACCTGAGAACTATTAATATTTTGAGCCAGATTATAATTTTTTTTTGTAGGAGGCTGTCACGTGTGTTGTAGGACTTTGAACAGCACCCCTGGCCTCTACCCAATACGTGCCAGTAGCACCCTACCCAGTAGCGACAACAAAAACTATCTCTAGATATTGTCAAATGTCACTTGGGGAGAAAATTGCCTCCATTTAAAAATCATTGTTTTATAAGGTAACAGACTCTAAAATGAAAATAGTAGCAATGTATTGTGTGCTTATGGAATATGAAAAAAATTACATGACAACAATTGCATAATGAATAAGAGAGAAATGTGGAGTATACTAACCTAAGGTAGATTTGAAGACAGATTATACATATATGTAAAATTCTAGGGCAACAACTAATCCACAAGAAAGCAAAAAATGATTTTAAAAATAAATATTTCATATAATTAATAGAAATATCTAGCAAAAATCATTCAACCATATTAATAAGTACATTAAATATAATTGGTCCAGACAGACCAATTAAATGATAGAGAAGATCAGGTTGAATAAAAATGGCATATTGAACTATAACCTATCAGCAAACCATTTTAAACATAAAGACGTAGCTTCAATAAAAGTAAGAAGAGGGAAAATATATAACATGCAAAAGAAATTAAAAGAAAGTCGGAATGATTATGTCAATACTAGACAAAGTGGAAACTGGAGTGAGAAATATTAATAGGGATAAAGACAGACATCACTCAATGATAAAGGGTTATTTATCCAAAGAGACATAACAACCTTAAGTGCATATGTAGCTAACAGCAGAGTTTTAAAATACATGAGACAAAGCTGATATAAATAACAGGAAAAATAGAAAAATCCACAATTATCATTGTGATACCCTGCTTTTTGTCAGCTAAAACTAACTCTCCTTTCCCTGACTAAAAGCTGTTCAGGCTTTATGTTAGCCTTTGGAGCTGAACAGACTCCATCTTGGCCTCTTCATTTTAGTAACCTTCTCCCCACCAAGTATGTAACTATAGTATAAAGCAAGGTCAGACTGACTCTGGTCACCCAGAAATGCCTTTGCTGATAAGAGGCCGAGTAAAGTGGTATCTGCAGAGCCTGGAAATGCAGCTGCAGTGAGCGCCCAGAGCCCGCCTTATCTATAAGTTGTGTGCCTTTCATGACAGCTGTACTCCTCACACCTGGCACTGTTTTATTTCTTATGTCAGTTTTTCTTTTTAACTTTTTGCTTACTCTGCCTTTGTGAAAACTTTGTTTCAGCTAGGTTCCCCACTTCCTGTTAAAACTAGTGTATAAAAGACCACCTAACTTTTTCTTTGGGGCCGAGAGAATTTTGAGAGTTAGCCACTCTTGGTCACTGGCTTAATAAAGGACTCATAAATCATTCTCAGAGTGTGGTGCATTCCTTGACTTGCTCGGTTACAACATTTGGAGGCCACAGCGAGAATTTATGGTCAACACTGGGCGTGACCGGTCTCGTTCTGGTCTTCTCCGGATGAATGGCAGCCTACAGGGGAGGCGCCCCCTGAGACGTTCCAGGGCCTAGTAGTCAACTGCCATCTGGTGGGGAATGGATCGACCGCCGGTGTGCCCAGCAAATTTGGCTCCTGAGTCCTCTGTCTCTGCGCCCGGGAAGGTAAGTCAGGCCTAATCTGCTTATTCTTGGAAGTACGGGAATCATCCAATTACCGGGATGACGGAATTGATTACAGTGATTCCTGTGACCTTGGACTCTGGGTGCCCCAGAGTCCCTGGTCCTGGTTCTGGTTCTGGACTCTGGGAGAGTCCTGGTTCTGGTTCTGGACTCTGGGAAAGTCCTGGTTTCTGGATTCTGTCAGCTCTGCTGACACTTCAGTACATTGGTGGGCAGAGCATCGGTTTTTGTGAGGGACTGTCTCTCTCTCCCTCTCTCTTTTTTCTCTTTCTTATTCAAAAATTAGAGTCTGTTAGCTCTGTCAGCCCTTCAGGAGGCTGGAAAACCGAGCTCTGGTTTCTGTTAGCTCTGCTGACACTTCGGTACGTTTGGTGGGCAGAGTATCAGTTTCTGTTAGGGAGTCTCTCTCTCTATCTCTCTCTCTCTCTCTGTCTCTCTCTGTCTATATCTCTCTTCCTTTTTGTTTAAATTAGAGGACTCTCTGTCCTAAAAATAGGAATAAAATGTGCAATAAACTCTGTGTAAATGGTGCATGCATCTGTGAGTGACTGGGGAGCTCGAGGGCCCCACCCCTTGAAATTCCAATTTGTAGCCTCACGGCAAAAGCTACGGGGCTCGACTGGGCTCTTTGTCTGCAGTACCATGGTCATCTAATAAGGCTTATGGCAGCAAGTTCAGCTTGGTCCTGCTGGGGCTTTGTACCCAACTGCCTATGCTAAGAGAGACCTAATGTTCCTGTCAGGGAGCAGCCAAAGGAGCATCTGAGTGATCCCAATACAGGATTTTTCTGTTCGTCCAAACCATCATAACCGTTTGTATGTTCCAGTGTCTATTGTCTGCCTAAGACTGTATGTCTGGCCGCCGTTACTGCCCAAGGTGGCTAGGAGAAAACTTCGTTAAGGTACTCAATGCTGACTTCCTGTCTGAGGAGGTAAAATCCCTCATTTTCCAGTTGGGCTGGCCAACCCAGTCCTGCCTTTCCTGTTAAACACAAATCAGGTGTTGTTACAGAGAAAAGTGTGACACACGTTCACCAGACCGTGATTTGTGGCACCACATGGATTGTTGGCATCTGGGCTGTCACCTCCCATGCCCCAATGACTGGGTGTATCTCTCTCTCTTTTTCTCAGAACAGTGGTGGATTCAAAATAGCCATCCTGCAGACCTCCTTGCCCACCTATTCTGTCACCCTACCACTTTCCTAGTACCCTTAGACAGAACACGGTGCAGAGAAACATATACCTGTAACACTCTAATTGTTCTGCAGTCATATTATTCCTCCCTGTGGTTGATCTCTGATCTTCAGGAAACTTCGGGTGGCCCTTTTACTCCACATCCCCATCCTTTACCCTGATCATCTCAATTTCCTGTGTCTCAGTGAGTGTAGTGTCTCTAGGACTTGGCTTTGTTGTCCTTCCTTAACGTTTTAAGTGAAAGGGTTGAATGTGAACAGTCTGCTTTTAAAACGTGGAGACATCTGAGGTATCTCGGATATAAGTATAGGGGCAGACTACCCAGAGCCTATAAACCGGGGACTTTTCAGCCCGGGTGTTCTGCCTCCCCCCTATTCTGTCCTGTTTCTTTAAGAACACTAAAGCAGCAGCAATGAGCCTCCACCGCTGCTGGAATTCAAAAGTGCAGTTTTTTCCTGCAGAAGTCTGTGAGGTGCAGTCTGTGAGGTGCAGTCTGTGAGGTGAAGTGAGAAAACACCGCCCCCAGGGCATGGGAGCTAAGACCGCCCACAGCTCCAATGCACAGCAGGCCACAGACCGGCTGCAGAAAAACAGCCGCGGCGGGCGAGGTACAGCCCCAGTCCCAGGCAGCCGTGCAGAGCCCCCGCTAGATTGCTAGCCTTCTCCCCGTAACTCAGAGTCTGAAAATACTAAATGTTGTGGCAAGAAATAGCGGCTGTAGCCCTTTTCCTGCTTCTCCTGATTATAATCTTCCTGTTTTTCCGATTCTCCATGCCCCCAGGCCGCACGCCCCCAGGCCGTGAATACTTTTGCCAGTGCTAGGTCTGACATTTCAGTTTAGAATCCTGTTAACTATTTGTGTTCAAAATGGGAAATTCTTCCTCCTGGCCCCAGTCACTGAGCCCTTGTAGTGTATGTTAAAGAACTTTTCTCTAGGCTTCTCGGATAACTTTGGAGTCCACCTTGAGAAAGGCAAACTCCGGGCTCTCTGTGAAGTGGAGTGGCCAAAACTTGAAACTGGGTGGCCTCCAGAAGTGTCATTAAACCCTTCAGCAGTTAAAGCTGTGTGGCAGGTTGTTACCGGAAAGCCCGGGCACGCTGATCAGTTTCGCTATGTCGATGAATGGCTTAGTTTGGTTCAGAATCCTCCCCGTGGCTCTGATCTTACGCTGCTCATGACCCCATCTCTAAGGTTCTTCGGAATAAAGTCCCCTCCTGGCCCCGACCGGTTGCTCGAGTGGCCCCTTAGCCCCCCCCCCCCCCCCCCCTTGCCCCCCCCCGAAGGAGGAGGGAAGCCATTTACACCCATTACTACAACCTTATAATCAAGGGTCAAACACAATTCGCTCCAACGACACCTCCAGCGCCCTAGGCTGCCTCCACCCCCTGAGCCACTGTGTCGGGTGGTTTCTCTGCCCATTGCCTCAAGGTTGCGGCCCGTTAGGGGAAGCTGCTCTACTCTTCCCCTTGAGGGAGGCACCACCCCCGCCAGGCAGTGAGCGTTCTGCTGCTCCGCTTTTAGTTTATGTTCCATTTTCCACTTCTGACCTGTACAAGTGAAGAGCTCAAAATCCTCCATTTTCTGAAAAGCCCCAGGTCCTAACTGCGCTAATGGAGTCTGTACTTCAGACTCATAGGCCCACCTGGGACGACTGTCAACAGCTCCTTCTTACCCTTTTCACCTCTGAAGAGAGGGATAGGATTAGAGGGGAAGCCAGAAACCATTTCCTTAGTTCAGAAAGGAAGCCTAGGGAGGAAGCCCTAGATCTCCTTGAGGGGATTTTTCCTTCTACCCACCCTGAGTGGGACCCTAACACCTCGGGAGGAAAGAGGGCTTTGGAAAATTTCCACTAGTATCTCCTTGTGGGTATTAAAGGAGCCGCCAGAAAACTTATGAACTTGTATAAGACCACAGAAGTTGTTCAGGGGGCTGATGAGTCACCTGGAGCATTCTTAGAGCGTCTCCAGGAGGCCTATCAAATTTACACCCTGTTTGGTACAGCGGCTCCTGAAAATAGCCGTGCTATAAATTTGGCATTTGTGGCCCAGGCAGCTCTGGACATTTGGAAAAAGTTAGAGGGTTTTGCTGGAATGAACATCACTCAGCTTTTAGAAGTAGCCCAAAAGGTTTTTGGTAACTGAGAAACTGAAAAGGAAAAGCAGGCAGCTCAAGCCGCTGACAGGGCAGCCGACAGGGTGGGAAAAAGGCAAGCAAAAATTATAGTGGCCGCTCTCCTGGAAGCAAAAAGGGAGGAACTCCCATCACAAAGCACCAGCTGTAAGACTCCAGACCCCTGCCAGAAAACCCAGAAAGGTGAATGGGCCCCCCTATAAAGGGACCAGTGTGCTTTTTGTAAACAGATGGGACGCTGGAAGGACAAATGTCCTTTAAAGCCAGAAAAGAAAACAGAACAAAAAAGAGTCCTCACCCTCCCCATAGCAGAGGAATCTGATGATTGACGGGACCGGGGCTCCTTTTCACTTGGCCCCTGGGAGCCAATGGGTTACTGCTACTGTCGGGGGGCCAGCCTTTATGCTTTTTAATGGATACTAGAGTTGAACATTCTGTACTACAGACACCCGTGGGCAGTGTTTCTAATAATAAAATGACTGTACAGAGGGCTACTGGAGCTATTCAGGAATATCCTGTCACCCACTCACGTGAAGTTCATTTAAGCCAAAAGAGAGTAATCCATTCATTTCTAGTAGTTCCAGAGTGCCCCATCCGCCTTCTTGGGCATGACCTCCTCCACAAACTGCAGGCATCCATGTCTTTCTCGGCTCAGCAAACTCATCTCAAGTTAGGAGACACAGAGCCGCTTCCTGCTTAGCTCCCGCTGACCATTCCTTTGTCAGAAAAATATCTTTTAGTCTCATCTTCACCCCCAAAAGAAAAACAAATTAGCCCTCTCCTACTAGATCTACAACCTCTTTTTCCCCAGGTTTGGGCAGAATCAAACCCCCCGGGACTGGCAAAACAGTCTACTTGGAACACTCTATTTCTGCTAGTCCAAAAACCTGGGACAAATGATTATCGGCTTGTTCAGGACTTGCAGGAAGTTAACAAATGGAAAGTCACAGTCCCTCTAACTGTCCCTAACCCCTATACACTGCTCAGCTTGCTCCCACCAGAACATACTGTGTAAACTGTTCTGTACTTGAAAGATGCTTTCTTTGCCATTCCTTTGGCCCCTAAGAGCCAACCCAACCCAACCCATTTTTGCTTTTGAATGGACAGACCCTGGCTTGGAAGACACAACCCAATTAACTTGGACTCTGTTGACCCAAGCTTTTAAAAATTCTACAACTCTTTTTGGGGAAGCCCTTCAGCAGGACCTTGTGACATTCTGAGCCAGCCATCCCAACTGTACCCTACTCCAGTAAGTGGATGATTTATTGTTGGCTACTGAGACTACTGAAAGCTGTCTGCAACATACTAAGGACTTGCTTTATCTCCTTCAGGAGCTTGGGTATCGGGTTTCAGCCAAAAAGGCCCAGCTTTGTCTTTCCAGGGTCTCCTACTTAGGATATGAACTAAACAAAGGGAAAAGAGAACACACCAGTGCTCGAAAGGAGGCCGTCTTATGAATCCCCACCCTCACTACCACGAAACAGGCACCTGAATTCTTGGGGGCTGTGGGATACTGTCGCCTGTGGATATCTGGGTTTGCAGAAATTGCCAAGCCCCAGTACACTGCTACAGGAGGAAATGGCCCTTTGGTTTGAACTGACACAGAAGAGCAGGCCTTCCAAAACTTACAAAAGGCACTGGCTGAGGCCCCTGCTGTAGCCCTTCCAAACATCTCAAAGTCATTTCAATTGTTTGTTCATGAAAATCAGGGAGTGGCTAAAGGGGTGCTCACTCAAACCTCAGGGCCATGGAAACACCCAGTGGCATATTTGTCAAAGAAACTGGACCATGTGGCTTCCGGGTGGCCGAGTTGTCTGTGAGCAGTTGCGGCAACAGCAACCCTAGTTCACGAGGCTGATAGACTCACACTGGGCCAGAAGTTAACCCTTGCAGCACCACATGCTGTAGAAACTCTACTATGAGGTGCTCCAGGCAAATGGATGTCTAATGCACGCATCTACAATACCAGAGTTTACTGTTAGATCAGTCTCGCTTAACTTTCTCCCCCACAAGATATTTAAATCCAACCACTCTGCTCCCTGACTCAGACTTCACCACCCCTATTCATGACTGCCATGAATCACTAGAAATTACAGGTAGACCTGATCTCCAGGACACTCCTTTGAAAAAGGTGTATGCCATCTTATTTACAGATGGAAGCAGTTTCCTTGAGCAGGGGGTATGGAAAGCAGGTGTGGCTGTTGTCACGGAGACTGAAGTACTGTGGGCGCAGGCACTGCCAGCTGGAACTTCTGCACAGAAGGCTGAGTTAATTGCCCTAACTCAAGCCCTCCGATAGGGTAAGGACAAACGTGTTAACATCTACACTGATAGCAGATATGCTTTTGCTACTGTACATGTTCATGGGGCCATCTATCAAGAGTGGAGGCTACTCCCCTCAGCAGGAAAAACTCCGAAGAGATTTTAGCCCTGCTCGAAGCTGTCTGGCTCCCCCTACAGGTGGCTGTAATTCATTGAAAAGGACATCAAAAAGAAAATACTACTGTTGTTAGGGGAAACCGGAAGCCAGACTGTGCCGCGCCTGAAGCTGCAGTTCTCCTGAACACTCCATTAACTCTGCTTCCAGCCATCTCTTTTCCACAGCCTGATTTACCTGACTACGCACGTACTCTTCTGAAGAAGAAAAGCAGGTATCGGATCTACAAGCCAGTAAAAATCAGGACGGATGGTGGATCCTTCCAGACTCAAGAATCTTCCTGCCCCGGGCCCTTGGAGAAGCTCTGATCAGCCACCTCCACTCTTCCACCCACTTGGGAGAAACAAAGTTGGCCCAACTTTTGAGAAGCCGATTTAAAATCTCACATCTCCAGGACTTAATTAGCAAAGTGGCCTCCTGATTCATGGCTTGTGCACAGGTGAATGCCAGGCAAGGCTTGAAGCCTGAATTGGGCCAATCGTCTCCGGGGATATAGCCCAGGAGAAAGGTGGGAAGTTGACTTCTCTGAATTAAAGCCACACCAGGCAGGGTATAAGTACCTCCTGGTGTTGGTAGACACTTTTTCTGAATAGACTGGGGCTTTTGCCACTAAAAATGAGACTGCCACTATGGTAGTAAAGTTCTTAATGAAATTATCCCTCACTATGGTTTGCCTGTTGCAATAGGGTCTGATAATGGGCCAGCCTTCACCTCGTCCATAGTCAGTCAGCAAGGCATTAAATATTCATTGGAAGCTCCATGTGCCTACTGACCCCAGAGCTCTGGACAGGTAGAACACATGAATCCTATCTTAAAAAGTTTTCTTACCAAATTAATCCTACAGTGAAAATTGGATAAAGCTCCTCCCTCTAGCCCTTCTTTGGGTCAGGTACACCCCTTGCAGGGCAGGATTCACTCCTTTTGAGATTATGTATGGGAGGGCCCCACCAGTTTTGCCTAAATTAAGGGATACCTAGTTAGCAGAAATATCCCAAGCTAACTTGTTACAGTACTTGCAGTCTCTCCAACAGGTTCAAGACATTATCCAGTCACTTGTCCAGGAGGCACACCCTAATCCAGCTCCTGACAGGACCTCGCCACACTTTCCATCCAGGTGACCTGGTATATGTCAAAAAGTTCCAGAAGGAAGGCCTCCTCCCTGCTTGGAAAGGACCTTACACCGTCATCCTTACTACACCCATGGCCCTAAAGGTGGACGGTATTCCTGCTTGGATTCATCACTCCTGCGTCAAGAAGGCCAACAAGACACAGCAAGAGACATGGATCCCCAAGCCTGGGCAGGCCCATTAAAACTGTGCCTGAGTCAGGGGCAGCCATCAGACTAGTTCTTTGGATCTGTTTCCTGTCTGTTCCCAGTTGTTCAGCCCTCAGCCCCCTCCTACTCTTTTCTCCTTACTTCCTTTGCAACCAAGAGAGTGCTTTCGAACATCACCTGGAAAGAAGATACTTCCAATGAAGTTTCCTTTTCAATTGATTTGTGTTTTGTTCCCAAAGCCCAGCGATTCCCTTGAGGACCAGCAAAGTTTTCCCCATGGACAGGAGCAGGACTTGTTGAGCTTGCTGCAGGATTTGGACACACTGGAAGTGAAAGTGGGTGTGACAGCTCGGAGGATGCAGAAATGGAACTCCAACGAGTGGATTTCTACCTCTGTCCTGGGGACCACCCTGACACTACCTGCTGGGATAGTTATGAGTTTTTCTGCCCCTCTTGGTCATGTGTAACTTTGGCTACTTACCTGGGAGGGCCAACCCAGTCTCCAACCCTTTCCACAGCCTGGATCTCTCGTCCTAAACTATGTACTATGGGAGCCTGTAATCCCATTACTATGACTGCTCATAACCCTAACTCTGTTCAATGGTACTACGGTATGACATTGGGACTGTGATTTTATATTGGAGGGTTTGATCTTGGAACTATGTTTACTATTCAGGAAAGGGTCTTAATCCCCTGGAGCCCCCCAAACCCATGGGTCCTTTAACTGATTTAGGGGACCCTATGTTCTGCCCACACCCAGATAAGGTCAGCCCCATTGGCCCAGCTGTTCCATTGCCAGTCCAGGCTCCCCAACTCTAACTCCAACCCAGCTTAATGTCCATCTTAGGAGGAGTACACCATCTCCTGAATATTACTCAGCCTAAGCTGGCCCAAGACTGTTGGTTGTGCCTGAAGTCCAAAGCTCCATATTATGTTGGATTGGGAGTTGAGGTTAAGTTAAACACTGGCCCGTCCTCGCTCCCTTACATTAGGGGATGTTTCAGGAAACACCTCCTGCCTAGTCAGTAAGGGGTACAACCTATCTACTTCCCCCTTCCAGGCCACCTGTAGTTGCTCTCTACTTACTTCCCTAACTACTTAAGTCTCCTACCAGGCACCAAATAACACCCCATGGTACCAGAGCATGTTTAACTGGAACCCTTGGCTGACTACTTTAATAACTAAAATAGCAGGACCTCTTCTCCTCCTCCTGTTGGGATTAATTTTTGGGCCCTGTCTATTAAATTGGTTTATTAATTTTGTAAAATGGTGCAGAGCTGCTGTCAAACTTATGCATCTTACAACCCAATATAACCCTCTCACTGTAACTGAGGAATCAATGATTTGATTCCCCAAAAACACAAGTGGGGAATGTGATACCCTGCTTTTTGCCAGCTAAAACTAACTCTCTTTTTCCCTGGCTAAAAGCCCTTCAGGCTTTATGTTAGCCTTTTTGAGCTGAACAGACTCCATCTTAGCTTCTTCATTTTAGTAATCTTCTCCCCATTAAGTATGTAACTATAGTATAAAGCAAGGTCAGGCTGACTCTGGGCACCCAGAAATGCCTTTGTTGATAAGAGGCTGAGTAAAGTGGTATCTGCAGAGCCTGGAAATGCAGCTGCAGTGAGCGCCCAGAGCCTGCCTTACCTGTAAGTTGTATGTCTTTCATGACAGCTGGACTCCTCACACCTGGCACTGTTTTACTTCCTCTGTACCAGTCTTTGTTTTTAACTTTTTGCTTACTCTGCCTTTGTGAAAACTTTGTTTCAGCTAGGTTCCCCCCTTCCTGTTAAAACTAGTGTATAAAAGACCACCTAACCTTTTCTTCGGGGCCGAGAGAATTTTGGGAGTTAGCCACTCTCGGTCACCAGCTTAATAAATGACTCATAATTCGTTCTCAGAGTGTGGCACATTCTTTGACTCGCTCGGGTACAACATCATTAGAGCTTTGATACTCATTTCTCAATATTTCATAGAAAAACTAAGCAGAAAGTCAGTAAGGTTAAAGAATAACTCAACAATGCTGTCAACTAATTTGACTAAGTTACGTTTGTAGAACACATCACCAACAACAGGAAAATACGTAATTCAAAACTGTACTAGTTCTATCTACACTATTTCTCTCTGTAAACATCACATTCTTCTCCACTTATTTTCTCTTGTCTCAAAAAAATTTTATAACATTTTCTCTGATGATTCCTTATATTCCTTGTTAAATACTTTTTATATTATTTTGCTCTTGTTAATGGACACTTTTTTCCTTCCTCCATCACTAAATATTTTTTCTTACAGTCTTCATGGCTTAGTCTGCCAGAGACAAATGATGCTTCCTCCCACTGGGTTCTAATTTGCTGAAAAGGAAAATATCCAATGTCTTATTTTGGTTTCACTTAAACCCAACTTCTACAAGGGCTAATTGTCAGCAAAACCTGACTAGAAGAGAGTGAGGTTGTGGAGACTGGGGATTGGGGTAAGGAATTGTAAATAACGCATGATACATGGGTGTCTCTTCAGCACTGCCTGTTTCTCTGTCTGAAAAACTGTTAAATAACCAGAGAAGTGAAGGGTTCAACAGTCAGACTGAAGAACAGGCATTACCGTGTGCTTTGTGCTTTTGGTCACTATAGAGTGACTTAAACCAAGGACGCTTCATGCCCAAAGCACTACAGGGAAAGAGTAACTGTAAATAGCAGCATCTGAATGTGTTTGCACTTGTGAAAAAGTAGAGGATGCTTCATTTCTTTATGTCCATGCAGTCTCCAGTGAGTTTCAGGAGGTGCCAGTTGAATCTTTTGGTTTAGGGACTGTTTACGAAGTTGATAATGACCCTCCAAATCAACTATGAGTTTGACATACTGGTATGAACCTGATGTTTGCAGTTTAAAGTCAGCCAAAAATTCCAGGTTGTGTAAATCGTGGGAAAAAATCAGAATTAAATTGAAGGCATGGACCTGGTTGTTTCCCTAGATGTCTGAGAATAGGTTAATTTCCTGGAGGTAGTTAAAATAAAACCTAAGGGTCAAGTTGCCTGTTCCTCTCATATTCCTTCCCTCCTCCTTATTCCCACCCAATAGGAAGAAAGCCAGGCCTCTTTTTGCTTTTGACTCTGAATGAAACTTTCTCTTCAGATGTACTGGATGTGTATCAGCCAGGCAGGTGAGAAAGTGGAGATAATAATAATCGATAGTGATGATGATAATAGTGTCTGATAGGTGTTCAGTACTTACCACATGCCAGATGTTCTTCTAATTGCTTTTACCGTACTCATATTAACTGACTTAATTTAGAGAATGATACCATTAAGTTGGTGTATTATTACATCTCCCTCCCTCATTTTACCAATTAGGAAATTGTAGCATGGAGGAGTTGGATACTTGACTGAAGCTATACCATTAGTAAGAAACAGAGCTGGAATTCAATCTCAGGCAGTCTAACTTCAGAGTGACTCGCTAGAGAGAGGGCAATTGTGCTACACCGTAGCCCAGAAGGAAGTTTATGCCACAATTCCTACCACAGGCAAGGGACCATTGGTCAAGCCACAACTTAATTCTTCTAAAGAAGTAATTGCATATGGATCTGGTCACATATACATCCAACTGTTTTCATCTAGATGTGTTTCTCCAGGGCAAGCCCTGAGGTACAAATTTGCATTAACGTAGGTGATTAAGCCTTCCTCTGTAGATGCCTTATAGATAGAAATGGGCCCTTCCCCTTCTCTTTGTTTCTCATACCTGACTGTGGCTCTGAGCCTGCAGGGGATTGGTTCCAGGATCCCAGCTGATACCAAAATCTGTGGATGCTCAGTCTCTTCTACAAAATGGTGTGATAACCCATATCCGTGGGTTTAAATCCATGGTAGGTTGACTCCACAGATGTGGAAACTGTGGATAGAGAAAGTCGACTGTATTTGATTCATGCACAGATAAACACTCTTGGTCAGGTCCAGGATAATTCATCTACAAATGATTTAAAGAGCTAATGCACTTTGAAGTCTTCATGGTTAGCTGAAGAATCTGAAATTTTATTGTCAGACTTACTTAGAAATCTTACAGGTTCAAACATGTTATGGCTAATAAAACTTTACAGCTTCATCAAAACCCAAAGAGATATTCCTGAGCTTAGACCAGACTACATGGCACCGAAGAGTCAGAGCTTGCTCCCAACTCCAGAAGGAGGACCAGAAATTTCCAGTCTGGGAGGATCCCACACAAAAGTTGCTCTAAAACTACAGACTGGAAATTTTTTCTGAAATTTTCCTTTTTTGGGGAAAAGAGTGTGAAGCTCTGTAGTGCTCTTCTATCTCTGCTCACCTGAGTACCACGGGGTTCGTGGGTTTCAAGTTTCAGACATCAGATTTAGGGAGTATTCACATCTTTCCTCTTCTGTTTATTTGTGTGGTATGGTGAGGTCATTGTTTTACTTCCATGAGGACAGTGGATAAAAAAGAACCCTTTAGAGGGAAAGGAGAAGAGGAGATGAGTAAAGTCATGCAAAAGGATTGAAAAGTGGACCTGAGAGCTCAACTGAGAACAGAAACTTTGTGGCTATGATCCCAGGAGACCATGACGACCTGCAGGAGAGGAGAAGAGACACTACAGGGACAGTATGGGCAGGCAGGTTCTGAAATGCTACACAGCGCTCCACATTAAAATGTTCCCTACAAACTTCCCTGAACAGAGATTTTTTCAAGGCCACTCACCTTAGAACTGCAGGCCCTGTTAAGACTTGGGAGGAGAAAAACGTAATAGCTCTCCTCTCATCTAACTCTAGTCCTCTGAGTGTCACTAAGATCCTTCCTGATTTTATAAATATAAATATCACATTAGTATAGATAAATTTACATAATTGTAATTTAAGTCTTTGTAGTTTTTTTTTTTTTTAACTTAATCTGTGGATAATTTCCCACAGATTAGACCATTGTCTATATCACTGAGCAGTCTCATAAAATCTTATATTTAGTGGCTGTAAAAACATCACCATACACTTGAAATAGTATTTATTTAAACATTGTTTTAAAACTTGGGGACATTTAAGGAGATTAATTGAAAGATTATGTGGAGAATAGTTAACCCCACCTCTCTTCCACTCTGACCTCCGCCACATAGGTAGCTGGCATCTATCCCTCAAACAAAATACATGAAGTTTCCTCTCAGAAGAAATTGAATGGGCCCAGAGAAAATAATTCCACATGATGGCCCTCATGGTAGGAAACATTAGCCCAAATTCCTACCAAATTTCATCTGATTTCTTTGAACTCATGATCATTTTTTTCTTTTTTCTTTTTTTCTTTTTTTTGAGACAGAATCTCACTCTGTTGCCAGGCAGGAGTGTAACGGCACGATCTCAGCTCACTGCAACCACCGACTCCCCGGTTCAAGCAATTCTCCTGCCTCAGCCTCCCAAGTAACTGGAATTACAGGCATGCGCCACCACGGCCAGCTACTTATTTTATTTTATTTTATTTTTTGTATTTTTAGTAGAAACAAGGCTTCACCATGTTGGCCAGGATGGTCTCAATCTCCTGACCTTGTGAGCTGCCCACTACAGCCTCCCAAAGTGGTGGGATTACAGGTGAGCCACTGTGCCTGGCCTCTCATGACCATTTTTTAATCACTCTTACATGTAAAATAATATGAAGAAACAGAAAGCATTTTAAGAGAGTAGTCAGGATATACAAAAAGAAAAAACTCAGATAAAGCAGATAGATTGGAAATACAACTTTAAATATATGCATAAAACAAAATTTTAATTATTATTTTCACAAACATTGAAGAAGGTAGTCCCTTTGTAAAACAAATAAAATTGCTTTTAATCTTTTCTCCATAGGTAAAACAACAAAGAAAATTAACAATATTGCCATAATATTTATGAGCCATTTTTCCAAGTGACCCAAACACACGTAAATAAAGATAAAGCATTTGCTATGCAAGGAAGCCCAGCTTCAAAACAAGTCACAGCCCCTACCCACCATGCAGAATGCTGGGCCTGAGCTTCTTCTGCATAGATTGATGGACAAATCACCACCCTAGATGCAAACAAGGCCTGTCTCAAATCAGATTGTGGTTGCTGGGGGGGAGGTAGGAATGGAGAGTGACTGCTGCCTGGGTACAAGGTCTCCTATGGAGGTGATGAAAATGCCTTGGAGCTACACAGAAGTGATGGTGGTACAACTTGGTGAATGCAATAAATGCTACTGAGTTGTGCACCTTAAAATGGGTTAATTTTGTTGTGTGGATTTTACCTCAACAAATGAAAAGACTGCCTACCTCAGGCCCCTGCCTTTACATAATATGCTGTATAATACACTCTACTACTCTTAAAAAAATTAACAATACAGGACAGTATCGTTATCCTAGACTTTCAAAACATTTATTATTTTTTAAAATCTAATTTTTAAAATGTAAATTTTGAATTAAAATAGTTTTAAATCTATAGGCTATATCTCCATCCAACTTCATGATTCATTTATAATTTGTTTTCAGTAAAGTGCATTTTTTTACTTTCTATTGAGTCTATATATTTCGTACAAAACTTATTATTTGATGTTTTCTATTATTCCTAATGCTAATGAAGTTCCTCCTGCCACCAACCTTGGGTATGCCTTCTTGACAGTTTAATCTGCCAGAGACAAATGATGCTGACTTCTCTGCTTTGCCTTATTAGGTAAAAAGAAGAGTATGTAATGACAAGGTTAAGGCTTCATGTTAATGTGGTTTATGCGAAGACTTATGTCATCATCCTTCCTCGTCAACCACAACCCTGTTCTAATAATGACATCCTGTGACCAGACAGCTCTTCCCTTCCTACAAGCATCAAACTTATTGTTAGTCACTCTGAGGTTCTCAATGGGAATTTTAGATAGTGACATATTCTTTGGCCAACCCTCAAACAATCTTCACACAAGATGTGAAGAACATGACAACAAGCTGTCTGTAACTGAGGGTATCAAGAGTGTAGTTAAGCGCTTCTGGCTGTGAAGGTCATTTTCAGTAAGACATTATTCTACAGGTCACTTTTTGGAGTATGAATTCAACATATTAGTAACTACATTGCACAGGTTTCCCCTGAAGAAAAAAAAAAGCAGATGGGAAACCCATGACAATAATGATCCGAAATTATGTTATGACAGTGAAGGTGGGTGCTCAGCTCTGGGCCAGGCACACACAGTTAGGGCCAGGGTCTCAACATCTGAAAGAGACTGGGCTTGAACAGTGGGGACTACGTTAACCAGGGGGCTGGACCTGCATTGCTCACACTTGAACAGAGATTGAAACCCAGCTGACTGTGAGTGAGTGTGGAAGAGCCCCCTGCTGGAGGCAAATGCCTGGAGCCCTGTGCCTATGCTGGGCCATGAGGAAGAGCACAAGTATATTGTCTGGAACAGAGTTCTTCAGGGCCTGGGTTAAGTCAGCGGCGCCCTCCCCCTCCTCACCCCACCCAATGGTAAATCGGATAAATCAGTGCTAATTTGCTTTGCTTTATAGAATTTGCTTTTCTTTATAGAATTTGCTAAACGTGATGGCTGATATTTTGAGCTAGGGTGACAGATGCAGTTACTGACTCAACAGCAATGTGCAGTGGTGACTTGGGTATGAGAATAGGATTGTGAATTGGTATGCAACTTTACCAGTGACAGATGTGTCCCACTACCCATTGGCATATATGTTCTAGTCTACTGCCGAGAAAGATACATAAAATATTAAGGCTTTTACAGCACAATTGGTACCACAAAATGCTCATTTTCAGCTCTCTTGGATTTTCTGTCTTGTAGTTCCTTGTGTCCTCCTCACTCTTGCTGAGGCATCACCAAGTCAACTTGTAAATTCTGTAATAACTTTCTTCTTTTGGATTTCTTATATCTAAATTTTAATTAAGAATAGGGATTCTTTTAGGAAGCATCTCTCCATTTCCTCCTGTATTCATGCATCTTCTTATCAACTGGGAAATCTGGAGGTCATAGACTGAAGTAGTAGATGGGGCTAGGACAGCAGATCCAGTTGAGAATTCTCTAAAACAGGGTTGCAGCAGAAGCACCTCTCCCGAAGACATGCCCACCAGCATGCCATGTCAGTTTATCATTGCCATGGCAACACCAAAAGGTCACCACTTCTTTCCATGGCAATGACCCAACAACCCACTGCGGTCGTTGAAGTGTTAACTGGAGTTACCATCTATAAATTAAGGAGTGGATTATGCCGAAATTTCTACCCTTTTTCTGCATAATCCACCCTTTAATTTGCATATAATTAAAAGTGGGCATAAATATGACTGTAGAACTGCCTCTGAGCTTCTATTCTGGACACACTGCCTATGGGGTAACCCTGCCCTGCAAGAAGTATCTTGGTTCAATAAAATTTGCTGTCTAACGCCAACTGGCTCATCCTTGGAATCTCTCCTGAGTGAAGCCAAGAACAATCTCGGGCAAAGCCCCAATTTTGAGGCTTGCTGGCCCTGCATCAAGACCACCCTTGCAATGGATAAATTTACCTACTAGTTATCTCAGTACTGAGGGCTTCGTAATGTGGAAGTCCTCAGCACAGGGAAAATGAAGAATTTCACTGGTTTCAGGGGGTTGGTCAAGGGAGATCAGCTGTAGTCTATTAAGGGACTCTGTGAAAGACAATGATACCTGACTCCACTTTGAGCATTTGATCTGAATGCCTCCTTTCCATTAAGCCTCTGTGGATCCATGACCAAGTGTGCAGGAATGTTGCTTCTCAGAACCTTTCCCATGACGGAATTCTGGTTATTTCTGTTTTCCTTTCTTTGTTTGCTATTATGGCCTATACCTCTGTTAACATCCTGGGCACGCTTTCTGGTCCACATACCCAATGTTTTTTTAGAACATATGCCTAAGACTACAATTTCTATGCACTACATTTATGTTTACAACTTTACTATAACTAGTTGTATGAATTTATACCCCCACTAGAAATGTTTAATTGTTCATGCTAGTGAATTTTCTTGCCAATAAATTAGTCAGACTTTTCATTTTGCCCATCTCTTCAGAATTAAATGATACTTCCCAGTGATTTGAAATATGTTTATCTGATTACTAATAAGGGTGGAAGTCTTTTCACATTATGTATTGACCTGCTTCTTTCCTATTCATAAACTAGCTCTCATCCCTGGAGTGGGATGAATTTCTTATTATTTTTATAAATATAAAAATGTCATATGTATAGATAGAAATGTTTATATGACTTAAACTTTAATTTTCTGCAATTGCAATTTCCTATATGTATTAAAAATAACTTCTTCCAATTTGTGTCATAATTTTAAAGTGTATGTTTAAAATACTTTTTATGGCTAAATAGTATTCCATTGTGTGTGTGTGTGTGTGTGTGTGTGTGTATTTTCTATATATATATATGGTATATATAACATATGTATGTTTTATTTTCTATATATATAAAAATATATTTTCTATATATATTTTTTCTATATCCATAATCTATAACATAATATATATATTTCTATATATACATATATATATTTTCTATATATTTTTTCTATATATATATTTTCTATATCCATAATCTATAGCATAAGTCTATAACATGTTTTCTATATCCATTCATGCATTGATGGAGACTTAGTTTGGTTCTGTATCTTGGCTGTTGGCTACAATCCCTTTAGTCTACAATCCCTTTGATGCATTTATTTCCTTTCCTTTGGATAAACAGTAATGGGATTGCTGGATGATATGATAGTTTTATTTTTAGTTTTTAAAGAAACCTTCATACAGTTTTCCATAATGGCTGTGCGAATTTACATTCCTACCAATGGTGTATAAAAGTTCTACTTTATCCTCCTCATTGCCAGCATTTATTTGCCTTTATTTATTTATTTTTGAGAGAGTCTCCCTCTTCGCCTAGGCTGGAGTGCAGTGGCATGATCTTGGCTCACTGCAACCTCCCTTTTCCAGGTTCAAGCAATTCTCCTGCCTCAGCCTCCTGAGTAGCTGGGACTAAAGGCACACACCACTATACCCAGCTAATTTTTTCTATTTTAGTAAAGACGGTGTTTCATCATGTTGCCCAGGCTGGTCTTGAACTCCTGAGCTCTGGCAATCCACCCACCTCAGCCTCCCAAAGTGCTAGGATTACAGGCATGAGACACCGTGTCTGACCTTTTTGGCCTTTTTGACCTTTTTGACAGTAGGTATTCCAACTGTTATAAGATGATAGTTCACCGTGGTTCCTGTTCACATTTAATTAGTCTGAATTGAATTGATTTTTGTGAATACTATGTTGTATGAATCAAACGCTGAGTTTTCCCTCTGGATAACAAACTCTCTCAGGATGGCTTACTGCATTATTTCATAAGTAAATTCCAATGCCAGCTCCTACATATATATGATTTTACAAACGAGTGAGTTGGTTCTGGGCCTGCTGTTTTTGTTCCTTTGTCTGTATATGTCTATCCATGCATCCATACAACTCTCCTATTTTTACCTAAGTTTCATAATTAATTGAGGACTAGCTGGACAAAATCTTACCAACCTGTTTCTTTCTATGTATAACTAGTAAAGAAACCAAACTGTTTTCTGTAGGTATAACAAATTTGTAGGCTAGTCTTAAGCAATTGCTCTTCTGTAATTATTTAGAGTCAGCTTGGTGATGTCACAATATTATGTTGGGATTTTGAGTAGAATTGCATTGGCTCTAGAGACAAACTCAGAGAAAAATTGTGTTTCTTTGGGTATTTTATTCATAAATATAGCATATCTTTCCATTTATATAGGTATCTGTAGTGTCTTTTTTTTTTTTTTTTTAGACAGAGTCTCACACTGTCTGGAGGCTGGAGTGCAGTGGCACAATCTCAGTTCATTGCAACCTCCACCTCCCAGGTTCCAGTGATTCTTGTGTCTCACCCACCTGAGTAGCTGGGATTACAGGCTCACGCTACCATGCCTGGCTAATTTTTGTATTTTTAGTAGAGACAAGGTTTCACTATGTTGGCCGGGCTGGTCTTGAACTCCTGGCCTCAAGTTATCCACCCACCTTGGCCTCCCAAAGTGCTGAGATTACAGGCCTGAGCCACCACACCCACTCTCTAATGTCTTTTAATGAAGTGTTAAATTAAACTACCTAAAATGACCAATATTCATCTGTTTTTTATCATAAACAATTTTGATCAATTTAATTCAGTTCAATGTAAACCCCTGATGTAACAAATCTCAATAACTTGTTAGATTTATATATTATACCTAACTTTAATTTTGATGTATTTCAATTATGTATTGATAGACTTGCTTAACATATTGTGTAGGTTAAAAAGTTGAGGTTCAGAGAGACCATTAAAATTACACAAAGTCAAACATCAAGTATATAGCATAGTAAAATTTAAACTAAGTTCTGCCTAATTCCAAAGCCCTGGTACCCTTTTTTTGCAACCGGTTTTATTACATGACAAGTTGACTTATCTACATGTGGTTGAGCTTGTAGACAAATGGGAGAGGAAATATGCATTTGCGTGTTGACTAAAGGCAATGCTAGTCTTGGCCAGACAAGAATTATGAGGCAGAATTCTCTATCAGAGAATTCCAGCTTCTAAATTTCCAGAAGCAATTCTTTGTGTTTGAATTAATCCCTCGAAATTTGTACCTAAAAAAGCACACATGGAAAGAGGTAACATAGGAAGCAGGGGTTATTGTTTTTATATAATTCATTTGTTAGTTGTAACTCATGACTGAATAAAAGCGAGACCAGGAACAATTAAATATGATGGAGGCAAGTATACTATGAAAACACTAGAGAATGTAGGGACAGGGTAGAGTTGTAGAGAAACACCCCTCTGTGTTGAATTCAACTCAATTTGTTTATAGATACAGGAAATATTTTTTGAATCAAGGCCATTTTCTAGGCTCAGTGGGAGATGCAGACTTGTGGAAAACAGGGCCTAAACTTAAGGAGCTTATGGTCTAATGGAACACAAAAGAAGTTCCCCTTTACAATGTTACATAGTAGGTGGTTTCTTTGAAAAAGATAAATTATGCACATTTGGAGAATAATGACTACTTTCATGGAAAATATTACAATTAAATATACTTTGAAAATGTCTTTGTGGCTGGGCACAGTGGCTCATGCTTGCAGTCCAGCACTTGGGAGGCCAAGACAAGTGGATCACTAGGTCAGGAGTTTGAGACCAGCCTGGCCAACATAGTGAAACCTTGTCTCTACTAAAAATACAAAAAAATTAGTCAGGCATGGTGGTGGCTGCCTGTAGTTTCATCTACTTGGGAGGCTGAGGCGGGAGAATCATTTGAACCCAGGGGGTGGAGGTTGCCAGTGGCCCAGATTTCCCCCCCGCCCTTCGGGTTTGGGGAAAAAGCTAGATTTTTTCCAAAAAAAAAAAAAAAGGAAAAGAAAAAAGAAAATGTCTTTGGATTTTGAAAGGCAAAGATGATGCATGGCTTAGACCTACCAAAATATTTTTTTGAAATATAGTTTAAACATTTAATCGTTTAAAATATAGTTTAAACTATTTATAGTTTAAATAGTTTTTTCTTCTGCTAGGCCAAATCTATGGTTGAGTCCCTCTAGTGAATTTTTGTTTCAATTATTGTACATTTCAACTCCGTAATTTCTATTCGGTTCCTTTTTATTATACTGTTATCTAAATGTTTGTGTCCCCTGCCCCCAGATTTATATTTTGAAGCCCATTTCCTAGTTTCTAGTGTGTGGTACTAAGAGATGGGGCTTTGCATTATGAGGGTAGAGTCCTCATAAATGAAATTACTCTTGTAAAAAAAAGCTGAGAGTGCTTATTCACCACTTCTATCATATGAAAACACAGGTGGAAGGCACTGTCTGGGAAACAGACAGCAAGCTCTCACCAGACACTGAATCTGCTAGTTCCTTGATCTTGGATTTCCTAGCCTCCAGAACTGTGAACAATGCATTTCTGTTGTTTATAAATTATCTAGTCTAAGGCATTTTGTTACAGCAGTTGAGTGGACCAAGACAACTGTTATGGCTATGGTTATCCTCTCTTTGATGCAACATTCCCATCACACCTTCCTTCACCTCTTTAGTCACGCTTTCCTTTAGGTCTGTGAGTGTGATAGATAATGTTATGAGTCAACTTGAGTTGGCTAAGGGATGCCCAGATAGCTGGTAAAAGGTTGTTTCTGAGTGTGACTGTGAGGGGGTTTCCAGAATAGTTTAGTATTTGAATCAGACGACTTAATAAAGAAGATCTCCCTTACCAACGTGTGTGGGCATCATTCAGTCCACTGAGGACCCAAATAAAAAAATGGTGGAGGAAGGGAAAATTCTCTTTCTCTTTGAGCTGGGACATACATCTACTTCTACCTCTGGACACCAGAACTCCTTCTTCCCCTCCTGCCCCCACGACTCCAGCCCATGTCCTGGTTCTCTGGCTTTTGGCCTCAGACTGGGAGTTGTACCTTGACCCTCAGGCCTTCTGACTCTCACTGAATTACACCACCTGCTTTCCTGGGTCTCCTACTTGCAGATGGCATACTGTGGCACTTCTTGGCATCCATAATTGAGCAAGTCAATCACCATACATATCTTATTGGTTCTAAAACATTGAATATTTTTAAACATATGTATAGTGGCTACTTTAAATCTTTTTCTATTAAATTTGTTCTCATGAGCACTTTCTGCTATTTTCTGTTTTTCTCATGTATTGGTCATACTTTCTTGCTTCTTTGCATAGCTCATAATTTTTGTTGAAAAATGAACATTTCGGGAATTATAGCAACTCTGAGTACTACCCCCCATACTGTGTTTGTTATTCTTATTTGCTTGTTTGTGTGATTAACAATGATTGTCTGGGTTATTATTATTATTATTTGAGACAGAGTCTCACTCTGTCGCCCAGGCTGGAGTGCAGTGGTGCAATGATCTCGGCTCACTGCAACCTTCGCCTCCTGAGTTCAAGTGAATCTCCTGCATCAGCCTCCCCAAGTAGCTGAGACTACAGGCGTGTGCCACCATACCCAGCTAATTTTTGTATTTTTAGTAGAGACAGGGTTTCGCCATGTTGGCCAGGCTGTTCTGGAATTCCTGACCTCAGATGATCCGCCCATCTCAGCCTTCCAGTGGATTATTTTTATAAAGTCTGTCTTCCTCTCCTCATCCCACAGCATTAAGCTTTTGATGTTGCCTCAAGTAGGCCCAGCGTTGAGTCTACCCAGGGTTACCTGGAATGACAGTGGTCCTGTAGGTCTCTCTTCACTCTCTCCCTCACCAACCCAGCTGTTAAAGTCCATTAATTGCCACTGTTTTCAACAATTCCCTGGGGCAAAATTCCTCCACAAAGTAATCCAATAAAACTGTGAGTCCTTCTATGAAATAGTTTCTGAGGTCGGTGTTTGCTATTTGTCCTATTTCAGGAGGGCTCCTCCCACCTATCTTATTCTCCAGTTCTCTTCTGTAAACTAACCAGCCTACAGTCGAAGCTGTATCTGCAGTAGATGCACAAATCTCCTCCTAAATGCTTTTCACCACAACCTCTACTGTTGTTGAGAGTTCCCTTAGGTTTAAGCTTCTTTCCTCCCAGGCAAACTCTCTATCTAAGTCAGGGCTCTGGAGCTGGGTAACTGTGGCAGGCTTGTCTCTGAGTGACACCTCAATTCTAGGAGCTGAGCACTGAGTGGAGGGTGTGGCCAGCAGCCTGCTGTCCTATTGGCTTGCCTCTCCTGGGGTGGAGCCATTCCCTCAGGAGCCAGGGCAAGGGTTATTAGGGCCTCAGTAGTCTTAGCATGCCACACCCAAGGCAGACCCTCCATTCCAAGGGTGGGAGCTGGGCAGAAGAAGGGTCTCTTACTTCTCAACTGCACTTGTCTGGGACTTGGTCTCAGGAACAGGTAGCTGGAGGCAGGATGAGGGACTCCGAATTCCTGCTCCTCCTGGGAATAAAGCCCCCTGGTATGGAGCTGTGGGGACGGGGAGGTCTGTGCTCTGGGCTGTAGCAGTCTAGAGTGGAGTCTATGCCTCACTGAGCTGGCATGCAGGAGAGAGGAAGGGTATAGTCTTGGTTCAAATACCACAGACTCTTGCTTTTCTTACTAATTTTCAGAGATTTTCTTCAATAGATGTCTCATTACTGCTGTTTGTCCTTAGGATGCTCTTCAGAGGCTGTTTTTTTTTTTTTGAGACGGAGTCTCTGACACCAGGCTGGAGAGCAGTGGCCCAATCTGGGCTCACTGCATCCTCGGGCTCACTGCATCCTCCGCCTCCCAGTTCAAGTGATTCTTCCACCTCAGCCTCCCGAGTAGCTGGGACTACAAGTGAGCACCGCCACACCTGGCTAATTTTTGTATTTTTAGTAGAAACGGGGTTACACCATGTTGGCCAGGATGGCCTTTGTGCGACCCCTGGTTGTGGGACCCCAACCCACGGAGGCAGACACCCAGTAGACACGAGGCAGGACACATGGTGACTGGTACCGACTTTATTGGGATCTCCGGGCGACTCAGGTGGACGGGGATGAATCGCGCGCGCTTTCTTTGTTCGGTTGACTTTATAGGGACAGAGGGCCTGGGGCGGTAGGAGAGCTGACCTGGCAGGTAGTAATTGGCTAGGTTGATTGCTGGGCAGGAAGCCTGCCGGGCAGGAGCTTGTGGGACGGGAGGTTACAGGAGAGCTGGTGGGGCGGATGGTGATTGGTTCAGTGGGCCGCTGGGCGGGAAGGTTGCTGGTCTTGGGCCGGGCCAGGATAGAGTGAGATAAGGGACCCTCCCTGTGGGGGAGGAAGGGCCTTCCTTTTCAGGAATTAGGCCCTTTCCACATGGCTGGGGAACGGGGCCAAAAGTCCTCTACCAGACAGCCTTGATCTCTTGACCTCGTGATCCGCCCGCCTTGGCCTCTCAAAGTGCTGGGATTACAGGCGTGAGCCACCGCGCCCAGCCAAGGCTTTAATGTTTTTAAAATCAGTTGCATCAGAGAGTGGATCCCATAGTAATTATTTCACAATGAAGCAATGACAGATTAATTTGTCTCTATTAATTTTGTAGACTTCCAATCTTTCCTTATTGGGCAGGTGTTACTAATATTATAAGAAAGTATGTGTTTTTATTTTTCAAAAACAAAAAAGAATATGACACTGCACTTTTTCTTCACTTGAATTTTGGAAGTCCTTCACCTGCTCCAACAACCAGTAGCCTTGCTGAAAGATAGCTGGGTACTGACATCAATGAGACAGTGTTGCAGTTAAAATACTCTCTTGTACTTGAGAATTCATCCAAGAGAGTATTGACCAATCCCTGCTTACATTGCATGCATATGGAGGTTTCATTTTGGACCAAGACTTAACTCATAAAGTAAACCTCTTTTACATGAATACTGATATTTTTCCCAACAATGAAAATGGCAGATCACTTGGTCATTCCTCTCCTCCCTTGACAGAAATTCCCATATTCCAGGGAGATCTATAGGACCCCTCACTAAAGCCTACTTAGGTCTATTGCTTCCTGCATGAGGTGTGACACACTTTTCCAACTACTGGTTCATATAAAAGACAAGCAGTTTCAACTTTTCACCCTTACTTAGGAATTGGCAAGCACAGAATATTAGGAAGTTGTACATTGGAAGCACAGGCATCAAGCCAGGCTTTCAGCGAAGTATTCACATGGAGTTACCATAGGGGTGACACATAA
Source organism: Sapajus apella (assembly GCF_009761245.1). NCBI lineage: Eukaryota > Metazoa > Chordata > Mammalia > Primates > Cebidae > Sapajus > Sapajus apella. The sequence goes on along the minus strand of NW_022437023.1, from coordinate 7,380 downwards.
TACTAGCTCTGTAGCCAGTTTATCAGGAAATGAGTTGGAAAGTTTGTGAGTACATAATGATGAAAACTAAGCTACAATGTTTCTTGCCTAATCTGTGAAACTTACATTTCTTACCCAAAGAGTTAAGATCCCATTCCATAATTCTATGTTAAGTGTCAAACAGTACTATCAATGTACTGGCTAATTGAATTTCACTGAGCATAGTTACCCCAAAAGTGGTTTCAGCAAATCATGTCTTTGGCTTGCCTCTAAGGAGTGCTTGAAAAAGAATCCACAAAGGACTGTTTTTTATTAATTAACGTTGCTTAGTTATAATGAGGAATTATTTTTCTTTAGAATAATTAAAATATTTTATCTTTATTTTTGTTGAAGTCAGTTTCAGACCATTCTTTTCTCCTTTTTGTAATTACAGTTTACTTTTGAACAACATAGGTTTGAATTGCATAGGTCCTCTTATAGGTTGATTTTTAAAAATAAATATATTTGAATTTTTTTGGAAGTATATGACAGTTTGCAAAAACTCACAGATGAATCATGTAGCCTAGAAATATTGAAAGCTTTTTTAAAGTTAGGTATGCCATGAACTCATAAAACATATGTAGATACTAGTCTGTTTTATAATTTACTACCATAAAATATACACAAATCTGTTATAAAAAATTAAAACTTACGAAAACTTCTGCACTTACATACGTAACACCATTCACAGTGGAGAGACATATAAACAAACATAAAGATATAGTGTTGAGGCATAACTGCATGGAATAACTATAATACCTACGGTATTACTGTAATAATTTGATAGCCACCTTCTGTTGCTGCTGTGGTGAGTCCAAGTGTGCAAGTATGTGCGTAAAATGTCTTCTGATGCTGATCACTATGAATTGTGTATCGCAGTACGAAGTGATCTCTTATGGTTCTCGTTTATTTTTCATGTTTAGTGCTATGTTGTAAACATTGAATAACACCATGGGATCCACACAAAGTGCCACTAGGGATGCTAGAAGTGCTCCCAAGGAGCAGAGAAAAGTCCTGGCATTACAGGAAAAGTTGCATTGTTTGATATGTACCAGAGAGTGAGGTCTACATCTGCTGTTCCTCACGATTTTGGACACATGATTTGTCTTGTAAACCAGCTGTTGTAAATTTACAGTATCAATAAACACAATACAGTACTGTGGATGTATTTTCTTTTGTTATTTTCTCATTTTAATTTCATTATTTTATTTTCTTTATTATTTTTATTTTCTTTATTTTCTTTTTCTCTAGCTCATTTTATTATAAGAATATAGGATATAATAAATATACAAATATGTATGAATAGACTGTTTATGTTATTGGTAAAACGTCTGGTCAACAGTAGGCTATTGGTAGTTTTTAGGGAGTCGAAAGTTATACGAAGATTTTTGACTGTGTTGGGCATTGGTGTCCCTAACCCCTGCATTAAGTTGTTGACAAAAAGAGTCAAACTCTGTAAAATATTTGAAGAGATTTATTTTGAGCCAAATATGAGTGACCAGTGGCCTCTGGCACAGTTCTAGGAGATCCTGAGAATATGCGTCCAAGGTAGTTGGGCTACAGCTTGGCTTTATACATTTTAGGGAGACATAAGACATCAGTCAATACATGTAAGATGTACATTGGTTTGGTCCATAAAGGGAACAGCTTGAAATGAGGGCTTCCAGGTCACAGGTGGATTCAAAGATTTTCTGGTTGGCAATTGGTTGAGAGTTTATCTAAAGACATGCATTCAATAGAAGGAAATGTCTAGGTTAAGATAAGGGGTTGCAGAGACCAAGGTTGTTATTTATCATGCAGATGAAGCCTCCAAGTAGCAGGCTTCAGACAGACTACATTGTAAATGTTTCTTATCAAACTTAAAAAGGTGCCAGATGGGCCGGGTGCGGTGGCTCAGCCTGTAATCCTAACACTTTCGGAGGCCGAGTCAGGTGAATCACCTGAGGTCAGGAGTTCAAGACCAGCCTAGCCAACATGGTAAAATCCCATCTCTCGTGAAAATACAAAATTAGCGTGGTGTGATGGTGCATGCCTATAATCCCAGCTACTAGGGAGGCTGAGGCAGGAGAATTGCTTAGAATACGGGAGGCGGAGGTTGCAATGAGCCAATACTGCACCACTTCACTTCAGTCTGGGCAACAGAGTGAGACACTGTCTTAAAAAAAAAAAATTAAGACAGGAAGACATTTAAGTGGACAAAAGGCATATGAAAAAATGCTTAAATGCTTAACATCACTAATCATTAGGGAAACGCAAATTAAAGTCACAATGAGATACCACCTCACACTCAAAAGAATGGTTCTTATTAAAAAGGTAAAAGGTAAGTTTGGTGAGAACGTGGAGAAAAGGGAACACTTGGCCGGGCACAGTGGCTCACGCCTGAAATCTTAGCACTTTGGGAGGCCAAGGCGGGCAGATTGCCTTAGCTCAGAAGCTCGAGACCAGCCTGGGCAAACAGTGAAACTCTTGTCTCTACTAAAAAATACCAAAAAAAAAAAAATTACCCAGATGCAGCAGTGTCCCCTTGTAGTCCCAGCTATTCAGGAGGCTGAGGCAGGAGAATGGCTTGAACCTGGGAGGCAGAAGTTGAAGTGAGCTGAGATCTCATTATTGCACTCCAGCCTGGGCAACAAAGGAAAAGGAAAGGAAACACTTGTGCATTGTTGGTGGAAAAGTAAATTGATATAGCCATTATAAAAAACCGTATGGACGTTCTTGAAAAAGTTAAGTAGAATCACCATGATATCCAGCCATCCTGCTTCTCGGTGTGTATCCTAAGGACTTAAAATCAGTATGTTGAAGAGATATCTGCATGCTCATGTTCACTACAGTGGCTACTTACAATAGCTAAGATAGGGAATCAATCTAAGTGTCCATCAACTGACAAATTTTTTAATGTGGTATATGTATAGAATATATTCTGTATAACAGAATGACTTAGAGCCTTTAAAAAGAAGGCTATTCTGTCATTTGTAACAACATGAATGAACCTAGAGGACATTATGCTAAGTGAAATAAGCTAGACATTTCTAAGTAAAATAAGACAAATACTGCATAGTCTCACTTATATGTAAACTCAAAAACAAATTCATAGAAGCAGAGAGTAGAATAATGGTATCAGAGGCTGCAGATTGGGAGGAAGGGGAAGACATTAGTCAAAGAGTATAAAGTAGTAGACAGGAGGAATAAATGAAAAGTTTTTAAGGGGATGGATATGTTAATTAGCTTGCATATATAAATCATAATATTATTTTGTACCCCATAATTATATGCAATTATATTTTGTCAAAAAATAAAATTAAAATAATTTAAAAAATCATAGGATGGAGCAAGGTTCTTATAGTTATGGGAGGATCAGGATAAACCTTCAAATACCCCCTAGAGATATAGTTGAGGTGAGACATGTGCTGAAAGCAAAATGGAGGCTGGGAAGTAAAAGCTGGGCATTTCCTGTGCATGTGTTTATTCACCAACCATGCCAATCCACGCTTCTCTCACTGCCTCCCACCCAAATGCAGAGAGTGCGTCTGCATTGTGACCAAACAGAGAAGCGGGTGTAAAAAGTAGGGGTACCCTGACATTTATTCACCAATATCCATGAATAAACAAATATGTATATACACAAATTTACATATATACACCCATAATTACATAAACAATTTTAAAAGTGTCAATTTTTACTTCAAGAGAACTGGGGAATATTTTTGTCGATATTAGGGCAGATAAAAGATGGTAGACACAGAAAAGGGAAATGGGAAGGAAACATTCCCATAAGTGCAAGTGTTGGGGAGGAGTAGGAAGCTGGAAATTGTGTTTTGTGACAAAGAGCATGGTTCACCGACACATGTGAGTCATAATGGACAATGAGATATAGAAAATCAGTCAAGATGGCCCTCCAGCCAGGGTTACCACTGTCTAGACAGAGAGAAAAGTAATAGCTTGGCAGCAGCATTGAATGGGAACAGTGAATAGTATGAAAATAATGAGAAAATATTGGGGCAAGACCACTGATTTTCACAGGATGTTCTAGAAAAGCTCTTGACTAGGCCTCCAAAGTAAACACATGGCCGAGGCTAGCCCCTTCTCACTCAGTGGACTCAAGCATTTGGTGAGGAAATGAGGAAATGAGAAATGAAACTTAAGAGGTCCTGAAGCAAGAAATTGTATGAAATATCAGGATCCAGTTTTGACAAGACTGTTTGTGGATATACCAGAAGAGCAGGAGAGAGAGAGTTCCAGAAGACCCAAACATCTGGCATCCAGAAGATCTTTTGTAACTGGTGATTGAGTTATGAAATGAGAACTAGTGGGCATCATTGAGAACATGATTTGAGAGCCATTTAACCCCTTGCTCACTAGACAGCTTATCCTCTCATTTTCTAGAAAAATGTAGTTATCTGCTTCTGCAGAGGAGAATTTGTTGTGGGATAGCAGTCAGCAATAATATGGTGAAAGAACTTTGTAGAAGGAATTGTCCCTCCTTCACATATTTCCATATATAAATCCTTACCATCAGAAAAATTATTCTTAATATATCTCTGATATCTTCTGCTGCATTTAACATTCGGTACATTTTAACTGAGGATCCACCATATGCACGTGCACATACACACGAAATCAGAGGGGGATATTCAACCACAAAATATGTGTTCAGTGCTTTCTTTGTGCAGAAGATTCTTCTAATGCTGGGGATAACAGAGTCACATGAATTAGATCCTACCTTTAAGTAGATTCTACACAGACAAAAGAGTGCATAGTAATGACAGACATATACAATTAATTTAAAAATGTCACAAGATCGACAACAGACATATCAATAAAAAACAATCAAACACCATTTGGTGTCATTGATTATTAAGACAAAAAATGGTTAAAATTAGGTATAAACTTATATTTATAACAAGGGAGCATTTACATACATGTGAGTTCCAAAGGAAGTGAAACTCAGAGCACAGAGGAAGGGTTATATTTGAGGCTAGCTAGAGACTTTCTGAGGAAGAAGAACTATGTGAATAATGTGTGTGCAGGCAGCAGGGGGAGTCAAGAAGTAGAATAGAGAAAATAGAGGGGGGTCTGTTTGACTAGAATTGAAAAGCCCCCTTAGATAATGCTGGAAGACCAGAGTGGATATGCAGAGCTGAAGTTCACTAGGAAAGGCATTGAAAATTTGGTAAAGATGTGACATCTCTTAGAAAGATGTGGATGGACGTGGGAAAAAATATCAAGTATCAAAGTTTTTACAATCCAAGGTTAGTTATGAGGAACTGGACACAGAGATTAGTGTGGTGACAAGAGGAATGGATGACGGGAGTACCACGCTCCTTTTGGATTTCCAGGTACGCAGTAGAACTGGTATCTAATGAATAAGGGAGGAACAGAAGGTCTTTTAGAAAGAATGTAGCTTCTCTCCTTTTGTAGGTAACACCAACAGGGATCAATCTTCCTGTCCAACTGTGTGTTGGTTTTTTCCTTCTGGTTGAGACATTCTGTAGAAAAAAGAGATTTACTGGAAATCCCCACCCCTTCACAAATAGTTGTTGCCGTTTTTTGTATAACCAATAGGGATAAAGACTGAAACAACATCACTTATCTCCAGCAGACACATCTGACCAGAAAGTCTTATATAAAGTCTTGGAGAGAAGTTGCAGGAGAACAGGATGACTAAATTAGGTGTTGATAAGAAAAGCTGAAAGCGGGGCTGGACGTGGTGGCTCACTCCCTAAACCTCAACACTTTGGGAGGCTAAGGCAGGGGGTTCATGAGGTCAGGAGTTCAAGACCAGCCTGGCCATCATGATGAAACCCCATCTCTACTAAAAATACAAAAATTAGCTGAGTCTGGTGGTAGGCGCCTGTAATCCCAGCTACTTGGCAGGCTGAGGCAGGAGAATTGCTTGAAACTGGAAGGTGGAGGTTGCAGTGAGCCGAGATCGTGCCATTGCACCCCAGCCTGGGCGACAGAGGGTGGGGTGCAGTGCAATATTTATTTATTCATTCAAAAAATGAATAAATAAATAAATATTGATTACTGGGATATGGTCAGGAAACCAAATGTGTTACACTTTTAACATTGTATAGTGGCATAAAACACACATGTAGCAAAACACAGAAAGCATAAACCTACAACTTAATCAAACATTACAATGCTAACATACGTGGACCCACCACCCAAATCAAGAAACAGCACACGGGGCAGCACTGGAGGCCCTCCCGTGCCTCCTCCTGTCCACACTGCTCTCCCTTCCCACCAAGACAACTCACCATCAGACTTTCAAAGCAGTCACTTCATTGCTTCTCAATACACCTTCAAAATCTAATATTTATTCCTGAACACGCTTAGTAACATTATATAAACTATACAGTATGTTCTGTTTTGTGCCTCTTTTGTGATCTAATAGTTGTCAATTGAGTGACCAGGAAAGAATAAGTCTGTTATTAAATGCTGCTAAATCAGTTGGATATCCTTACTTGGGGTGGGGGGAGGGAGGAAAAGAAATTTGACACCTATTTCACGTCATACACAAAATAAAGTCCAGTAGAAAACATATATATCTATAAAAATCAATGCAATAATACTTCTAGAAGACAATATTAGAGAAGATCTTCATGAATTTGAAATAGAAAAAGATTTTAAAAATAGAATCCAAAATTCAGAATCATAAAAAAAGTTCATAAGTGGTCACAAATATATTTAAAATAGGGACAGAAATAAATTATTGGGCGTAGCTAGCAGGTGCCATGGGATGTGCCTGGAAAGCTGCTGATGAGGACCTACCATGAGCCTATCACACTCCTGCTAGAAGCTTCTCCCCAGGGGGCTCCAGTATTCATGGTTAGGAAATGAGAAATAAGAACAACAGAAGAATGCACCCTCAGGTACTTTGAAAGTCACAGAAGGGAAAAGGGCAGGAAAATCGGAAATATTGGCACGAATGTTAATGAATGTAGTGAATGTTTTCTGTGGTTATACTGAAGGAGAGGACTGAGTGAAGGACACTGGGGGTGGGGGTGCTCCAGGAATAGTTCTGTGGTTCTGTTGGTATTTCTTGTATATAGTTCCAGTTCTTGTCAAACGTTTTGGTCCTAAACTGTTCATTTCTATACATTAAGGCAGGTTTCACCTCCTTTCTCACTTTAGAATACGTTGGTAGAGGGCTTCACAGAGTGACAAAGGCCCATAGACTTCTTTAGGAAGGTGATTAAGTAAAATGAGCAGAGATTGTGCCACTGCACTCCAGCCTGGGCGACAGAGAGAGACCCTGTCTCAAAAAAAAAAAAAAAAAAAAAAAAAGTGCCAGATGCTTAGATAATTCTCTCCTGGTACAAGAGAAAGACCTGGAAAGGAAAGGAGATTTTCTACAGA
>NW_022437022.1:9403844-9523370 GCF_009761245.1 Sapajus apella | reverse complement strand
CCATCACTACCACCTCCACTAATACCAACACCATCACCACCACCAACAACACTATCACCACTATCCCTGTCATTGCCATCATAACCACCATCAGCCCCAATAACACCAATGCCATCCCCCCACCGTCCCCACCACTGCTAGCACCACTGTCACCACCAGCACTAAAACACCATCACCACCAACACCAATACTACTACCACATTAACACCATTAACTACCACCAACTACCATCTCTGCATTATTACCACCACCGCCACCATCAAAAACACACCATAACAACCACCATCCCCACCACATCATCACTACCAACAAAACCAACACTATTATCACCATCAACACTATCCCTACCACCACCATCGCCACCATTACAACCATCAACACCATCACTACCACCACCACCACCTATACTACCACCACCAACAGCAACACTACCAATACCAACACCATCAATACCACCAACAGCCACCACCACTATGACCATCACCATAACACCATCACCACCAACATCAACACCATTACCCACCAGCAACAACACCATTACCCACCACCACCATCTTCACTGATGCAATACTAAACCATTACCACCAATGCCAACACCATTACCACCACCACCATCCTGCCACCACCACCACCACCATCATGACCATGATCACCATCACTGCCAAAACTATCATGACCATAATCACCATCACCAGCAACATCATCACCACCAACACCAGCACAAACACCATTGCTACCACCACCGCCAGCACAACCACCACCACTGCCACCAACACCAGCACTATCAATATCACCACCACCACCACCACCATCACCACCACAACACCAACACTGTTACCACCACAAATACCATCCCTACCTCCACCATCACCACCATTACCATCACAACCACTACCATCATCACCATCAACATCATTACTACCACCACCATCACCAATAATAAAACCATTATTACTACTACTACCAACAACACTAACACCACCACCACTTCCACCTCCATCACTACACGTCATCATGTGTACACATACATGCACACATATATTTTATGAGTTCAATAGTGAATGAAGAAATTTGCAGGAAAAAAAGTTTGCTGACATGCAATGGTGTTGAGAATGTTTATTATTTACACGTTGCTGTCTTAACAGAGGCACAACTTCCCTCTTTCCTTGGTAAGGAGCAGATCCTATAAACAAAAATAGAGAATTGGCTCTCAAATTTCATCCTGTAAGAGAATCACCCAGAGGGCTTGTTAAAACATAGATTCCGGGACTCCACCTGGAGTTCTGATTCCACAGGTCTGGATTTGGGGTTAGTCATTTGCATTTCTTTCTTTTTTTTTTTTTTTCTTTTTTTTGAGATGGAGTCTCACTTTGTAGTCCAGGCTGGAGTGTAGTGGTGCGATCTCGACTCACTGCAACCTCTGCCTCCCAGGTTCAGGTGATTCTCCTGCCTCAGCCTCCTGAGCAGCTGGAATTACAGGCACCCACCACCACACCCAGCTAATTTTTGTATTTTTAGTAGCGACAGGATTTCACCAGGTTGGCCAGGCTGGTCTCGAACTCCTGACCTCAGATGATCCACCCGCCTCAGCCTCCCAAAGTGCTGGGATTACAGGCGTGAGCCACTGCGCCCGGCTCATTTGCATTTCCAACAGGTTACCACACTTGAGAATCAGTACAGTAGGTGAAGCACACACATTCACACACACACACGCGCGCGCACACACACACACACACTTGCAGAATGAACCAAACCTTTTTTGTGCAAAAGTTTCTGTCAAAGTAGAGCTTGGAGAATGTGGAGAAATGAAAAATAAAATGAGAGCTACAGACATGTTAGAATCATTTAACCAGCTGAGAAAAGTAATGCTATAATATGATTGACCCAGAGATGTAAATTTTGGAGACATATGGAAAATAGGAATTTCGAGGTCAAAGAAACCTTTCTGATGCTGGGACAGAGATGGAACCATTCGGAAGTGGCTGGAATATGGAGGTAGAGTTGTGGAGGAGCTGAGAAGCAGCAGGCAGTGGGGTCCGGGCCCAGCGGTGGGCGGGGAGGATCCCTGCTGAAGGAAGGAGGGGCCATGAGGGGTATGAACACAGTGTCCCTGGTGACCTGCTCAGCAGCATTGCAAAATGTTGGCACAGCCTGCACCTGTTTTCAGACAAGACCAAGGCCCCAGGAAACAGGCCAGCAACTGAGGGGGGCAGCAAAGCAGTGGGAGAAAGCCTGGCCCTTGTCACCCACTAGCACTCATTGAGCCCCTCCATGATGATGCAAAATGCCAACGGTCAGAGCCTGCCAGCTGCCCAATTGTTCTGCAAGGCTCAAAGCGCTCTTCTTACCAACAGTGAAACTAAAATGCAGACGGTACATCCAACTCAAGAGAAGCACAGCCCACTCACAGATGGATGTGTGCTTTGTCTCAGATTTGAGGCAGTTTTAAAGAGGGATGAGCAGGCAGACTGGCAAAGGGCTCTGGAGAGATGGCACAGGGGTGGGTGGGTGAGGCAACAGCTCCACACAGACCCAGTCACCTCCCTCGGCCTCTTGGTGCCTCAAATCTGCCTTCTGATATGCTCTTCATCTGAAGACCTTTCCATGTTCCAGAGTTTCTGCTTAAAATGCAAATATCCCTGGGAGATGTGGTACCTTACGCCCTTCAGCCTGGGGAAGCAGCTGGTCCTGGCCTCCCGCACAGAGGGGGATGTTTCGGCTCACTTCTCCTGCCTTGTGTGGCCCCTGTGTATATTTTTAGCTGATTTTTCGACTCTGCAAACACCAGGGAGGAAAGAGCAGTCAGAAAACACAGGTCTCAACATTCAGATGGAGAGAAAACTCATTTGGAGCTAATCCTAATAGTTCTCAATTCAAAAAATATGGACTTGGTACCAAGAAGCTATTCAAAGATCTCACCATTTCCTGGAACTGACTCCTCCTTGGCCTCCATCACATCCATGACGGTGGTATGGCGTGTGACAGGCATCAGGGTTTTTAAAACTCCCCAGAGGATTCTGATGGGTAGCCAAGCTTGAGAGCCCACGGCCAGGTCTGGTCTTAGGGCGAGAGAACCCCAGGGGTGGTGCCCCCCTCCTCCACCTGCTCGCTGTGTGGTCACAGGTCAGTTCCCCGAAGTCTGAGTGCCCAGCGCTGAGTGGAGGGGCAACTTCCTTCCCAGGGTCGATGTATCACAGATAAAGTGCCCAAGCAGGCTGTGGAAATGAGAGGCCCTGGGCAAGGCGTGCCAGGGGAGCTTCTTGGTACCAAGCCCATATTTTTTGAATTGAGAACTATTAGGATTAGTAGGGGGCTGGCAAAAAGGAGATGTCATTATTTTTGTGATTTTACTGAGGAAGAAACTGAGGCACTGAAGCTGTGTGTAAACCTCAGTCAGGCTCCCATCTGGAAAACCAGCCAGTTGGGGCAGAAATGTTTGAGGTTCCTTTGAGCTCTAGCAATGTGGGGTTTGCAGAGGGTTGAAATGCTGGGACATCTTGAATCATCTTGAAGGAAAAGACTCACTGAGGCACATCTCTCCCCCAGTGCCTTAGGAAACAACCTGAATCCATGCACAATGAAACAAAACAGTGCCCCAGCTACTGAATTCCTCTCCCCACCGGGCGCGCCTTGCCCAGGGCCTCTCATTTCCACAGCCTCCAGCTGCAACCTCTTGCCCTTCTTGGTCACCAGCCATTTCAGGTCCTGGGTGAATGGACATGGCCTAGGAGTGACCAGCCAGGGCACGGCTCCTTGGACGGTGCTGTAGGCAGACCTAGGCCTCAGGGCTCTTGGGCCCCAGGAAGAGTGATGAGAAGCATCTGGACAAGATTTCTCAATTGGGCACTACCGACATTTGTAGCAACGAATTCTTTCGTGGGGGCCTGTGCTGTGCGTCGCAGAATGCGTAGCAGCATGCTGGCCTCTACCCACAAGGTCAGTAGCACCCTCTTAGTGGGGAAATGGCTCTAGGCAATACCAGGGTCCCCTGGGGAAAGAGAGGCAAAACTGCACCCCCAGAGCCCCTGCCCCTAGCCTCTCATTGAGAACTGCCGATCTGGAGGCACCCTAGTTGTCCAGAGGCAGAGGGAGAAATGGGGCTCCTTGGGGTCAGTATTGATTTGTTTTGTGTTCCTTGTATTTAAATCCACACAAGAAAGAGCCATCTACAAAGGGCAGAGTTGTTTCAACTGCAGATGGACTCTGCGGGGACTGGAGGAAAGGATGGGATTTTCTTCTTTGAGGTACTTTATTTTGGAGACAGACTATCTGCCCAGGCTGGAGTGCAATGCTATGATCTCGGCTCAGCAACCACCGCCTCCTGGGTTCAAACGATTCTCCTACCTCAGCCTCCCAAGTAGCTGGGATTATAGGTGCCCGCCACCACGCCCAGATCATTTTGTATTTTTAATAGAGACGGAGGTTTCACCACGTTGGTCATGGCTGGTGAACTCCTGACCTCATGATCCACCTGCCTCGGCCTCCCAAAGTATAACCCCACGCTGGGATTACACGCGTGAGTCACCGCTCCCGGCCGAGGTACTCTTCAAAAGGACACCCTAAAGCCTGGGAGCTGCAGCCAGGGATGAGACCTCACCAACCAAGATGAGGTGGGTGACAGGGTTTATGGGCCCCCAGGAGGCCAGGCCTCGGTGGGCTGGGTTTGCCGGCTCTGCCCCGCCCACACTCGTCCTTCCAGCCAGCTCCCACCACTGCTGGGTGCCTCTTCACTGGTTCGAGGAGACGTTCTCACTGCCTTGGTCCGTGGAAAAGCAGGTTGCAGGGGTGGATGGGAGTGATCCCTATTTTGGAAAAGTAACATCACCTTACACACACTCACACGCAGAAGGGAAAATGTGGCAGCAGGCACCAAAAGGTTCCTACAGTTACTGGTGGAAGCTAGGATTTCAGGTGCCTTTTTTTTTTCTTATGTTTTCTCATTTTTTGACCTTGAACATGTAGTTACTTATAGCAAGAAAAAAAGTCATTGGAGAAAGTAAAGAAAGTAGGCAGGAAATGGCACCTTAAAACCCAAACTTCAGAAACACCTCGTAGATCTCAGAGGCTCTAGGAAAAGCCGACACGTGGTTTTCGGGTTTTGGCAGCCACGGTGCAGTGGGCGGGCCCGGGGGCTGAGCGCTTCGGGGTCGGGAGCGGGATACACGTGGGTAAATGAGGACTCCGGGAGGTGCGGCTGCGGGCGCGAGGCCTGAGCTCTCCGGGGAGCACGCGGGCGCAGGGGCGACCCCAGGAGGGGAGTGGCGGCCACGCCCGAGGACCCAGGCTGCAGCCGGGAGGAGGCTCCGCCTCTGCGCTGGGGCGTGCAGGGAGACGCCGGGTGGGCGCGGCCGGACGCGCGACCCGGGGACCTCCGGACCCGCGGCCACGCCCTCAGGACGCGCGGGCTGGCCGGGCGGCGCGGCGCGGCGTCTGAGGAGGACAGGCGGGGAGATGTCGCCTGGGCGCTCCGGGGGCCTCCTGTGGCCCCGGTTCCAGGGGACCAGACAGAAAACGAAAGAGCAAAAGGCAGCCACGGCCTCCGGCGAGGGGTTATCCCCGCAGTCGGGGTCCCGGACGGGGTGAGGCCGCGGTGGGGACGCGCCGCCCGGCCCGCGCCTCGGCCGCCCTCTGCTGGGCCAAGCGAGCACCGCAGCCGAGCGGCAGCCCGGGGACGCCCAGCGCGGGGAAGCGGCGGCGGCGGCGGCGGCGGAGGCTCGGCCTGGAGGGCCGGGACCTCGGGGGCGTCCGGGGGACATCTGTCAGCGTGGGCCGTGCGGGGCGCCGAGCGCCCGGGGAGGGCTGAGGAGCCGGGAGGATGGGAGGGACAGCAGGTGAACGGGCAGGGCCGTCCCGAGCCCCGTGCGACGCGGCGGCGGACAGGCGGCTTCCGGGGGACGGCCCGGGGGCGGGGCGGGGCCGGTGGGAGGGCGCGGGCGGCCCTGGAGGCCTGGGGCTCCTCCGCTCCGTCAAGACGCCGAGGCCTCCAGCAGCAGACGCGGTTCTGGAGGCGGGAAGTCCGGAGTCCGGGTCCCCGGAGGCTCGGGGAGAATCTGTTCCAGGCCTTTCTCCTGGCCTCTGGGGCTGCAGGCTCCTCGGTGTTCAGGGCTTGTCTCCTGTCACTCCAGTGTCTGCCTCTGTGGCCACACGGCCCTGTGTCCCTGTGTCTGTCTCTCCTCCTCTTACAAGGACAACGGTGGTCTTGGAGGAGAGCCCACTCTCGTCAAATACGGCTTCATTTTGGTCGGGCGCGGTGGCTCACGCCTGCAATCCCAGCACTTTGAGAGGCCGAGGCGGGTGGATCACCTGAGGTCAGGAGTTCCAGACCAGCCTGGCCATCATGGTGAAATCCCTTCTCTACTGAAAATACAAAAAATACCGGGCGTCATGGCGAGCGCCTGTAATCCCAGCTACTCAGCAGGCTGAGGCACAGAATCGCTTGAACCTGGGAGGCACATATCTCAGTGAGCCGAGACCGTGCCATTGCACTGCAGCCTGGGTGACAGACCAAGACTCGGTCTCAAACACACACACACACACACGCCGGGCGCAGTGGCTCACGCCTGTAATCCCAACACTTTGGGAGGCCGAAGCAAATGGATCACCTGAGGTCAGGAGTTCGAGACCAGCCTGGTCAACATGATGAAACCTTGTCTCTACGAAAAATACAAAAAATTAGCAAGGCTTGGTGGCCGGTGCGTGTAATAATCCCAGCCACTCAGGAGGCTGAGACAGGAGAATCGCTTGAATCCTGGAGGCGGAGGTTGCAGTGAACTGGGATCACACCACTGCACTCCATCCTGGGTGACAAGAGGGAAACTCCATCCCCTAGCCACCCCACTCACAAGCTATATATGGAAAGGCCCAATTTTCAAAGAAGTCTTCAACACTGAAAGCCTCAACACCAGGAGTTTGGACTTTAACACACCTTTTGTGGGGACACAGTTCCTGGTGTTCCGGGTGGGCATGCAAAGTCCACAAGGCGCCACTCCCAAGGCAGAGAGAACCTTGAAAGTTGCCATGACCTCACCTCACTGGAGTGGAGGATTCTGAGCACTTGTACTCCCCAGGGAGGGACAGGCCTGGGGACGGCTTAGGGTTTGAGATCAACGTGTGTATTGTAGGCAACGAGTATTTTATTCTCAAAAAGCAACCATCCCACAAATACCCCTCCTTCACATTCTTTAGTTAGAAGAGTGAGTCCAGTTCACTGAGGGAAAATGGAGAAAGTAGATGATAAAGGTTTAAAATACCAGTGCCCCATGATGGCGGCACACGAAAGGCGCATCTGTCAACATAAGTGGGGTGGATGTCACTGTCCACAGTGGAATAACGCTGCATGCCAGCCTTTCTGGAACGATGACTTTTGCCATCACTTTTTAGGTTTCGTTTCACTGACTCATCAAGAGGGCAGCTCTCTCAAAATCTGGCCTGCAGTTAGGATGCAGTGCCTCTGTAAGTGGCAGGTGATCTGCTTGTGTGGCTCAGAAGACATGGAGAGTCTGGGCCTCCCTTGAGGAGGGGAGCTTGAAGAGGATTTCCCTTGGCCAGAGGCTCCATGCTCTGGCAGAACCAGGAGATGGGACCCTCTGAGGCGACACGACCATGGTAAATAAGCAGGATCGCTGTTGGAAGAGCAGGGCCTAAGTGTCCAGAGGGGATGGGGGTGGGAAAGGGACCCCGGGGTCTCAGCCCAGGAGCAGGACCAGACTGGCTGTGAAAGAGTTGAGAAAGGGGGGCAGGGCTGCAAGGGAACGGTGTGTGTGTGTGTGTGTGTGTGTGTGTGTGTGTGTCTGTCTGTCTGTCTGTTGACTGCTTCTTTTGAACAATGTAGCATTCTCTATTACAACTGCTACATACCAATAGCCTCAAATGACAAAGCATCTAAACTCATAGAATAAGATTTCAAAAAATAAAGGACTGAAACAAAGGTATCCACTAGGCTCTCTCATGGTGTGTTCTCCCCCTCTTGAGTAATCCCAGCACTTTGGGAGGCCAAGGCAGGTGTATCACCTGAAGTCAGGAGTTCAAGACCAGCCTGGCCAACCTGGTGAAACCCCATCTCTACTAAAAATACAAAAATTAGCTGGGTGTGATGACTGAGGCAGGAGGATCGCTTGAACCTGGGAGGCAGATGTTGCAGTAAGCCAAGATCATGCCCCTGCACTCCAGCCTAGGCAACAAAGCGAGATCCCATCTCAAAAAAAAGAGAGAGAGAGAGAAAAGAAACTTTCTTTGTCCTAACCTGGGAAGCTCAGGGGTCTCTGCTCAGCCAGAACTGAACTCTCTTTAGAGTTAAACTCACAGCAGAGGAGAGTTTGTTTCTCTCCTGCACTGCAGCCGGCAGGGATGCCCCCCTTTCCTCTGGTCCCACTCGTGGCAGACAGGAATGACACGGAATCTCCATAGGAGCACATACATTCCCCCGCTGCTTCCTCCTCCTCAAGTGACTCCACAGTTCCTGGCCTCCCACTCCAGCTACTCCCAGCTAGCTAAGCATAATCCCCAAATTTTCAACAATGCTTGTTTAGGATGAAACCGGGATGTCTCAAACAGCCACTACTTGAGATAAGGGTTTACAAACGACTTGCCGTTGAAAATTTTCACTTCAGAGCTCAGGATTACAGTAACCCAGGATCTTTTACAGAAGTAGAAACTGAAAATTGAGTTGGTGCACAAGATGTTTTGTGTTGAATTTGACAAATGCCCAGTCAGGATTTCAGATACCTCCTGAAATAAGAAAGCTACCAGGGGAAGATTTCAGCAGCGTTTATTTTTATTTACAATTTATACCCTGTCAGCTTCTAAAAAGGACTGGAGGCAGCTTCCAATAAAAGACACATGCACAATAAGATTGCTAAAATGGGAACCGAAAATTGAAAACGCATGCTGAAGAAGGGGGGAGCCAAGAAGCTAAGACGATGATGACGCAGGACTGGATTCAGTTCCGAGCTTTCTGGTGGCGAAAGCAAAGACGCAAATGTGAAGGCTGGCATGCGCTCCAGAATCTCAATAAAGAAAATAAAATCGTAACCCGCGTGTTAGTCTCCAAGGGATATCAGGATGTCTCCAGTATTGTATTCATTTGGTGACTCCTACCAGGGCCTCTGAGTGAGGTGACAGAGAGGGTCCAGCTCTCCTGCCTGTGCCCAGCTTGGGCTTTAGAGTGTGACAGCGGCTGCACCAGACCCCAGACAAGGGGCCCGGCCCAGCCCTCCCTGTGGAGCGATTGCTCCCGCAGCTGCCCCGCCCTGGAGTGGAGAATCCACACGGCTAGGACCTGTCACTTCCTGCTCAGTCAGCGCGGCGACCCCTGAGGCTTGGCCTTTTCCCAGGTCCATCCTCTCCAGTGGCCTGCAGGTGTTCATGCCTCTGGGCCTGGGGAGGGCCGGGGCGGCCAGTGGGGTGCAGGGGAATTTGGAATTTGGACCACAGGCTGGGTGGTCCACAAGCTTGTTACTATGATCATTGTTATTTCTGATTCACTGCATAATTCTGCCGTTTATATTTGTAATGCTATTTGAGAGTTTGTGAAAAAGCAGCACCAACCTGAAAACATATAGTCTTCCTGTAGACTAGGTAAGCTACAGCAGATTAGCATTTCCCCCCACCCTTTTTTTTTTTTTTTTGACAGTCTTGCTCTTGTCGCCCAGGCTGGAGTGCAGTGGTGCAATCTCAGTTCACTGTAACATCCGCCTCCCAGGTTCAAGTGATTCTCCTGCCTCAGCCTCCCAAGTAGCTGGGAATACAGGCACCTGCCACCAAGCCTAGCTAATTTTTGTATTTTTTGTAGAGATGGGGTTTCAGCATGTTGGCCAGGCTGGTCTTGAACTCCTAACCTCAGGTGATCCACCCACCTCAGCCTCCCAGAGTGCTGGGAATGCAGGTGTGAGCCACCCTGACTGGTCCATTTTTCTCTTCTAAAAGGGCTTTTTACCTGCACTTGTCCAGGTCCTGTGGGTTTAGAGCTTGGCATTTAAAGACCAGATTGGGCTGGTTACAATGGCTCATGTCTGTAATCCTAGCGCTTTGGAAGGCCAAGGTGGAAGGATTGCTTGAAGCCAGGAATTTGAGGCTTCCATGAGCTATGATCACACCACTGCACTTCAGCCTGGACAACAGAGCAGGAGGGTGGGGAAAGAGAGGGAGGGAGGGAAGGAGAGAGGGAGGAAGGGAGGGAGGGAGGGAGAAGAAAGGAGGAAGAAAGAAAAGAAAGAAGAAAAAGAAAGCTCAGAAGTGTTATTAACTTTATATTCTTGTTGCTATAGGCTAGGCCCAAACCTCCAGTCAAGGCCTTTTGTGCTTTTATGACCTGGCCTTAACCTACCTTTCTTTTTCTTTGAGAGTGTTTCGCTCTGTCACCCAGGCTTCCCTCTCCCGGGTTCAAGTGATTCTCTTGCCTCAGTCTCCTGAGTAGCTGGGACTACAGGCGCGTGCCACCACTCCTGGCTAATGTTTATGTACTTTTAGCAGAGGCAGGGTTTTTTGATGTTGGCCAGGCTGGCCTCAAACTCCAGCCCTCAGGGGATTCGTCTGCTTTGACCTCCCAAAGTTCTGGGATTATAGGCGTGAGCCACAGTGCCCAGCTTTTAACCTACCTTCCCGCCTGTCTCCCTTTCTCCATCCCGCCTGTCCTACCACTGTCGCTACCTGGTCTCAGGCTCATTGTGCCACCAACAACTCTTGCTCTTTGTGCCAGCGTCTCCTGCTCCCCTTGGCTTCACCCCCTCCTCTGAGCTTCTCCCGTTCCTCTGGGCTTCCCTTGCTCCTCTGGGCTTCTCCCGCTCCTCTGGGCTTCTCCTGCTCCCCTTGGCTTCTCCCGTTCCTCTGTGCTTCTTCTGCTTCTCTGAGCTTCTCCCGTTCCTCTGAGCTTCTCCTGCTCCTCTGGGCTTCTCCTGTTCCTCTGAGCTTCTCCTGTCCTCTGAGCTTCTCCTGCTTCTCTGGGCTTTTCCTGCTCCTCTCTGCCTCATACCATCTCAGCCCATCTCCCAAGTCCCCTTCCTCTCTGGCCTTTTCCAGGTCATTCTCTCAGACTCTCATCTGCACTTTCCTCTCCCTTTTCAGAGTCATCAGCCACACCCAGGTCTTGGGCAGTACTCAGTATGACCTTGTCTGCCTCTCCAATTATATCATGACAACCTGTGGCCGCACCCTGGGTGCTCTCCTAAATGCTCCCCACGTCCTTCCGCGTGGCTCCTGAAGGGGTCCAGGGTCTCGTGTTGCCATGCCTGTGTTCCTGCCCATGCCTCGGGTGCTCACAAAGGCAGGGTGGCCTGGGGGAAAGCACAGCTCCCGCAGCTGCAGGAGAGTGAGTCCAGAGGTGACAGGAGTGGGAGGCGGCCATGGAGAGTGACACCCACCGATGTGTTTTTCAGTCCAGTGAATGCAGTCACTCTGGGTTCGGGAGAATTGGGGCCAGTGTTGCTGCTGCTGTCCACAGAGGCCTCACGAAGTCGTCTGTGCCAGCACGTGAGCGATTAGCAAAGACGCATTCCTGCAACACATCAGGTCGAAAGCACCATCATCAGAACCCACCACAGGGCAGCGGTTCTCCAGCAACAGCAGCCTCGGGAAACGTGGGAGAAGTGTGGACTCTCCAGCCCCACCCCAAACTGACAAAATCAGAAGCTCTGAGGGTGGGGCCAGGAACCTGTGTCTTAACCAGCTCCTCAGCTGATTCTGATTCAGGCTAAACTTTGAGAGCCATGAATCCAGGCAGGACACTGGGGGTGCGTAAGCCCCTGCCTTTCCCACCGAGTGAACCTACGGTCCCATTCACCCCAACACGGGTGCCAAGCCTTCTCCTGTCCCCCTCAGGAGCCCCGTGGTCTCTGAGAGCTCAGGTGTACTAGGGTGGAGCGGGAACTGTTGATGGCGCCTGGGCCTCCAGCAGGTGTGGCCTCTGAAGCCCAGGTCCAAGGGATCTCCCACCTGCTGCGTGCCAGGTGAAGGGTGGGCAAGGTCTGGAGGCCCAAGCATTGGGAGGAACCTTCCCTGATGGTGTAAATAGTGTGCTGTGTAAATAGTGTGGTAGGTGCATTTGGGGTTTTATTCTGCTAATTAACACCAAATCCAGTGGGCCAGCAATCCAGGCTGGGGGCTTTCCAGAGCGGGGTGCTGTGTGAACCTTCATTTAACCCTCCCCACCATGTGGTTCCATGGGAGCAGGTGCTTGTTTCAGAGCTGAAGACAGACCCTCATGGGGCCATTTGTTCAAAGCCATCCTGGTTGTCGGGGGTGTGCGTGTGGATGGAGGGGCCCTGGCTGGAAGTTAAGGTTGTGTATTAGGGTTCTTGAGAGACAGAACCAATAGTATCTGTCTACACCTATCTAGATAGCCAGATGAGAAGGGATTTGTTGGGAAAATTGGCTCACACATTTGTGGAGGCTGGGAAGTCCCACCGCAGGCTCTCTGCAAGCTGCAGGCCCTGGGATGCTGGTGGTGTGGCTCAGTCCCAGTCTGAACGCCTGAGAACCCAGGGGCCATGGGTGTCAGTCCTGCAGTGCAAAGGCTGGAGAGCCTGGAGTTCTGATGTCCCAGCTCCAAGAGGGAGAGACACCAACTGGCCCATCTGGGCCCCCAGTTGACTGGATGGTACCACTCACATTGAGAGCTCGTCTTCCCCACTTATTCCACTCAGACTCACATGCCAGTCTCCTCTGGAGACACCCCGACAGACACACCCCAAAATAATGCCTCACCGGGTTTCTGGTTTCTGGGTACTGCTTTATCCAGTCAAGCAGATGCCTAGAATGTACCATTGTGGTTGGGAGGCTGGAGGAGGCCTGAGGGCTGCGGCCAGGTGGCAGAGGAGCTGGAGTGAAGGGACACAGATCTCCCCCTCACCCACCAGTGGCCCTGGGGACCCCTTTCAGGGTGCACTGCCCGTTAACACAGGTGCTGTGCAAATTTCAAGAGTGTTTCAAATGTTTATAATGGCAGGTTTGTCATAAAGAAGTGTTAGCTGCAGAGACAATGTTTCTGGCATAGCTCAGTGCTGAATAGACTGGTAATAACGGGTAGGAAATAGATGAGGTTTGGGAGATGACCGCTCCAGGTCCAGGAAGGATGCTCCTAGCTGAGCAAAGGGCATTGGCCGGAACTCACAGGCCTTTCCTGGGGCTCTGGAGAGTGGGCTCCCTGCTGGGAAAATATCAACAACTTATCTGAAGGGAAAAATGTGGCTGGCAGATTGTCGGCACAGCAGGAGAATAGGTGAAACATTGAATTGGACACACATTGCCAAGTCACTGGTCAACATCTTTGTTCTGAAAGAGGAAGGGAAAAAGGCTGGGGCCAACTGACCTGCCAGGAAGCTTTTCATCTGCCTCATCCTCTCCTCTCCAGAGAGCTGGGGCTGGTCCTGGTATAGGACCCAGCTAAGGGATCCCTGCAGGATATGTGAAGAAAGTTCTTGGAAGGGAGGGTGCAGGGCACCCAGGTAAATATGAGAAGTCATAAAAAACCCAAGGGCTGTGAGCACCTGCCCTGCCCTTCTTCCGGCTAAGAGGCTGGGGAGATGCCATAGTTTGTAGCGAGTGGACCATGAACGCTCCTTTTCTAATGAATGACATCAAATTCACATCTTGCTTTTCCAGGCGTTCTGTGTGGCAGGAGGAGGAACTGTCAGGCAAGAAGATAGAGAAAATCCAGGTGAGACTGAAGACTGAGACCCAGAGGGAAGTGTGATAACCTTTTATGGCAACCAAGGATCAAATAAGGAGAAAGGGTGGGGGGAGCTTCGGCTCGGGGAAGCCAGCACCCAGCAATGCTGCTCCCTGATTGGAGGGAACTTGGATTTAGCAGCATGCACAGGAAGCTACCAAATGGCTTTAGAAAGGTTTCCTGAGAAGCCGGCACAGGGGTTCACACCATAATCCCACACTTTGGGAGGCTGAGACGGGTGGACCACCTGAGGTCAGGAGTTTGAAACCAACCTGACCAATATGGTGAAACCCCATCTCTACTGAAAATACAAAAATGAGCTGGGCATGGTGGCATATACCTATAGCCACAGCTACTCTAGAGGCTGAGACAGGAGAATTGCTTGAATCTGGGAGGCAGAGGTTGCAGTGAGCCGAGATCATACCACTGAGCTCCAGCCTGGGCAACAGAGCAAGACTCGGTCTAAAAAACAGAACAAAACAAACAAAGGAAGGTTTCCAGGGGAAGCACTCAGAGCTGCATGCTTCCTGAGTGCTGTGACTTAGCTCCTTGTCCTTACTGGGGATGCCACTGTCTTTGAGAAGGCTTCTGCCTCCCTGTGACCTATCACTGGCCAATGCTGGATATCACCACTGAACAGCATGGCCCGGGGTTCCCAGCCTCAGACCTTGAGGTGGCATAGCTCTTTGGCCACAGGGCAGTTACTATGAGCAGTGATTTAGAAGTTTGGAACCTCAGAGACTAAAGTCATTGCATCCAGTCAGAATGGCCCAGGGCCCATAAGATTCTCAGCCTGTCATGTATTTGAGAGAGCTGTTTTTAATTTTTGTACTTAAAGCCCAGGCACGGAGTAGGGCATCACACATAGACACCGGAAGGGATATAACCTGGCAGCTCGAACTTTTCTAATAACAGCCGCTGCCTCCTGGCAGACACAGCCCAGAAAAACCAGCTGTCCTGGGGTTTTTCAGGCAAGATAATTAATGTGTGATGGCACTCCACTCAAAATGATTTAGCGACTAGTGAAAAAGTAAGATATAATACTGAAGCTTATATCAAAGTCACAAATTGGGTAGATTAGGTGGAATTATTGGACTTTCTAGGGCATGTTAGGTTCACTGGGAGGCGGATGGTGGGCTGGTGACTGTCTAGTCTCTTCAGTGAATGTGACCAGGTGATCCAGGCCCAAGATATTTCTGTGTGCCCTGCCTAATCCTAGGCACTTTCTGTAAAACTTTGACTTAGGTTCTCTGGCTACAAAATAAAACTCTCCACCCCGGGGGACGAGGAAAGAGCCTGACTTCTAGGTGGTGTTACTGATACTACAAATAGGACGACAATCAGGTTTCTGAAATGAAGGGAGAAGTGCAGGGATTTTTTTTTTTTTAGGTCCTTTGCTTTTAGGGAGAATGCCACCCCCCCGGCCCCCATCGTGCCTCCAGTGCCCGAGCAGGATGCTGGCTGGTTCTGTGCAGCAGACCGCCACCTTCTCCTCGGTTGGATGCAGGGCCACTGAGTATTATGTGTCTATACGGATCATCCTGCAGATCTGTGTATTTCCTTCTTCTGCTCAGTAGGTCAGAGCTGTTGAGTGCAATGGGATCTTACCAGATGCCTTTCATCTTTATCAGCTCATGGGGCTGGGAGTTAGAAACCCCTAACCTTGCAGCCTATGGCTGTAAAAGCCCAGGACACCCCCCAACCCCACCCCCTGCCAAAACTGCTTTTTCATTTTCATTTTGATGTGATTTTCGTTTTCTTGAGTTTTGTGGCGAAGGCAAATGTGGTCAGCATAGACGTGAAGGCAAATGCCAGTCTCCCAGGACCTGCTTGGGTCCTCTTCCCAGGGAGGAGCTCCTCCTTCCCCTCTCGTCCCTTCCTTTCCATTCTTCCTTCTTGAGTCTGCTAAGGGCTATGATGGGCTTAGTCCTGAACCCAAAAAAACAGCCCTAGGTGAATGCCCTCTTCCCATCAGGGCTGTGGATGTTTCTCTAGGGCCTTACCTGACCCTGCATTTTCTAACCCCACCCTTCACTCCCGGTTCCTTCAGTAACGTTTAGAATATCGAGAAGCGAAAGCTAACCATTCTCATTGAATATGGATTCCACCCCAACTCAGAGCCCTTACGTTTTCACAGTTCCCAGGGAAGATCTCTGTATGTGGGAGACACCTGGAAAGACAGGAGAACCTGGATGCGGCTGGTCTGCTGCAGAGCCACACCCTGGCAGGCGGAAGTGCGGTTTTACCTTCTACTCCATATAAGCCTGAACCCGGCCCTCCTGAACACATTCTCCACTGTGGAGCCAAGCCTCCCTGTCACTCACTGTATCTCGTGCCACATCCAAGCATCTCTGTGACACAGGGAGTTGACAGACTTGGTCAGGTGCTGATTCCACACCATTTGTCATGAGTCTTTGAAAACAGAACCAGAGCTGGCCCACAAGCAAGCTGAGCGCAGAGGTTTCCTCAGTCCTTCTTATCTTCTGACAAAAGGTCTTGCGTTTTCATGAGATTTACTTACTGGATCTTAGCTGTGTAACCTCTTTCCTGACGTTTCACAGGAAGGATCAGAGTAGCTGTGGCCACCGTGGCCTGATGGGAGATGGAAAGACAGGGAGACAGCGGCTGCAGGGACATCTACCCCCTGGTAACACTCCCCAAAGGCTCCGAATGGAGAGGTCTGCCACGTAGGGTCTGCTCCAGAGTAGGAAACATGGTGGGGGAGTCAGCCCCTACAACAGGGTCAGTGGGAGAAGACAGCCAGCAGCAATAAAATCAACACATTACCATCACCCAGCTTGGCAAAGCAAAGGGGCAAACTGCAGTTTGGCACAACTCTGTACAGACCACCAAATTCAAGCTTTTAGAAACTCAGTTTTGCCAACTTGTCCTCTGAAGGCAGAGCGTGCATGCGCAAGGGCTGGCAATGTAGGCATCATCTGGAGGTGTCCTGACGAGGGTCACCTATTAGGCTGCAAACCTGGAAGGCCACTCTAAGCCTGGGGTGTCAGAGGCAGCATGAAGGTAAATTTTTTGAGCGTTTTCAGATAAGCAGGTAATTGGTGTTATGAACGTGCCAAGCTTTCTCAGTTTGCCTGATTTAGGTTCTTAGGAATCAATTAAGAACGACCTTTACCCTTGGGTCTTTAAGTACATTTAATACACCCACCTGCTGATTTTTTACTATTGTTCTTTTTTTTTTTTTTTTTTTTAAGTAAGTGATCGTGCCTCATCAAACAGTAATGAAGGAGGAAGGCCTCGAGCCGGCTTATGTAAGAAATATAAATCAAGGTCCTAAATCACTAATAATTGGGTAGGAAAGTTGAAACTATATGTCCTTCCAGGTAACTGCGATTCTAATTTTCTCCAAAACTGAGTTATCTGCCATCAGACAAAATTTGCTAATGGCCTCACTCATTATTACAGATTCATGTCACTGCTTGCGAGAGATGCTTGCTTTCCTCTTCTATGCTCACAAAATCGCAGCCTTGGGCAATTCATCCTGATAACACCAAGAGAGACCAAAATACTTGCTGTATCATTTAATGACTCTTGGCAGAAAGGAAAAACACTTCACTTGAACATGGTATTTTAAAAATATGTATTTTACTAACTTTCATGGGAAATTTATTTGATGAAATGCCTTTGTATATTACTTGGCTGATTTTCATTTGTACTTAACAATTTGTCTTAAAGTTGATACATGAAAATGAGATGAAAATATACAATGTTCCCCATAAACCAAACCTAGGAGAGATGAAACGTTGCCCCAAGTGAAATAGCTGAATTCAATGGATGTTAATTACTTTTTGTCCCCACGGGCTCCCCCGCCCCCACCTTAATTTCTTCTATTTTCCCGTTAGGTTGCAATCATTAATTTCAAGTTTGGTCCCATACTATCCATGAAACTAAACAAAACGTGTGACAGCCGAGATGAATTCGGTGCCGCCTTTTGACTAAGCAGGCAAGTGTCCTTTTCAACGCCAGCCTATGCCTGTACCCTGGTGGGAGGGTGGTGGTGGGGATGGCCCATGGCCCTCTCAGTAGCTGCTCGCTTCCACGCCCTTAGACCGCAGTTCTCCTAGTGATGAGCTGCCCGCCGTCTTGGGAGGCAGCTCCCGGCCCCTACTTTCTACTCTCAGGTTGTCCGGAGACCATACCCTCTTGACTCTGAACATAACAGCAGCCCATGGATTCCTTTCCACAGGGCAGCAGTAACTTACCAGGATACATGTTTTCCCTTGAATGACTCCCGAGGTCTCAGAAGCCACTCCTTCCTGCCTGCTTTCTCTAATAGCTCTTTTGGGTGCTGAGACTCTAACTGTAAAGCTTAACACTCACCCAGTGGAAGCAGCAGCCTTACCGAAAGCCTCCTTAATGATGGCTTAGGCAGGAAATGGAAATGGCTTGCGTTATCCATCCTTTGAAGCATTTCTAGTGCTCAGCCTCCATGAAATGGATTGCTTATAGGGAGATAATGTCTGTTCTATTCCTTTTTAAGTCTGTGAAAAATGTCATCCTGGTTAATAGGGTGATTAAAACTCTTTATGCTCTAGGAGATAAATGTGATTATGTTTGTCATACTCTACCCAAGATAAAGACAGCAAAGGAGGCAAACTTGAAATTCCATCACATTTCCTCTCTTCCATATCCAGGGACATTCAGAGCTCAATACACAGATGGTACGTCTCATAAAGAATAACATTATCTGTTAAACATTTTTCCTTTCCATTAACCAATTTAACAATATGCCTCCGGTACAAAAGGAATAGACAAATGACAAAATCCTCTGATACTCAAGTTCTGACTGTGGCGAATACCACTTGAGTCATGCTGCTTTTCTCTTTTAATTTTCATCTGTCTGTGACTTCACTTTTGCTTTTAAAATGCAATTGGAGCTGAGGCTTGGTCCCTCTTCTAGGGAATTGGACCCTGCCAGCCTCCCCTCTGCAGGGGATTCATCGTTATTCTTATGGGAGTCCCCCTGCCATGGGTCAAGGACAGCAGAGGTGATGTATGAGGGTTTTGTAGACACGAGGCATGCCACTCTAGTAAGTATTCGGACACTCCTTCAGCAACACACGTCTAGGTGTCCTCTGCACCAGCCCTGTGGGAGAGCAGCGCCCCACCATGGCCCCTGGCTCCTTCCTAGGGCCTAGCTGCCATCAGCCCGATGTGCAGCAGCCTCCCCAGCAGTGGTGACACCAGTTTACAAGGCCCTGAGATGGGTCCCTACCCTCAGGGAGGCTATAAGGCAGGAATCCATGAAACAGAACCACAGTTAACAATGATTTCTCCTTTAACACTCCAGACAGGCGGGAGAGTCTCTTTTCCTACCCAGTGGAGGTCTAGAAACCACTCAGCATTCTCCATCTACAGAAAGTAACACCCAGATTCCAGCTGTAACAGTGTTAGGTAGCGCCCACTCTTTTCTTCCCCCACATCAGTTGGGTAATTCAGTGCAGCCGTTGTAACAAGGCTGGAGGGCCATCTCATGCACAAGCTTGGAAACCTACGGTTAGGAAGCACCAAAGGACCCGGTGGTGTGCATTCTCTTCAGGGGAATCTAGATTCAGACTAATTGTGCGGACGAAATCCTGTTCCTCTGGCTCTTGCCTTTCCTTCCTCTCATTCAAAGGCTACAAATCTCTTCTCAGAGATTTAGTTAACATGAAAGGCCGGTGAAGAGTCTTTGCTCCCCACATTCACCAACCAATTTCCCAGTCCTTTCCTTTCAGTCTTGGATTTTTAACAGATTACACATGAATCCCAGATGCTGACACCTGCTTCATTAACAATACAGCAATTTTAACAGGGTAACATGGTCTAGAGAAAAGTGTTACATTATGTACTTGACATTTCATTTAAAAATCTCCCTTAGAATAAAAGGTTTCATGATAACAGAAATTTCAAATGTCCTTTATTGAACCTGATTGCTGACTAATTAGAGCCTAGGCAAGTGGAAAGAAACCGCACAACCGATACTTAACTAGAGGTTACTTCTGTGGACACACTGACATATTAAAGTATTTCTCTTTTTAAAAATATTAAAAATGCAATTGTACTAAAAATAATTGCATGTAGACATTATTCTGTCTGTTTTTTGTAGATCATGGAAGACAGGAACGAGTTGGGTGTGCACGTAGAATTGACTCCAACAGCTTCATTAGGGAGGTGGTACCAAACACTTAACATTGGGACTCAGAACTCAGGTGACTTTCTGGTTAAAAATACTGAAGATAGCTGACAATTGGGCTTTTTTTTTTTTTTACTTTGACAACTGAGACAAAATTACAAATTGTCAATGTTCAGAGATCCAGACCAACTTCTCAAAAAATATTTTTTTACCTCTGATATCATCATTATTTTAGCTCAGTTGTGCCTCTTGGAGTGATCATAACTCATTAATGGCTTTTTAAGTCTAAGAATTTGCAGGGCCTTCAAGCAAGGGCATCAGGTAAGTAACTCACTTGCGTGTGCTGGCTGTAAATCACAGACCACACTCAGGACACGAGAGCCATACCCACCTCCTACTATACAGGACTTACCAGGTGACTGTCACTTTGTAGTCTGGCTAATTGGAATAAGACTTCCAAATTCTGTTATATACTGACAAGAAAGGCTCTTGAAACTCCTTTAATTAGACACATTGCAGTACAACTGCTATTAGGGAGTCTGTTTCATAAATATTTTTATCATACTTTTATTATAAACTTTTTTTAGGTATGAAACTCGGTTCAACTGAAACTTCGTTCAACTGAAGCTTTGTTCAACTGTTACAAACAGAATTATTTCCTCTGGGATCCCCTCCACATAAGGAAGTTATCCCTGTAATTACTATTTGTAAAGTCTTCTTAACTTTGAGAAAACGTTACCCTCCCCAAGACGCACACACATATTCTCCTGTGATGAGGAGGATGAATGCTATCCAGCGCGTGGTTCAGTCTGCGATCTGCCATGTTCCTGGGGAGAAATCAGTCCCAGTCCCTTTGCTGTCATGGTGTCTCCAGAGCCACCGCTTTCTGTAACAAGCATTTTGAAATTCATTCATGCTCATCTCATTCGGATTTCAATGTTTCTTCCCACTCGACAGCCGATTCGGAGTTCTTAGGAATTGCTGGAAATATTGATTGCATTTTACTTCGAAATTCTTTCATCTAAAAGAAGAAAAACAATCAGTTATCAAATGCTAAAAGAAGGAGAAAACAGCTATTAGAGATGGCACTTTTGCTGACTGGCTAGTACTTCACGGCTCACAGGTAAAAGAGCTAGGGAATATCAATAAAAGTTAGGGACTATATATATTCTAGGTACCTTGAAAGAAAATGAAATATACTTCCTTTCTTTGAGTATAAACTTATTATTAAATAACATAAAACTTCACTCTTAGCTGGACATGGTGGCTCACACCTATAGTCCCAGCTGCTCGGGAGGCTGAGATGGGTAGATCAATTGAGCCAAGCTGGACAACACAGCAAGACTCCATCTCTTTAAAAACAACAAACCATTCTTAATCTACAAGGCAACATGTCCTGAACTGTCAACCCTCCATAATAATTATTCCCTCCCAGGAGAAGAATGCGTATTGTTGGCTTTCATATATAAAGATGCAGTTGAGGATGGGATTTCTAACTGAACAAATATAATTAGGTCAATCAAAGCTCAAATTTTAGAGAAGAGAGAACGGGCAGACAGAAGAAACTTAGTAGTTTAGTAAAGAATAAATCAAGGAATGGTTGATAAAGTAGAATGTTCTTAGATGTTAGATAGTGGTGTTTCGTTTTTGAGACAGGGTCTCAATCTGCTGCCCAGGATGGAGTGCGCTGGCACCATGGCTCACTGCGGCCTCCACCTCCCGGGCTTGAGCGGTTGTCCCCCCTCACTGCCCCCAAGTAGCTGGGACTCCAGGCATGTGCTAATTTTTGCATTTTAGGTAGAGATGGAGTCTTGCTATGTTGCCCAGGCTGGTCTCGAACTCCTGAATTCAAGCAATCTTCCCACCCTGGCCTCCCAAAGTGCTGAGATCACAGGCGTGCACCACTGTGCCCAGCCTAAGAGATCTTAACACATAGTGTCAACACAGTATTATTACAGTTCACCTGGAGCACCTGGATCCACCTAAGGTGTACAACCCCATAAGGTGGGAACACTAATTTATGGAAGTTAGGTGAACTTTACACTGGACAGTACTAGTAACACACACTCTGATTCCTCCTGGTTAATCTATACGGTCCTTCTATGAAGGTATTTCAGCACCACCACAGCACTGTTTTCCAAATTTTTCTAATCAGCCATCTGCCAGTCATATTTTCCTAAGGATAGAGATTTCCTTGATCAGGTTTGTGAAGTACCCTGGACTCATCTGCAAAATGCGAGTCATTTCTTGGAGTGGTTATTTTGAGAATCAGCTAATATTTCTTTAACGTTGATGCTTATTTATTTCAATTTGAGGCTGAATCTTCACCTTATTTCCAAATTAAGGGGTGCGTCTTGTTTGGGACTTGTAAATCCTAGGCATTTACTCCTAGCACTGCTGCAAACTGTAGCACAGCATGGACTCTGCTCAGATCCTAGCTCCACCACCTGCGAAAGCTGCTTACTCTCTTAAGCCCTGGTTTCCACATATGTGGAATAGAGACAGTAATTACCTGCTTAAAGAGTTGTGAGGATTACGGCGCATATAAAGCACAGCATCTAACACGTGGAAAGTGCTCAATACACATTAGCTATTATCACTGCTGTATTATCAAAATAAGTGTGCTATATTCCAGGAACAAAGCTCACATGGATATAAACATTATGGAATGTCTGTTAAGTACATTACTTTATAGCCATGTATCATTTTGGTTTACGTATTCCGTCACTGGAAGATATGTAAGGTCTTTTTGGTTTACGTATTCTGTCACTGGAAGAGACGTAAGGTCTTTCTCACATATTATATGTTGTCTGTATCTGTGCCAACCATCTCAATGTTCTGGACCCAGACACTAATGTTGAAGACAGACAGCTCATGGATGTCTCTCTCCCTACTCCCTCTTCCATAAAGAATTCATTGCTTTGTCCAAAACATTAATATCACCCGCACTGAGGAACTTTGTATAGACTTTTATAGTTGAAACAGACATCTCTCTGGCCAGGGTTGGCAATGTGCTGCCTGGTTCTTTCTCTTCACTCTTCTGGTTGAACATCTTTTACAACTAAGCCAGATGACACAGTTTTCAAATGGGATGTCAGATGGCCAAGACATCAACAGAATCATTCACCAGTCTCCCTTCCAGTGGTCCCAAATGTGGTCAGCTGCTGAGAAGGGAGAGGCTGGGAAATGCAGGCGAGGCCTGGGGAGAGGAGCAGAGGGTGGTGAGGTCGGAGGAGGAGAGAAAAGGATGGTGAGGACAGGGGAGGGGAGTGAAGGGTGGTGAGGCTGGGGGAGGGGAGTGGAGGATGCCACTGCACCCAGCCTAGACAACAGAGTGAGATTCCATCTCAAAATAAAACTAAACAAAACAAAGACACAAATAGTACTCCCTAGTGCTATGGGCCCACCATCCTCACCTGTGAGTCCCATTGCCTTGGTGCCCACAGTGCTGTGTTGTATATTCACAGAAAATACCACTGTCTCAGCTAGTAGTGCTCAAATGGAGTGTCATGACAAATGGAAAGTGTAAGTAATTTGTCACAAATATGGACATTCTGTAGATACAATGGCTTTTTTAGATATTAAAACAGATTTAGGATTATGCCTCTAATAATGTTATTCTCGTACACATTTCAATAGCTTCTTGAAGGGCCATGAAGCCAGTAGGCCAAGAGTGAGACCAACCACTGATGCCACTTAAGAGTGTCCTTACTGTATACCAGACAAATTTCTCATCTAACCCTCCCAACAACTAAGTGGAGTAAATATCATCCCTCTTTTAAAGATATGGTGATGGAAGCTCAGAGTAACTAAACAATGTGTTGTGTCATGGCTGGTAGGAGCAGATCCGACCACACAGCCCATGTGCTCACTCTGCCTACTACTTGAATATGCACATGGGACATTGCTACACATTTACCATGCATGTCTTGGTAGGGGGAAAAACATCTGAAAACATTTGGTCTAACATACAGTGTGCTGAAAAATTACTTAAAAGCTTCAGGTTATGTCCCCAATTTAATTAATTTCAGAAAATCCTTAACCATCAATTGGAATAAATAGGCAGCTGTTGGAATTAGAAGTTCTCAGTTTTGAAATGTTTTTGCCATTGTCTGGCTCATTTACCTTCTCTTTCTTCACTTGTTGGTGCAGGACTGTTACTGCCCTCAATGCTGGGGGCGACAATGATGAAAGCGCTATAGGATCACTGACAAAAAACCTTTGGATAATGTCAATAATTACAGAGTCAGTGGTAATCTTCAACAATCTGGGAATACAGATTCTTCATAAAATACAACAGATTAAGACTATATAATACTAGTACCAGGAGATTAAAAAGCATAGCTAGGTTGTAAAATGTTGCTTAAACAGGAATAATATCTGACATTTGGGATCACTTATGTGTCAGGCACTGGACAAAGCATTAGGCTATGATTCAATCTTCACAATTCTATATGGCAGAAATTATTACCACCACTTTACACATGAAAAACCAGAAGTCAGAGAGGTTAACTTACCCATAGAGACATGGCTTATGAGTACAACTGCCTGGCTGATGCCCAGAACCTAGAAAGACAAAGTACCTCTGTATCTTCTACCCATCTGCCAGCTTTCCCTAAAAATTACATAAAAAGCATAGATGTCTCTTTTAATGGCGACCATTTCATTTTGAATAGCGTATGCTCATATGTAGCCAGTACTCACCTACTTTTGCACATGGGGGAGTTGTACTTCCCCACCTCCTTGAAGTTCGGTAACCATGTGACTAGTTCTGGCCAATGAAATACGGGCAAAAAATGTGTGTCACTCCCTGACTGAGCACTTATTCGCAGGGGTTCGACCCTCTTTCCATAGCAGTCATGGAAATCTGTATTGCTATGGTGGTGCTGATCCAGCATGTGAGGAACAGCTTTTTCCTCAAGAGTTGCTGAAACCCATGGGGGGTTTACACAGTTGAGAAATAAACCTTTGTTATTTTAAGCCTCAGGTTTGGAGACTACTTTTGACTACAGCATAACCCATCCTACTCTGGCTGGCAAAGATGGTGAAGAGAATTATAAAATAGACTTAAGGCCTGCTCTGATGCCCTGTAATGGTACACTATGTTTGGCTGAAACACGAATAACAACTAAAAGGCTGGATAAGAGGGAGCAGTATTCTGCAGCTGAGCTCTCAAAGGTCTTAAAACCGCCTAGAATTGAACCACCTCTCTTCCCACTTTCAAGGAGCTCAGCACATCAGTGAGTCCCATTGCATGACACCACTTCCTGAGAAATCAACATCTCTAGATGTTTGCAATAAAGTAGTATGGGAGCTCTGGTCAGTGTAGAAAAGGGGCAGTTTTTTTGAGGATCACTGTCCTGTTTGATAAAATTGAACTAAGCAGGACTGGTCTGGTTTAGAGGGCAAATACTGACATCTTTCACTTTTGACTAGTTTTGTTGCTATCCAAACTGGATCCTGAGATAAAATGTGTTTGAATATATCATATTATTTATTTAATACTCAACTGCATTAGGAAAGCTAATGCAAATTTTTACATCTCAGCTTTCCATTTTCTAAGCTACTAATACTATCATTTAGGTAAATGTCAGACAGACATTTTTACTTTCTCCCCAACTTTCACTGTATGACATACATAAAGGCCAGAATCTGTAGTGAAGTTGATTTAGAAATCAAAGCAAACTTGTAACTTTCTGAGAAATACGATCCTGAAGTATGCATCAAAATGATCAATTTTTAATCATAGTAAAAAAGGCACAATTCAAAAGCAAAAACTTTCTGGAAACGTGAAATAAACTGAACAGGAGGAATAATCCAGGAGCTTCTTAGAACCAGGACCACTTTGAGGCTAAGATCCAGCCTAGTACGAATGATTTCTGACATGCTTCTTGATTTAATGTGCTAACAGGTCAGGTTCTCAGGGGCAATTCTAAAATGAATTTCACTCAGTCAGGCTTTTATTTTTAGTAACTGCAAAATTTAGGGAAGTTTCCTCCCTGCCAAACGACAGTAAATATACCACACCTCTGACTGCCAAGCCTCTTTTTTTTTTGAGACGGTGTCTCACTCTGTCACCCAGGCTAGAGTCCAGTGGTGCTACCTTGGCTCACTGCAACCTCTGCCTCCTGGATGTCAGCGATTCTTCTGCCTCAGCCTCCTGAGTTAGGAATACAGGCGTGTGCCACCGTGCCTGGCTAATTTTTGTATTTTTAGTAGAGACAGGGTTTCACCATCTTGGCCAGACTGGTCTTGAACTCCTGACCTTGTGATCCACATGCCTCGACCTCCCAAAGTGCTGGGTTTACAAGTGTGAGCCACCACACCCAGCCTGTCAAGCCTCTTTCTAAAAGTTTTCTCCATTACTGCATTAAACATTTTATAACAGCTACCATCAGATCATTATTTTCATATCTTAACCTAATGATCCTGCCTTACTGGTGTGCACACATACACACATGTGCGCAAGTACACACATGACCAACATACAGTCCCCACTTCATGTCTTTTTAAACACCCAGCTGAAAGGCCATCCCAGAGGAATGAAGGCGGTCTTAAAACGGATCCATTACCAAAAATACTTGCATGTAAATACTTTTAGTTTTACATTGTAGAGGAAGCTACCACTTTTTTTTACAGCATATACATGAACATAGGTATAAACCAGTAAGAATGAAAGAAATAGCATATATCTAATGAAAAGAATCAGAATTTCCAGAACACAATAATACCTACATCCTACTTTTTGGGAACCAAATGCCAACTACATATATATAACAAGGTAAGTGCTGCTACATCAGAGGTACCAAAAACACTTCTTTAGGAATTGTAAGTAAGTTTCGTCCAGCACCTGGATGCTAAATAAATAGGAAAGTCACTCTATCCACTTTCCTGTTTCCATCTTTTAGGAATTCAAGTTTATTAAAAATTCTGATATATAATCCTGTATCTATGATCTCTTCAATACTTTCAGAATGGTAGTTTTGGACCACTTTAAAGCTTATGCTCCTTCTAAATTTCCCAAAGTGTTTTTGCACTCTTTTTCAGATGGGCCTCCTCTTCAGGGGTCAGCTTTATCTTTATTAGGTTGGTAATACCATTCTCTCCCAGGATACAAGGAATACTGAGGAATACTTCTTCATCTATTCCATAGAGGCCCTTAATTGTGGTGGAAACTGGATGTGTTCTCCTAATATTCTTCAAAATACTTTGTTAAATTAGCTACATACAGGCCAATGGCCCAAGAAGTATAGCCTTTCATTTTGATAATCTCATAGGCACTAGCAGTCACTTCTTTGTGGACACTTTTCCATTGCTCAGGATCTTTGTCAGTTCCTGTATCAGAGTTCAGATCCTTCAAAGGGACACCGGCTATGTTCACTCCACTCCACACAGGAACACGAGTCTCCATGCTCTCCGAGGATCCATCCACAGCAGCTTTCAGAATGGATACCAAGCTTTTGTCCAATCAACAAACGAAAATGAGCAGTATCCAGATTACAGCCACTTCCAATAACACGGTTTCTGGGAAATGCACTCAACTTCCAGGCTACATACGTTAAGATATCCACTGGATTGGAAACAATAATCAGTTTGCAGAGGGGGCTGTACTGGACAATACTAGAAGTCATTAACTTGAAGATGGCCACATTTTGCCGGACTAAATTAAGGCGCGTTTCTCCCTTTTCTTGGCATGCACCTGCTGTGATAATCACTAGATTGGAGTTTGCTGTGACAAGGTAATCTTTGCTACAAACAATATTCAGCATTTTCATGAAAGGGTTGCCATGTTGAAGATCCACTGTCTCACCCTTTCAGTTTGCCTTCATCAAGATCCACAAGGGCAAGTTCATCACTCAAGCCTTTTAATAAGATGCTGATAGCGCAGGCCATGCCCACCGATCCAGTTCCTATGACGGTGACCTTACTGTGATGAACCGGCTCCTCGGAACTGAAGCGCTCAATAAGCTCACTCTTCACAGTCGCCGTCTTGCTCACGGTGGTGAAGAGCCAGGCGCGCTTGAGTGGCATCTGCGCTGCCGGACGGGGTCACAGGGCCATCCCCAGGCACAAGAAATTCGCTCCTGCTGAGCTCACACTCTGGATGGCCCACACAACAAGCACTGTCCAACTTATGGCTGCTCACTCAGGAAGTGGAGGGAGAGAATGGAAAAAAACCGTTGACCAGAATGTTGAGACTCCAAGAGCCGTGGGCAGCACCTTCAACCCTCCATGGCAGGTGCCCACGACCCGCCTCCGGCCCTCTACCACGGCTGCGCAGGCCTTGCCAGCGCCTCCAACACGTGCTTTCTGTGGGTGCTCAGACTAGGGCTGTGAAGGGCTGTTTCTCTAGCAAGTGATTTCTGGAGTTAGTTTTACTAAGAATACTTTCATCAATAGTTGACATGCTTAAGAGGCTAACCCAGATCCCTGGAATTACTAGTTTTCTATTTTTAGTATGAATGCCAAGGAAATCAGGTTACATCTTCTGAACTGTGACCCTGCCGGGAACGATAGGCCCCCGTGCTTTGCGAACTGGTGGCTGCCTGCACCATCTCCCAGTGTCCCAGAAGTGGGCTCCTGCTTTCTGGTGTACTGCGCTGGAGGCCTATTTATAAAAGATCCCACTGCCTTGGTGCCACTTCTGGCCAGGACCCACAATGGGACAGTCAGCTGGAGCTTGAGCGGGGTAGGAGCCGGCTGGGAGTCACTCCAGCACTAAAAACTCACCAGGCAAGAATGCTACTTCTTTCTCATGATGGAGGAAAGCCTCTGATTGTGCGTCCTGAAGAAAAATGACTTCTCAGGTGAAAGTTGGTGATGTAGCCCTCAATTAAAATGAAGATCTCTCTCAAATGTCCTTAAAATGGCAAATTTTAACCAATGCACGAATCAGATTACTGACCAAAGTAGTGAAATACATTATCTAGTACAACGTGGCATCAGTATGCCTTACTTCTGCATTTCTTTGGGCAATCTTAAGAACTAAATTCCCCTAACATTTCTGAGGAGGTGTCAACTTCACATCTGATGAAATGCATATCCTAATAAGCCCAGTAAATTACAAAAGCTCTAATAAAAACGATGGCACTTCCTCTTCACTTATACAGCATTTTGACCATGTAACAGTTCCTCAAAACCTCGCTCTCTTATTTAAAAGCAGTGTGCTCTTCTGGAATGGGCTCCTTAGAACATGCAGCCCCTCATGATCAGCAAAAGATTTCTGTTTCAGAGTATTGAATACTGACAAATGAATACTTTATATTTGGAATTGAAAATTTGTTTTTTTTTTTTTTTAGACAGAGTCTTGCTCTGTTGCCCAGGCTGGAGTGCAATGGTGTGGTCTTAGCTCACTGCGATCTCCACCTCCCAGGTTCAAGCGATTCTCCTGCTTCAGCCTCCTGAGTAGCTGGGACCACAGGCACACACCACCACACCTGGCTAATTTTTGTATTTTTAGTAGAGACGGGGTTTCACCATAGTAGTCAGGCTGGTCTCTAACTCTTGATCTCAGGTGATCTACCTATCTAGGCCTCCCAAGGTGCTGGGATTATAGGTGTGAGCCACCACGCCTCAAAAAAATGAAGAAAAAAGGCAGCCCAGGAGGGAAGGAACAATAAGCAAAGGAGTTGGTGAGGGCGGGAAAGGTGTGCCATCAGCTGAATTCCTGGCATCCTGTTTCAGGGCAACCTGCTGGCCATGTTTTCCTTATCAGTAGGGATCAGACATCCTGTTCAGATGACAGAGCCACAAACTCCATGACATACCCAAATCATAAGAGCACTAGGTACGTGAATTCTCTTAGCACTGCTAGTCAGATTTATGGTTAACATTTGCCAAATTAAAAACTGCAGTTTTAAAAGGGTCATCTTTATTTAATGGTGGCCAATGTTTTAGAGAAACCCTTTAAAAGCAACAACTTTTGATAGCTGTCATTTCTTTTATCTCAGTCATAACTTGAAATGTTTTAACCTGGTGCCTGTTCCCACCATCCACCTATAATGATTCCTTTCACCAGTCAAGTCATTTTCCAAGATAAGTGTTCTTGAAAATGAAATTCAAGGACATAAAGCCTCTTTGCTGGATGGCTACTTTCTACAGTCATTTTCTTTCTAGAGTTTGAACCTCTTCAGAACTACAATCTCCATAATAGCTGCCTCTTCAGTTTCTCCCCTTAGCCACAACTAAATCAATCTTAAGGGGGGGAAACTGTTCAAAATAAAAACACACCAAACAACGCAGCTTTTTTATTGACAATAAGTCTTGAGATAAAAAAGGAAAGCACTAACAAAGATGAAGAGAAGATTTAGGTCTACTGAAAGATGTGGCAAGCCAAATATAGCTAGCCAGCTCCCTAGTGACTTCCTATCTTAGGTGGCTCATTATTCCTTCTGAATTGAAAACCTGACTCAAATCATCTATTCAAAATGCAGTACAGTAATATAGGTAATGGACGATTACACCTCAGTACTTTCGGTTATGCCGCTTAGGAGGGAGGAAACAGGAAATGAAAACAACCAACAAGCCCCTGGGCCAAGAATGGCTGCAACTAAGTCATTATTCCTTTCACCTGGATTCACACCCAGCTCTCAAATCCTCCTTTTCCTACCTGGGAGTCTAGTTCTGACACTCCATTCTCTCGCCAGTCTTTGCCAATCCCCTAAGCAGAACTGACTTTCTAAAAGCCTATGTCACCACTGTACTTTGTACCTCTCCTCTATAGGATTTATCACACACAATTAAATGTAAAATACTTATGAATGTGTAGCTGCAAGAAGGATCCCCTTTTGTTTACCAGCGTATCCCTGTCCTCCAGAACAGAGTTGGGCACATGAACAGGGATTTGGTAAATGTAGTAGAAAAGAACGAGTAATTGTAGAGCTGAGTAAGGCTGGAGAGTGGCCTAAAAGGTGAGAGAGACAGAAAGGCGCGGCTACAGACCCCACCTAGAAAGAGTTCCAAAAATCCAGGTAAGTAAAATGGGTAGGTGGCACTCACTGGGGCATCTTCAGAAAGTTGATGCATAATTTCAAGTAAAGCTTTGGCTAAGCTAAAACATTTTGTGGCTATTTTCAAAGCCCATATCCACCTTTACCAAGTTAAAACATTAAAAAAAAAAAAAACAAAAAACCCTATAGTGCTAGAAATGCAGTGAAACAAATCTGCAGTGGTAGAGAGACTATTTTTATCCTTCAAAGTTATTTAAAAATGTTTTGTTCTTTGGAAAACTTTAAAAAGGGATACAATGAAAGCAGTGTTAATTATTATAAGCTGATCTGAAATAAGCCATGAACTCACCAGCATGCAAGGGGAACATTATACAAACACAATTGTTTTGAAAGCCGTCTTCGTGATTTGAAAAGTCATAAAATACAAATTGTAGTTTTAAAATAAATTAGTGGGCTCTAATTCTATTGCTCAGTAATTCTAAGATGGGAGTCTTTGCAAATCCCAGCACATGAAAATATTTTCCTTTGTTGATAACATTGGGAAGGCTGGAGGAAGGACCAACAGAGGCCCACAAAGAATAGAATAAAGGCAAAACATCAATCCAAAGAACAACACGGGGATAACTTCCTGTTTATGGTATTTAAATATAAAATGAATTGGTAAGCTCTTCTATTAAATAACCCCAATCACATTTTTGTTCTTTGAAAGCAGCATCTTATACATAATTTTTGATGTAATGTAAAAGAGCCACTTGTGTTAATCATTAAAAAGGAAAACTTATAATGTGGCATAAAACATGGAAATCAAGGAAATTAAAATTCATTAGGCTGGGTGCTGTGACTCACACCTGAGATCCAAGCACTTCAGGAGGCCAAGGCAGGTGGATCACTTGAGGTCAGGAGTTTGAGACCAGCCTGGCCAACATGGTGAAGCCCCGTCTCCACAAAAAAATACAAAAATTAGTCCGGCGTGGTGGTGTGCGCCTGTAGTCCAGCTATTTGGGAGGCTGAGGCAGGAGAATTGCTTGAACCCAGGAGGTAGAGGTTTCAGGGAGCCGAGATTGGGCCACCCCCCACCAGCCAGAAAAAAAGGAGACTGCCAAAAAAAAAAAAAAAAAAGAGACCCACTGAAATAAAATGGTAGAAGCGATGTGATCAGATTGCATTCAATAAATACTCACTAAACACCTACAATGCATTAGGCACTGTTACAGGTATGAGGACGCGGCAATGACCAAGATAAAGGAGGTCTCTACTTTCAGAATTTACATTCTTTTTGTGAAGACTGATAAAACAAGACAGTAATCAATACAATCTCATTTTGCAAGAGGTGCTACAAAGAAAAAAAAATAGGATAATTTCAGAGAGTAACTGGGTGGTGGGAATGAAGACATTTGGAGAAGCTGCTCTGAATTAAGTTTGGGTTGAAACCCTGGATAGCAACAAACAGCCAGCAATACAAGGACCTGGGGAAGGAGCTTCCTGGGTAAAGCTAGAATAAAGGCCCTAGGCAGGAACAGGCCCATGTGCTGAAGGAATACAAAGGCTGGAAGGGCTGGAGTGCAATGGGGATGGATGGGATGGGCAACTGCGGTGGTTCAAGATGAGGTCAGTGAGGTTGGTGAGGCTACGTCATGTAAACCTTCTTCAACAGAAGCCACTGAAGGGTTTTAAATAAGGAAGTAGCATGATCTGACTCACATTTAAAAAATATCTCTGGCTGCTGTGTGGAGAAAAAATTCCAGAGGGAATAAGGAAGAGGCCGGAGACTAGACACGAAACTCTTAAAACACTAGGCAACAGATGATTGGATGTGGACAGATGAAAGGAGGCAGGCCGTGTTCAGCGGCAGTGCTGACCAGCAGGACTTGCATGCATCAGATGACGGGAATGAAGGGAAATGAGAGAATCCAAGAGGATTCTCACCAGAGTTTTTGGTTTGAAGTGGAAGGATGGGATGATGGCGGCATTTAGGAAATGGGGAAGACCAAGGGAGGAGCAAGTTGGGAATAAATTGAAATCAAGTGCTCTAGTTTGGACACGGGTCATCTGACACGCCTGTGAGACATGTGTGAGGGTGCACAATACAAAGCTGAGACGCCAATCTGAAGGTCAGGGCTGGAGCTATGTATCTGGATGGCATCAGATTGTACTGTTTGCTGTAACACGGCAGGGACTGGATGAAACAGCCAAGGGGCTGAAGACAGAGGGAGGACAGAAGAGTCTAAGTAGGAGCTACTGGACACTGATGTTTAGAGGCTGGCCAGGGCAGGGGCTAGCACAGGAGACAGGGAAAATGGCTCGTGAGGTGGAAGGTATCTTGGAAGCCACAGTGTTTCAAGAGGTGGTGGTGGCTGCGGGGGAGCTCCATTGTGCCAGATGTTGCTGGAAGGGCAAGTAACAGAGGATAAAGTAAGATCTGGCAACAAGGAGGGCACTGGCAACCTTAACAACAGTTCCAGTGCGGCGGGGCAAGGAGCTGGACTGAGAGCAGAAGGGGGAGGAAGTGGAGACAGTGACCACAGACAACTTTTGGGAAGTTTTTTTGTGTAAAGGGGAGCAGACAAATGGGCTGGTAGCTGGAGGAGGCTAAGGAATCTCTAGAGAGAACTTCTACAGGTGGGAGAAACTAGAGCATGTCTGTACACACTGTAGCAGAGAAGGAACACATGACAATCAGCTAAGGCTGAGGATAACAATGAGGGCAAGGTCTCTTGTAGATGATAAGGGGCAGGATCTAATACCCAAACGGCAGGGGCCTGAGCCTCTGGCAGCAGCATGGACCTTTCATCCTTGTTAACAGGAAGAAAGGCAGTGTGCGTGGTAAGTCCAGAGAAGGTGAAGGCCACAGCGCCCTGGCAGAAGTGTGGAGAAAGAGCTGCAGGGAGGCAAAGCAGGAGGCAGGGAGAACAGAGAGCTGTCAGAATCATCGTGGAGCAAGAAGGTGCCCTCAACTATAGCGGCTGTGGGGGTCGAGGAGAAGCAAGGTTTGGTGACTGATTAGATGCAGGGGGGAGAAAGGCTGTGGTCAGGAATGGCCACCTGGCTTTTCTCTCTGGGCAGCTTTGTGGGTTATGCTACTATTCATGGGGAGAATGACTCAGGAGTAGGTTGCAGTTGGGGACAAACGACAGTTCATTGAGGAACATATGGGATGCCTGCAGGACATCCAAGCACCTGGGTCCAGTCAAGTGGGCCCATGGGCCTGGGCTCAGGGTGTAAATGAAAGCATCAGTGGCTAGAACCTGCTAAGGAGGAAAGATGGGGGATTAAAAAACAAAACAAAAACAAAAAAAACCTTAAACGTAACTGTGCATTATAAAGTAGCAGCATTTCACAAATAAATGGGACAGATAAGAGCCAGACAGGAATCAAGAAAATTCATAAAAAGAGGAAAGAACTATAAAAGCCTAGAATCTGTCAGTATAAGAAGCAAACAATAAATGGTTGATCTGAGTCATCAAGAAAAAGTTAAATGGTAAGCAATTTACATAGTGGAAAAATACATAGCACATTAGAAAAATGATTTCTTCTTAAAATTTTTAGAAACACTTCAGGTAGAAAAATCCATTTGAGAGAACATCATCTTCTGACATTCTGGTAAGTGAATACTTACAAACTGTGCATATCAACTAAATACAATACTGTTCCACAGTTTTAGATATTTATAAGTGACTAATCAATCATAAGCAGCTTTTAAAACTGAGCTTAAGGGGAAAGCAAATGCTATCAGTCTTCAGTCTACAATGCTTTAGAGAGATCTGCTCACGTGTGCCCAATTTTCTAAGCTCAGTCTAAGAAATAAGGACAAAGAAAAAGAAATTCCAAGTGAAATCAAGGCTACCTTCTTCCTGTGGGATGCGGCTGGGAACATTATTGAGATAACGAAGTCTGATCTGTGTCAGACCTCCGAACGAAAACGCTTTTATGGCAGAGCTGATTTGTCCTAGTCCTTGTTGCAAATTCCCACTTTATAAAATGCTTGGGGCCCTATTTTACTTACACAAGGAAACTGGTGAGTTCTGAAAGAGATATTTTGGAAATATGCCAAAATAGCGGATTTCCCCCCGCTTGGCTTTTTAAAAAAGTACATTGGTCATTATCGTCCATTTTAAAGTGAGCAGGTCCCTGTGATTCGCGTTCTCTGTCACCAAATTGCTTGTCCACATTTACATCAAGTGCCTCTCCCC
This sequence comes from Sapajus apella, assembly GCF_009761245.1. Taxonomy (NCBI): domain Eukaryota; kingdom Metazoa; phylum Chordata; class Mammalia; order Primates; family Cebidae; genus Sapajus; species Sapajus apella. Next base: position 9,488,432 of record NW_022437022.1, on the reverse strand, counting down.
ACTACGATGTTAAGCCTATTAGAGCTGCAATGGAACGGGGAATAAGGGATATAGAGATGTTTTTGTCACCTCTGACTTGAACTTCCTCACTGATGCTCAGTGCTACTTCCAATTCATTTAAAAATGATTCTGGGAAAATATTCCCCAGTCCTCAAGCTGTTTGAAGGCCCAAGAGGGTGACAGATGGAACTACCTCTGCAGGATCGTGATGACTGCTCTGGGAGTTCTAGTGAGCACTGTGAAGAAATGGAAGCGAGGCTGAGTACACTGACGTGTGTCAGAATAAGAAACTGAGGCTTGCTTCCTGGGGACAGAAGCTGGTAGAGACCTCCAGAAGCACTGAAATTAGATTAGGCAAGGAGGCAGAGGGAAATTTATCAGCCGATTCTCAGATTTCCCCTGCAGATCCCTCAAAAGTGGCTGCCATTAAAACAACTGGCCAGGAGACTCAGGTTTATTTTTAATCTTTGATCTAAGTCAATGAAAGTCTATAGCACTGAAAGTCTATTTCCCTCCTTAGAGATTGTCAAAGTTCAACATTTCTAAGCTTTTTCACAGTTTTACCATTTACATATGGGGTTGTAACAGTCACTCTACCATGCTGCCTCATTTGAGATGAATAGGTAAAAATAATGCAGGAATAAATGTACTAATAAGAGAAATACCAGACTACCAGTGAAACTTAAATTAGCAAAGAGCCAAAAGAAATTTGATTGTAATTACTAGCTAAGGCCCTCAAGCTGGTCATGAGGTTACTAAGAAGTGAGCTTAAATATTATCACAAAAATTATACCTAGGAGCAGCTATAAAAAAAAACTGAAGAAAATAAATTTTATTAGAGTACATCCAATACTGTCCTAGAGGAAAGACACAATATTACTTCCCTTAAAGATTCTCTCTTATCATAGGAAAGTATAATGTCCGTGTATAGAGACATATTTAAAATATATCTGTTTTATTCACATTTTACTTTTTGTTTTTTAAAGAAAAGGAGGTCTGGGCTCTTGAGAAAGCAGCAACATCTATTGGCAAAAGAGGAGGCAAGACAGGGCCCAGGAAAGGTGTGCAAGGCTCCAATCACAAATCACTTCCCTAAAAGCCTTTCCAGCAGCAGGGGCTCAGGAGAGATACAGGAAGAAAAAGAGTTGGGGGTGGGGGTGGATTATTTTCTATCAATCAGCCTGGCAAAAATTTCAGAGTAACAGGAGGCACTCAGGGCAAGGACGCCAGAAAACTTTTATGCATTTTTGACATCTTCTAAATTGTATAAACTTTTCTAGAGGGCTGGTTAGCAACAAATTATCAAAAACATTTATAAAAGGCACTTTGACTCAACAAACAATAGCATCTCTTGTACAATAAGATGTATGCCTATAGGTTCCCTGTGGTATTTAATAGTGAAAAATTACAATCTAAATGCCATTGGCAGGAGACTGATTAAATAGACTGTAATATACAACAGGGTTCCATGTCGTGATTAAAAGTGATGGAGATTTATATACTGTGCTGTGCAAAGATGTTCCTGTGAAAAAGGATTCCAGAGTAGCAGGCAGTAAAACAGCATTTCTCTACAATTCTATGAATATCCTACACAAGATGATCCAAAAAGATGTTTCTACTGTAATTATGATTATGACTTAGTTGGATTTCTGGTGATTTTTGCTTCTTTTTTTGTACTTTCTACACTGATTTTTTTTTAAATGAGTACATATCTTTACAAAAAATACCCGACTGTCTTTTTAAATTTTGAGTAAAAAAAATATATATATGTAAATATAAATATATATATTATATATAAATATATATATAAAGACAAATATAAATATAATATATATATATAAAGACAAATACTTTTCTTTTTTTGAGACAGGTCTATCTCTGTCACCCAGGCTGGAATGCAGCGGTGTAATCTTGTCTTGCTACACTCTTAAGCCCTAGCCAGGCTCAGGTACTCCTCCCACAGCTCAGCCTCCTGAGTAGCTGGGACTACGGGCATGTGCCACCATGCCCAACTAATTTTAAACATTTTTTTGTAGAGGCGGGGTCCCACTGTGTTGCCTAGGCTGGTCTTAAACTCCCAGGCTCAAGCAATCCTCCTGCCTCAGTCTCCCAAAGTGCTGAGATTGCAAGCATGAGCCACTGTGCCCAGACTAACAAATGCTTCTTATCCCATGCTAAAGGGGTAAAAAATAAATCAAAAACTCCCTTCATTTATAAATTAATTTTAAAATTTAAATCTCTGGACAATTTAAAGTATTTCACAATAACTAGAAACATTTTCATTTATGGTTTTTATTACAATTGAGGTTTCAGCTCCTATGAGAACAACAGCTATAAATTATCTGTAAATTCCCACTATACTAGGTATCATGAATACATTCTCTAGAAGCCACAATAAAGGTTGGCAATGGCAATTCTACCAGTCCTTTGAGATAACCACCTCCTCACAAACGCAGAGCACAGGTCCATAGACATAGCACATACACCTTTGATAAAGTTCTACTCACACAAACTAGGAGTTATTTAGATATCTAATGTTTCCTGTTTTAAGGGGAGGAAAAAAGTCAAGGTAGTCTAGCTATAAATAATCTACCTATTTTTTTAAAATTTTACTTATTTTAATTGTTTTCCTAAACCTCTTAAGAATCCTTCAAGTATCAATACCTACTACAAATAATAAAAGGTAAAAAGTTTAAAAGTCACTGCTCTTGAGTTACATGTAAATAACCGTATGTAAACAGCAAGGTTTCTTTTTCTTGATAGTTAGGGAATCACCAGTTAGTACAAAAATTCTTTAGATAATTTACCTCAACTATTCTCCAAACTTAATCTGTCCTGATAAAACAACCTAATCACAGTGTCCCAGCATGTACTCACCTGGCCTCATCAGAGTGCCACATGTGCACTCACCTGGCCTCATCATGGTGCCCCAGTGTGCACTCACCTGGCCTCATCATGGTGCCCCAGTGTGCACTCACCTGGCCTCATCAGAGTGCCCCCGTGTGCACTCACCTGGCCTCATCATAGTGCCCCAGTGTGCACTCACCTGGCCTCATCTAGTGTCCCAGCGTGCACTCACCTGGCCTCATCATGTGCCCCAGCGTGCACTCACCTGGCCTCATCATAGCGGCCCAGCTACACTCACCTGGCCTCATCATAGTGCCCCAGCATGCACTCACCTGGCCTCATCAGAGTGCCCCAGCGTGCACTCACCTGGCCTCATCTAGTGCCCCAGCGTGCACTCACCTGGCCTCATCATAGCGGCCCAGCTACACTCACCTGGCCTCATCATAGTGCCCCAGCATGCACTCACCTGGCCTCATCAGAGTGCCCCAGCGTGCACTCACCTGGCCTCATCAGAATGCCCCAGCTGCACTCACCTGGCTTCATCATAGTGTTCCATGTGCACTCACCTGGCCTCACCATAGTGCCCCATGTGCACTCACCTGGCCTCATCAGAGTGCCCCAGCATGCATTCCAAGGTCATGTATGTACACAGCTGATTTAGGAGACTATAAACCCAAAGGAAATGTTCATCTTTTTTTCCACAATTAAGTTATTGCGATAAGATTAGTGCTATCTTAATCATAATCAAACGATAAAATGCCATAATTGAAAGTAATCAATGAACACAAACTGAATGGTCAAGACGTGCTTGCTGGCCAGGCTGGGCAGGGGAGCAGGGTAGATATTGAACTGGCACTGATTTCTCCTCATTGCCAATGGTGGGCAAACTTATCTGCTTTGGTCTGCTAACAAGACATCTTCCCCTACCTCTCTTTCTTTGGAACCTCTGATTAAATGACATGTCATTGTGCAAAATACACGTGTGTTTATATTTAATGTTATTGTATGTGTTCTATGTGAAATGAAATTCCAGAATAATTATGAATAAACAAACAGTAAAACCAAAATACTTTTAAGGAACTAAGTTTCACTTTAAGCATTTTAAACATGTTCCCTTTTAGGCCAGCAGATGTAGCTGTGAATTAAAATAGGAACTACCAGCACTTCTATCAAGCTGCTCTAGCTTAGCCATTAGATGGCACCCTTTTGTATTGGAACTGGGTTTCTATCAGAGATTTAATCCAGTTCAAGCTAGCTACTTAAAATTTGACACTGGAGTTGATTTTGATTTACCTGCATTTATCTGGAACGTCATCAATTATTGATTGAGTGTGTAGACTTGGACCATTTCTGTTCAATGTTTTCTGACCGAGACTGCTTTTTTAGTCATAAAAAGATGAGACAGTACACAGTGACAGAAGTTCTTACTGGACTCAGGGTAACCTCATAATTGTCATCAATACTCTCTAAACGCAGACTTAAATATACCACATTGCGGTCTGCAAGCCTCAGCACAGGGTTATCCATAAGAATTTGCTTAGAAAGTCAACAGGTAAGGCTTTTACCACTCTACTGGGTAGCCCTGTCTTCCCACAGTGCATGGCTCAGGGGCGGCCCACAAATGATGTTAGAATGAACAAACCAGGAAATTAATAAACACTACTGCCTTCAAAAGATGTGTCCTTGAAAAGTTATCAGTGGGTTCATTATTCTGTAAGCCTTCTCAGACATGGAGATCAAACTGATATGCCTAATGATCTATATGTAGGGAGACAGTGTACATGCAGTCTCTCTTTTTAGTTAGACATAAACATGCAATATAAAAGGATTCCACATATTCTTATATTCAGTAGTGAAAAACCAGAAAATATTTTTTTCTCACCAAAATATCTTATTTAGGCTGCAATCCTTGTATTAGTGCCATAAAACAAAGAAGTTCACATTCTACCATCTTCAATGCTAGGCAAATGTCCCTGCTTTGTTCGCTAACAAGATAGCTTCTAATACCTCTCCTTCTTTGGAACATCTGATTAAATGATATACCACCCGGCAATCATTTGAAATGCAAATGTATGTTTATATTTAACATATGTGTTCTATGTGAAATGAAATTCCATAATAATTATGAATAAACAATTGGATTATTCTAGCACAGTCTAGTCCATAAACAGCAAATTATCAAGTGCATAATTTAGATAACCTAATTTTATTGGTTTATCAAAACTGAGATTGACTCTTCTAAGTCAGACTATTTGTATTTTCAAATACCTTAAAATTTTACTACGAAGTTTATAAGCCACACTACTAAGCACTGAAAATATTATGAATTCCACACAGTTCATGTAAAGTGCTAGCAAATTGTCATTTTTATAGAAAGTAGAAGCTCAATAACTTTATTACTAAGTACTACTTAATAATCTGAAGATTCAGACCTGGGTTTACATCTTGACACTGCCAATCACAAGCTATGTGATCTTGGGCAAGTGATTTAACTTCTTTGATTCCCACTTTCCTCATTTATAAAATGGGGGATATTAAAATCTGCTATATAGTTATTACGAAGATTAAATAATCTGCTATGTCTAAAATGTCTGTACAATGACTGAAATGGACGAAGAAATTTTATATTGGTCAAAAGCAAAATTGAGGTTAACAGCAAAAACCATGAAAAAATTTTCAGTCACAGATTTTCTGTCTTTTCAAGAAATCTCTAATTCAGCATTCCAATGACTGGCCAGCAAAGTTAACTCAAAAATAAAGGTTAGGGCCAGGTGCGGTGGCGCACACCTTTAATCGTAGCACTTTGGGAGGCTGAGGCAGAAGATAGCTTGAGTCCAGGAAAAAATTTAAAAAATTGGCCAGACATAGTGGCATGCACCTGTGGTCCCAGCTACTCGGGAGGCTGAAGTGGGAGGGCGGCTTGAGCCCAGGAGGCTGCAGTGAGCTGAGACTGTGCCACTGTACTCCATCCCGGGCAACAGAGGAAGTTCTCTATTTCCAAAAAATAAATTTTAAAAACAGAGCTTAGACTAGGAGAAAAGCACCTTCATCTGTCTATCCGTGTATTCTGAGTGACAAACACAGTAATGTTTGTTTGTTTACGATTAAACAAAATATGAAAAGCTCAATAATGCCTATGAGGTTGTTCATGCAACCCCGCCAACTTGCCCGTTTTTTCCTCCCTGCTGAATCATTCCCATCAGCATATACATGCTGCTAATTCCCCCAATTTAAAATAAAACAAGTAAAAAACTATCTCTTGATCCCTTTCTTTTTTCCAGCTATGACCCCACTTCCTTCCTTCACTCTGTGGCAGAACTCAAGACTCACACAGACACAGTGCCTCTGATTCTCCTCTATTCTCTTTTGAATCTCTCAGGCTTTACTCCACCATTTCACCAATGGCTGTCACACTGCCAGATCCAGTGAATTCTCAGTTCTCCTCTTACAGAACTTATTATCAGCATACAGCACAGTCACTTCTTGAAATGTTTTCTTTATCTGGTGTCTATGTCACCAGGCCAAGGAGATTTCCCTTTTCAAGGGTACTTTCCCTTCATTCCCCAACCTGTAACCAAGAGTTCCTTCCTCAGACCTCTTCTTTCTTTCAGCCTTCACTACCTTGGTGAGTTAATCTAGCCTCATGGCTTTAAATGCTGTGCATATACCAATGAGTCTCAAATTTAAATCTTACCTTGTACTTCTCCCCTCACTCTCAGCTTCTATATCTAACTGCTTACTGCTCTCCATCTCACTATCAAACAGATGTGTCAGCCTCACAAGTGGCAGATCGAGCTCCTGACGTTATCCCCCAATGCCTGCTCCTCCCACCCATCCTCCAGTTGCTCAGGCCAAAAGTCTTGATGACATCCTAACTTCACTCTTTCTCACACTTCACATCCAATCGACAACAAATCTTTGCTGACTTGACCTTCAAAATACATCCAGAATTTCTTTTCATCAACTTTACCACCGCCACCTATCTCAAACTACTGCCAATTCTCACCGGTCACGAAGGGCCCAGTCCACAGAACTTGCAACCAGTTGTTTAAAAAAAAGAAGGCAGCCATTCTTTATGTAATGCTCTGTAGCTTGAGGCACAAATTTTACACATATACACAACATAGACACACAACACACACACACAAGCTTTTAGGATTTTTTTCCAAAAATGTGTAAATAACACATTAATAATTTAAATAATTATTTTAAAAATGTTTTAACTCTTTTACAAAGATTTTATATTATATGATGCCAAACAGCATAGAAAGTTGTTCCAAATTAATAATTCTATTAAACAAACAGCTAATGTCAATTTATTTACTTATTTGAGACAGGGTCTCATTCCATCGCCAAGGCTGAAGTGCAGTGATCTTGGCTCACTGCAGTCTCAGCATACAAGGCTCAGGTGATCCTCTTGCCTCAGCCTCCTGAGTAGCTGGGACTACATGTGTATTCCACCACACCCAGCTACTTTTTTTGTAGAGACAGGGTTTCATCACGTTGCTCAGGCTGGTCTTGGACTCCGGAGCTCAACTGATGTGCCTGCCACAGGCTCCTAAAGTGCTGGGATTATAGGCATAACCCACTGCACCCGCCCTAATGTCAATTTATATAGGACATTAGTTATAAATTAGTCATTAATTATATTTGAAGTTTTACCACCTTCAAAAATTTAGCTGGCTGATTTATTGGTAATAAGAAATTTAGTCACATACTGTGTCATCATTTCCTAAGACAGTGGCCAAACTACATGCAACTTTGAAAACCAGGAAAATTTAGAACACAGAAAGCAGAATAAACATCTAGATACCAGTGACAAGACTGTAGTTACTCACACTGTGAACTCCTAAAGCTTTCCAGACTGCGAAGCTAATTACACCAACCCCACACCAAGCATACAGTGAGCCCCAGCCCAGAGCTCGTAAGGCAAGGGAAGACCCGCTCTCCGGTAATGCAGCCGTGGCCATACTTCCCTGAAATGAGACAGAAAGGTTCAGGTAAAAACAATCAGCGCAGAAAGAATAAGCATTCTGGGAGTGTTTGCAAATTTCTCTCTGTGCAAGCAACATGATATTGGGAAGCTAGATCAACCCAAGGTCAAATTCTAGCTTTACGACTTAATAACTGCATGCTTTCTGACTCACAAATATTTGATTATGCAAGGCACTGCCTGTTAATTCTTCCAGAAAAATCCTAGACCATTTTGTCAAGATTTCTCTATCCCCCATTCATTGGCATTTTCACAGAATGACATTAATCCTAATCTGATAAGAGATAGGAAATTTATAACATCCTGTCTTCCATCTGGAAATACATTTCCATTTACTAGAGTGCTTTTCTTTTTTACAATAACTTTCTTTATATTATTTATTTATTTATTTTGAGAGAGTCTCACTCCATCACCCAGGCATGATCACAGCTCATTGCAGCCTCAAACTCCTGGGCTCCAGCAACCCCCGCCCCCCGACCTCAGCATCTCAAGTTGCTAAGATTAAAGGTGTGCGCCACCACATCTGGCTAATTTTTTTTTCTTGTACCAACTCCTGGCCTGAAGCAATTCTCCCACTCAGCCTGAAATGAGTTATTATTAGCTATTGCCTATATCCAAAACAAATTTTAGTGGAAACTTGATTGTTAAATGTTGATAGGTCATTAAGTTTTTTTCTAATTTTTTTTTTAAGTTCCATTAAGTTTTAAAAAATCTAGTCACAAGCTTTATTCTGTGAGGAAGAATGCCACTTGACATTCAGATACCATGTTCAAAATTTTCAAAATGAACCCTGGCTGACTTGCTGCAGGAAAAGACTGACTTGCCAAAAAATAACATCATTTTAAAAGATCTTTAGACACAGACACACATGCTAGCGTACATGTGCATATATGTATATATGGCTACACTATTCCTCACTGACCCATTGCTTTTCTTAATTTAAATTAAAATTAAGGCATCTGGATATGGAAATTGAAATTAACAAATCACATTGCAATTAGGGTATATAGAATCCCGAAGATGAAACAGAAAAATTATTTTCTAAATGAGAACTCTGTATTTATAATACCTCTTGGGCCTGAAAATACAGGTGCCCCTTAACTTCTACCACTTACCAGAACCCTTGAAAAAGCAGGTGACAAAATTAACCTAAGTGTTCAGTTTGTCAGAGGTCAACTATATACTTAAAAATATGGTTCGCAGTTTTAGCTTTTCTTCAGTTTAATCCTGAGATGAATTTTATTTAACATCAAGTGAATTTTATGTTTTTTGGTTTTTTTGAGACGGAGTTTCGCTCTTGTTGCCCAGGCTGGAGGGCAATGGCACGATCCCGGCTCACCGCAACCTCCGCCTCCCAGGTTCAAGCATTTCTCCTGCCTCGGCCTCCCAAGTAGCTGGGATTACAGGCATGCACCACCATACATGGCTAATTTTAGATTTTTAGTATAGACAGGGTTTCTCCATGTTGGTCAGGGTGGTCTTGAACTCCTGACCTCAGGTGATCTGCCTGCCTTGGTCTCCCAAAGTGCTGGGATCACAGGAGTGAGCCACCGTGCCTGGCAATCAAATGAATTTTTAAAATGAATGTTCAATCTAATTATTTCCCCTACAGAGAACACTCTTATCTGATACAGTATTTTGATGTATTTGAATCACAGAAATATCTGGCTGTGTTTTCATAACGTGTGCAATACATTTTTAAAAATATTTATTTTTATAACTTCCGAGGTAGCAACTGTGAAGTGCACTGCCTAAGTGAGATTCGTAAACTGGTGCTTGCTCGGTATAAATGCATTAACTGTGTGCTCCAAAGTCTCCGAGTGCTTCTACAAACCATTTTACCTCTGAAACAAAGTCTGGGTAAGTGATAATACTCTAATTCCAATGTTTTCCCAGAGGGAGACCAAAGCATCTAAAACAGTGGTTCTCAAACTTCCTGGTCTCAGGATCCCTTTACATTTGGGCCCTAAAGACTTGCTATCAGGTGGGTTGTATTTACCAACATTTAATGTATTCAAAATTAAAATTAAGAAATTCTTAAATTCTATTAGTCATTTAAAAATAGTAAATCATTCTAGACTAATATAAGCCTATTTTTTTTTAAGAAAAATAACTTTTCCAAAACAAAATTGTGCAAAGTGAGACAATGTTTTACATTTTTGTTACTCTTTATTTTTAATTTTTTCTATTTTTTGAGATAAAGTGTCACTCTGTCTCCCAAGCTGGAGTGCAGGGGCGTGATCTCAGCTCATGGAAAAACTTCCACCTCCCAGGTTCAGGCAATTCTCATGCCTCAGCTTCCCAAGTAGCTGGGATTACAGGTGGATGCCACCATACCCAGCTAATTTCTGTATTTTCAGTAGAGACGAGTTTTCACCATATTGCCCAGGATGGTCTCAAACTCCTGCTTAAAGTGATCTGCCCGCCTCAGCCTCCCAAAGTGCTGGGATTACAGGCATGAGCCGCCAAACCTGGCCTGTTACTCTTTTAAATATCTAGCTTAACAAAAGATAGATGAATCTTCATATATGCTTTTGTATTCAATCAGTTGCAAGATATTATCTTTAGTGAAAATAAATGAATAAAACCTGGCCTCACACAGATATATGGTCACGTCTTCGGAAAATGGAAGAATACTGTAATAGCTTTCCTTCTCTGATAATATACCAAAACAAATAACTTAATATTAAGATTAGTTGCAACGTGGAACATGAAGTCGTAACAATTTTTTTGTAATTTATTGCATGAAAATCCATTAGTCTATTTTGCACTTTGAATGGACTTTTATTTCATGTATCATGCTCGTTCAGAAGATACTGGTCATACAGGTGTCTCAAGTTATATAGATTTTCAATTGTTGACACTATTAAAACAGTATTTTAAAAAGCACATCATTAATATCACCATAAAATCTCATTGGAAAAACCATTAAATATTGAGCAACCGTGAAGCTCATGATGGCAGATAAAAGTTTTCTAAAATCTAATTTTCACTTGAAAGCCTGATTTTTATCAGGGGCAATAAATACTGACAATCACTTGCTTGAAAAGACAGGCTTTTTGTTCATTATCAAAATGTCTGCCAAATACCCACTTCTGAATAACCACAGTTTGTCAGTTGTTCTTTCAAGTAAAAATGATATTCTATAGGAAAAAAGGGGCTAATTTAGCTTGCAATTCAATTGCTTTCCTAGAGAAAAACATCTTACTTCAGTATAAAATAGAAATGCTCTATATATTTCCCTTTACATAGTATATTAAAAAGAGGTTTAATCGAGAGTCATGGTTTAATAAAATTAACTATTTTATTTCTTTAACAAGGACATTCTTAAGTAATGCTGGCTTTAAAAAATGCAGGTGCTTTGTAATGGAGAACACAATGACTTCCAGCACAGTTTGGAGCTACTGCCTTGGTTATACCAAGGTATCAGCAGTTTTACTCTCCATTGCCTCTCTACCATTAGCACAAGCATCTTCGTATCTTTATGAAAATAGTTTGACTTCATGGACCCAAGGATCAAGGATTAGCAGGTTTCTGTGGACCACGGTTTGAAAACCACTGTTAGACCCTGAAGGGCATCTGTGATGATCAAATCTCAGAACAACAAAATAGGATGGAAAGTTGTGAATATGTGTATGTGCTCCCCCAGCCCCTGAGAATCCCTGGTTTTCATCAGATTATTAAAACGGATCAGTGAGCCAAGGATTAACATGATAACTTAGGCTAGGAAATCAACCAAAACTCTACTGTTAAAGCACTACTGATTTCCGCCACAAAGTATCATTTCTGCTCTGAAAAACATTCTATAACATAGAGAGAAAACGATCCACAAGGTCCATAGCAGTGATTTAGGAAGCTCCAACTAAGCTTAGACCATTCAAAGGTGATCCAAGCACACTTTAAAGGCGGTCTCTTGCCATTACAGTATCAATAAGGCTTAAGTATGATTATTAAAGATAAATGTAAGTGGAAAGGAAACTTGACTGTTTTGTTTTACATAACACTTTCCTCCACAGCACACATCAAATTGTAATTACACAGTTATTTGTGTGAATATTTATTTTTGATAGAGTCTTACTCTGTCACCCATGCTGAAGTGCAGTGGTGCGATCTGGGCTCACTACAACCTCAGCCTCCTAGGTTCAGGTGATTCTACTGACTAGGCCTCCCAAGTAGCTGGGACTACAGGAGTGTGTCACCATGCTCGGCTACCTGGCTATTTTTGTATTTTTAGTAGAGATGGGTTTTCGCATTGTTGGCCAGGCTGGTCTTAATTCCTGACCTCAGGTGATCCGCCCCTCTTGGCCTCCTGAAGTGTTGGAATTACAGGCGTCAACCAGACGCCTGGCCCAGATTTAGATTTAAAGTCATGTTGTGAATAGGAAATGTACCAAATAAGCTTTCAGTCTTGTTCTGCTAAAATTTAAGAAAGCACATATTTTTCTAAATGAAAATAAAGACCGCTGATTAATCTGTATATTTCTAGATTCCATGAGTGTATATAAATTCACATCTTGAAGCAATGTGAAAGGCCATCAATATTTTCCTTATTTTTTTCTATGCAAAAGCTGCCATATATTGTAAACAACAACAATGCTATGAATGGATTTCAGTGTCACCAACCTTATTGAACCATTCAGGGCTTTTCTTTTTCGTCAATGATAACGTTGTAATAAAACCTGCAAGCATTCCCGCTGCAGCAACAGTACCAAGGAAAATTCCACCTGCAAAGAGTTTCGGGGAGGAGGGGGGATATTTAAAAAACTAAATAAAAAGAAGTTAAAAAGATGTACAAAAGTAAGTTTAAGATACTATTCGAGATACAATCAAAATCACTTTTTGAAATTCAAGAAACCATGGCTAAGCAGCTCTCGCTAACAGTTAGTAAATGACAGTGGCTGAGAAACCCGCGTGAGCTCACGACCTCTGGTTCCTGGGGTCATTCCGAGTTATTATTACTGAGCGCAGAGAACAGGCTCAGGTTCCCTTCACCTCTCCCCAGGGGACCACTGTGTGAAGTTTCTCACAGGGAGGAAAAGAGAGACGGTGGCAATCAGAAAAGGCAAGGCTCGAGAACAACTGCAGAGGTGAAGGGGAAATATGGCACGCCAGGGATAGCAATAGCTCGCGGGATCTGCCCCCTGCCCCGCCCAAGAGGAGGCTCCACCCAGCAAGCGACTTACCCGTCCCGGGGCGCCCGACTCTGCGGGCTAAGCTCAGGTGCAAGTCCAAGCTAAGGGCACTCAGAGCGGGATGGGTGTGGGAATGCCCGCTCCAGCGCAAGCCAGGGCCTGGGGTTAGCTCGCCCCGACGCTTGCACCTCACCACAGCACACCTTACCTTTAACCAGGAAAAGCCGGTCATCCGTGGACCCCGGAGCCTCCAGCCGAGAAACTGGCTGCCCAGTCCCAGCGCCCGCTGTCTCCATGCTTAGGTCGTCTCTATCGCGTCCGGCCCCAATGGGGCCCGGGTGGAAGCGAGAGCGAGACGGAAGAGAAAGGTTCCGCACCGCCTCCTCCAGTGCAACCTGAAGAAGAGTCCGGGGTGAGGCCTCTGTCCCCAAACCCTCCTCCCGGGCCGGGGCGGGGAAGACGTGGTGTGTGCCCAGCTCCGGGGCGCTGCCCTCCCAGGCCGTCTCCCAGGGAGGATCACTTGCTTTCTCCAAGGTGATCATTGCTGGACTTAAGTGATTACTTTGAAAGAACGCTCAGCCCCGACCATAGGAGGCAGTGAGGGTCGCGGGTTGCGCCCGGATTCCAGGCCCCGCCTGCTGTGAGACCTGGAGCTCATTTTCCCCACCAAGCTTACGTTATGTCCAACGATTTGGCCAACGCTAACATTCCACGATTCTAAAACGCAGGCCTCAGTCTTGTCTGTACTTTTCTGGGAAACTTCCTAACAGCGATGAGGAAAAGTGTAAGTGACAGGGTTTCTCCCTGGAGGAGAGCCAGCCGCCCGGCTCTTTGGCGAGGGCCTCCCTCGGGAAGTGGAATACTCACGGGATGACCGAATGAAGCTACCACGCCCGCGAGGAGAGCGAGGCCCGCTGGAAGGGCCTGCAGAGTTGCCGGGAACGTTGATCGCCAGCAGGCCTGGTCTTCAGTCTGGTCTGCCCATTCTGTAAATGGCCATGGAGAGGAGGAGGCTAGTGGCCATGGAAAATCTTTACAGCCTCATCTTTTAAAATAAGGCGATCTCTCTGCTATTTGTCCCGCCCACCCATCCCTGGAGGGCATGAGCTTCCTGAGGATGGAGATGGGACTCTGCTCAGTTTATATCCCCCAGCTTTCGGGTATTCCCTGGCCACGAACAACAAATGCATGCTGGATGAATGGGTAAATGAATGCATCTGTTTTTGCATCAGTGAAGTGCAGTGAATAGCTCAAACCTGGCTCAGGGTCTAAACCGCTTCTCAGGTGTGTGAACTTGGGGTTACTTAGCCCCTCTGTATCTCAGTTTCCTCATGTGTAAAATTTAAAACGGATAGTAGGCCTGGGCGGCGGCTCACACCTGTACAATAATCCCAGCACTTTGGGAGACTGAGACAGGCGGATCACCTGAGATCAGGCATTCGAGACCAGCCTGGCCAACATGGTGAAATTCCATTTCTACTAAAAATACAAAAATTAGCGGGACCTGGTGGTGCGTGCCTGTAATCCCAGCTACTCCAGAGGCTGAGGCAGGAGAATCGCTTGAACTCGGGAGGCAGCGATTTCAAGGAGCCAAGATCGGGCCACTGCACTCCAGCCTGGGCAACTAGAGCAAAACTCCACCCCCGCAACCCTGCCCCAAAACTTATAGCACCCATCTCACAGGATTGCTGTGAGAATGAAATGAAGCAACATCTATAAAGAAGTTAGCACAGTGCCTGGCACACATAAATATTCAATACATGTTAGCTCTAACTATTACCACCTTTGATTCCAGCAGCTGTTTTGCAGCATTGCCTATGGGGATTTTTTAAAATGATGGCTGACCAGGGTCTGCCACAGGAGATTACAGCTCTGAAGGCTGGCGGGCAGCAGGGCAGAATGTAAAAGCTCTGTGGGGGTTCTGATGATAAAGAACGACTGCTCTGTTCCAATTTTTGTGTGGATGAGATCACACAGAATGTATGTGACCTTTGGATTTCCTGGAAACACAATGTCAGTATCTGAAAGGGCGTTTAAGCTGGTAAATGCTGTGCTAATTTGTTGGAGGACCTTTCCTTTTTCCTCTCCCTCATACATAATAGTGACCATAGCCGCTAACATATACGGAGCGCTTTCTATGTATCTGACATTGCACTAAGTGCTTCAGGTACGTTATCTCACTTGTTCCTCTCCAGAAACTCAGAAAGACTGCCTTGCTCAAGCTCACACAGCTGTTAAGTGGCAGAGACAGGATTTAAAAGCAGGTCCTTCCTTACCCACTGTGCCAGTGATCCTCAAGTGTGAGCTTGAATATTGGGATCACCTGGAAGATGTATTGCACTCAGCTTACTGGGCCCCATTCCCAGAGCCTGTGACTCAGTGGGGCCTGAGAGTGTGTATGTTCCCAGGTGATGCTGTTGCCACTGGTTCCACTTTGAGAACGTCTTCTCTGTGTCTTCCTCTCACGATGACACCTCTTAAAATCCACACCGTGCACTTCAACACTTGGAAATCTGCTTTCCCAAGACTGCTTAGGGAGAAAAAGTGCAGACTCCTCCACTTTCTTTTTTTGCTATCCCCCTAGAAAAGGACAGAAACTTTTTTATTTTATTTTAAGGTTTAGGCTGGGTGCAGTGGCTCAAACCTGTAATCCCAGTGCTTTGGGAGGTTGAGGAGGGCAGATCATTTGAGGTCAGGAGTTTGAGACCATCCTGGCCAACACAGCAAAACCCTGTCTCTACTAAAAACACAACAATTAGCCGAGTGTGATGGCGGCACCTGTAATTTCAGCTACTCAGGAGGCTGAGGCAGGAGAATCGCTTGAACCCAGGAGGCAGAGGCTGCAGTGAGCCAAGATTGCACTGCTGCACCCCAGCCTGGGTGACAGAGCAAGACTCTGTCTCAAAATAATAATAATAATATTTAAAGGTTTATCACTATTTACAGTAAGGAACAGAAGGGAAATGATAGATCTTTAAATCTAGGGAAGTACAGAGTCCTGCATTGTGAAGCCCACCTCCGTTGAAAGTAACCGTGTCCTCGGAGGCTGGTGTCTGCTTTGTTCTGGACGCTGCAGCTCACAAACCTCTACCTTCTTTCGAAATCCCCAAAGTAAAAGAAAATCTTTGTGTTTTCTATTTGAAAGCTTGTTTTCCAAATACACACAGGGCTGAAAAGGCGACTCACACAAACCAATGGTTTACACTTCAGCCTTAGGTGAGCAGTTTGCATTTTGAGGTGAGCTCCTTGGTCGAGACCTGTTTGTGGAGAGTATTTCGACTCCATTTCTCACTAGCCCCCAGCGCCTACCCTGTGACTTACTCTGTGCTAGATCCTGGGAGATGGTGTTTCCAGAGCCTTGGAAGCCTGCCATGCACTAGGACGGGAAGTCCCGGGCCCCGAGATAAGACCAAATTTCAGGCATCCCAAGTTGGAATGCTGAAAGAAAACATTTTTTAAAAATAATGTTTCCTGGGCCAGTCAGGGTGGCTCACGCCTATAATCCCAGCACTTTCAGAGGCCGAGGTGGGCAGATCATGAGGTCAGGAGTTCAAGACCAGCCTGGCCAATATAGTGAAACCCTATCTCTACTAAAAGTATAAAAAATAGCCAGGTGGAGTGGCACGTGTCTGTAGTCCCAGCTACTTGGGAGGCTGAGGTAGAAGAATCGCTTGAACCCAGGAGGTGGAGGTTACAGTGAGCCAAGATCGGGCTACCTCCAGCCTGGGTGACAGAGTGAGACTCCGTCTCAAAAAAAAAAAGACAATGTTTCTCAAGGTCTCATATCGCTACAGGACACCCAGTTGGGTACTTTGGGTACAATTTGATTAACTGCACTGCTCTAAGAATTCCACAATCCCGCCTAGACTCATTTCTATAGAAAGATACCACGCAAGCTCCAAACCGGAGAGTTGCAGACCTTCCACGCACAGTTTCTTTGCAAGATAGGGGCTTGAGTTCTGAAACAGCAGGGCAGCATTTCCAAGCGTGGAAACCAGAGATTAGAAAGTCACAGAGCTTTGGTGCTTCATGCAGCAGCAGCAGGACTGATGTTTCCATGGAAGCACGGTGCTCTTCTAGAAAAATGTAATGGAAATCTCTTGCAAGCAAAGGAGGCTGCTGGGAAAGCAGGTTTATCTGAGACGGATGCTGTTGCTATTTTGGTGTTTGTTTTAGTCAGCCGAAAGTTCATACCAGGGACGCATTTGACCACATTCTTACTTCAAACTTTCTGGCTCCTGTAGATTCTATTTCAAATTTTGACAGCTAGAAACCTGTTAGCTTTACAGTTCCCAGAATTTGGATAGCCTGAGCTCTAGCTGGTTTCGAACTCTGTTGGACTTTTTCCCCATCACTTTTTAAAACATTTCTTCAGATCTTCAATCTCTCCATGTTTAATGTATGAGGCTGACTTATTTTTAAAATCTGATAAGGGTCAAATCATTCTCACTCCTGCTTGATGTAAGATAGTTGTCAAAAGTATAGGCTGGGCGCGGTGACTTATGCCAGTAATCCCAGAACTTTGGAAGGCTGAGGCAGGCAGATCACCTGAGGTCAGGAGTTTGAGACCAGCCTGACCAACAGGGTGAAACCCCATCTCTACTAAAAATACAAAAATTAGCCAAGCATGGTGGTGGTGTCTGTAATCCCAGCTACTCAGGAGGCTGAGGCATGAGAATTGCTTGAACCCAGGAGGCAGAGGTTGCAGTGAGCTGAGATCGTGCCATTGCACTCTAGCCTGGGTGATGGAGTGAGACTCTGTCTAAAAGAAAAAAAAAATAAATAATATATATATATATATATATATGGTGCAGAGATCTTTAAATGTTATTGCCAGATTAAGTGTGTGTGTAGAAAAAATCTGGACCTTACACTAAATTATTAACAGAGGCCACTTTGACAGAAAGGTGGAGGTGAGTGTTCTATCTGTATCTCTTCTGCTTTCTGCCTTAGTAAGTAAAATTCTGACCAAAGCCACATTTTCACATATGTCTATAATGTTTGCAAAATTTTAAATAAGGGATATGTATTACTTCTGTGAGAAAAAAGGGAAAAAGGGAAGGAAAATAATAAAATACTTTAAAATGTATCACTTGTTTAAAAGATGGATTTCTGTTTAAATAGAAATATCATTTCCAGGGTAGCTCATCAAACTCTCCAGCAGGATACCCAGTGACAACATTCTTGGAGAGCAAGCACACGAGAGAGCAAGATGCATTATGTCATAAGGAGAAGCTCTCAGCTGGCCCGAGAGCCCACATGGTATCTGCCCCCTCCAGTTTGCTGCTCTTGGGCCTTTTGAATTCTTCCCGATATCTGCTCT
Source organism: Sapajus apella (assembly GCF_009761245.1). Classification (NCBI taxonomy): domain Eukaryota; kingdom Metazoa; phylum Chordata; class Mammalia; order Primates; family Cebidae; genus Sapajus; species Sapajus apella. The sequence continues at coordinate 9,470,137 of NW_022437022.1, read as the reverse complement.
GAATCCCCAGAGCCACAGCTCCTTCAGAATGGCATTAGTACGATCAATACTGTGCAGTAGAAATGTTACGTATGGTAATAATTCCTCTGGAGTGAGCCGAAGCTAGCTTGAGTCCAAAGCTTGAGTCTCATTACTCATTTCCGGTATCTCATTACTTATCCTTTAGAATCATATTCTGTAACTGTCTCAGGTTGAATAATATGTCTGTCTTTATCACAGTAAATGAGAGTTGCCATTATATATTCCTCCATTCCATTTTTCTTATTGTAGAGTATATCTTTCCTATCTCCTTCTGTGCTGTCAGTTGAATTGTTACTGTTAATGACAGACTAGAAATCTTTTTGAGAGCTGTTATATTTCATAAGCCACTAGAATTGTTTCACAAAAGAGGGATGCATATAATTTCCTTAACTGTGTTTCTCTATCTTCTTGTGAGGATCAAATAAGATCACAGATATTCAAGCATTTTGTAAACTGTTGAGTATTCTGGCAATGTCAAGCATTGTTATTTTTAGTCTTGTGTGTATCCCAGTTACAGAAAAGACTCTAAGCATTCCTAAAAGCCAGACATATTTCCATCTATGCGTTATCATTTTGCTAGTATTTAATATACAAGGACATATGTTACACTCACATTTACTATTAAAATCTGTGACATCAACCACTTGCATCATTAAATGCATATTATATTTATTGTATTTTATTAATCTATCCTATTCTGATATATAAAGACTATAAAATAGAAAATGATTTAAAAACAGGCACTATCACATGTATGATGAAAGCATGACCATATAAAGTAGTAAGACCTTTTCTGACCAAATACCATGATTAGATTGACTTTTTTTTTTTATCGATACAGCAAGTATTTACTGAGCACCTCTTGTGGTCTCAGGGGCTGTTTTACTCTAGCGAAGTAAAGAGGCACAATCCTTGGCTTATTGGAGCTTATAGTTCCTTAACCCTTAATTTTCTAAGTAAGAATTTCATCAGAACATCTTTTTGTTTGATTCTTTGTGGTTGATATTCTTTCTAGGTCTTCTACTTTCTGCCTTAAAAGGTAAAATATGGTTCAATTCTTGCTTAAAAAATATGCAGTGCCTTAAGTCACTTCTCTGAATATCAGCTGTGACTGCAAATGTGGATATAGAGGGCTTAAGAGGTTGGTCTGCACATATGTGGAAACCAGACTGTCCTGTCTCGGAATTCAGAGGGGGCCTGTGGGGCAGGGACTAGTTTCTAGAAGTAGGCTCAGCAACTGAGGCCCAGACAAAAAAAGTTCAAAAGCAAGAGGCACATCTCCCAGGGGTCATATGCTAGGGGGTCATGGCAAGAGAGTTTTCCGGTCCAGGTGACCTAGTTGTGAGATTAAGTAGAAGGATTTCTAAGTAGGTGACAGAGCATCCTGGAATCCAGGGCAGGGGAAGGGACTTCAGAACTTCAGGCAGGAAGGCCGGTGTCACCAAGAAATTTGTCCTTCGGTAGCAGAGCTGCAGTCCTTCGGCAGAACTGAAGACCTAGAGATGGTAACTGGTAATTGTGCCAGACACAAACCCAGCTAAAATAGCAAGGATATGAAACAGACACCGCTGGTCATGAGCTCAGTTGTCAGACCTGCATCACTGTGACAGAGTCCGACGTACTCTGATGTTGAGTCAGCAAGGCAGACTGAGAAGCTCAGGTCCAGGAGTACTTGCTGATTCAGGTCAGGATGAAGGCTGGGTCTACAGGTAGGAGTGCTGGGGGGGTTCAGCCTCGCAGGGGTGGGAGGCTCCAGGAGAGGGAGGGAAAGAGACAGGGATCTTGCCTTTAGTTGTGCAACGTGTTCATCTGCATGAAGGCCTCCATCTTGGGGACCGTGGAACAGGCAGGGTCAGGAATCCAGCCTGCTTTGAGCTCACCAAAGCCATGTGCTCTGGTGCCAGAATCCAACAGCCTTGGGGAAAGTGCACCTTTACTGGTTCACAGAAAAAAAAAAAAAAAAAAAGTACCACATGGGCCAATATTGTCTTCAGAAACCTGGTATTGAGAGGCTAGAAACCAATTTAAAATACCCCAGCTGCGAGGAGTATATCGCATATCTCAAGTGTATTAAGTCAGAAGAAAATTCATAGGCTTTCAAAGTACCCAAGGCTGCGGTCTCAGAAACCACAGTATGGTTAAAGAGGTGAGAAATGTGTGTAGATTCAAAGTGCCTTTCGGATTCAGAGAATGGGTCAGGTAAATATTGCTTCTGAGAGGTGCAAGCATGCTCAAGCTACTTGAATTGACATTATTTGAAAAAATATATACACGATCCTTGGACACATTTTTATAATTTTGGCTTCACTAAGCATTCCCCTCTGCATTGCGAGAGAATTGTCTAGTTACTTCCCGTTGGGTAGTTATATTTTAGAAACACTTTATTGGGATTAGACTCCTTTAGTTTACTCTTGCTTATGAAAGTAATAACCTCTTAGAATGTGATTCCACAGCCTGATAAAATATTTATTATCCAATAAATTACATATCATTTAGATGATAGTGTTTTATGTAGGTCAGCTGTTCAGGGCCCAATACCATTTTAAAGTCAAAGCATTTGATGGATTCATTCTGAGTACACTATAAATAACTGCTACCTCAAATTCCAGACAATGAAAATGTGCTACGGGATACATCAAAGCTACTGTTAACAATGCCTCTTTCAAGGTGATGGAAAGAGCCTGGACTCGTCCTTGTCTGGAAGCCAGGGTCTAGTTTCCAGCCCTGTCAGTAATGGGGAAGGATTGCCTCCATGTTTCTTAATATGGGCTTCATTTCCTTCCTCTGTAAAATGAGGGAGTGAGGCCGGGCATGGTGGTTCACGCCTGTAATCCCAGCACTTTGGGAGGTCGAGGTGGGTGGATCATGAGGTCAAGAGATCAAGACCATCCTGGTCAAGATGGTAAAACCCCATCTCTGCTAAAAATACAAAAGTTAGCTGGGTATGGTGACACGCACCAGTGGTCCCAGCTACTCAAGAGGCTGAGGCAGGAGAATTGCTTGAACCCCGGAGGCAGAGGTTGCAGTGAGCCAAGTTCACACCACTGCACTCCAGCTTGATGACAGAGCGAGACTCTGTCTCAAAAAAAAAAAAAATGAGGGAGGGATTAATAGATCCACACTTTGTCCAAGTATGTTTCACGCCAGTTCCAGAAGCCGTTAGGTGTTACCTGGACCAAAAACCAAAACCAGATTCTGTGATCAAGTAAGTTTGGCAAACGAAATCTCACAGAATTCTTTGCTTCAGAGCCTCTCAGAGTCTTCAAGAGGAGGGGACAGTAAGCATTGATTCTATAACTTATTTGACCACACAACTCTTTAGGAGCGTCTTGTGGGCTCATGTATCTTAGGATATAGATATATAGATTGAGAAAATACTAGCTACTTGGTCACTAGGATTCTTCCTGGTTCCTAAACTCTGTGTTAAGTTTGTTTATGTTAGTTAAGTTTGGAGAAATGAGACTATTCCCTTTACAGGACGGAGGGCAATGCGGCCTCTCTCTTGCCGCTCATGGTTAAGATCTGACGGTTAGTGATGTCTTTACTCTGCAATTTGTCTGAACCAGAAGAGTGGTCAAAATAGCAAAGACCAGATTTCATGATGGGGTGGACGCTTTCCTTCTACTTAAGCCAAACACAATATCTCACTTTCCCATGTCAAATTTAGAGCTTTTCTTCACATTCTAAGAGAGAAGAAGGAGAGCTATTTGCTGGGGGAAAAAGCCAAAATGGTCATGAATAATCTACTTCATTCCAATCAATTAGGAAGAAAAATGCAGGCCGCAAAGCACATTCTGAATTGGTATAGTTGAGAAACCAAAATAGACTGGCATACAGTAGAATTAGATTTACTATTTCAAGCCCTGCTATATATTTATCCTTATTTGGTTGTCTTTTGCAGAGTTGCATGACTATGGAGATGAGAGTGTCCTTGGGTCATGTAGCTGATCATCTTGTATCCAAGAAGGATTTCTCCCAAGTTCTCCTAATTACAGATTCAGGAGCAGGCCTATTGTGACTCCTGATTTTAGAGTGCGTTCTACCTTACACACAGTTTCTCTTACAGTAACCAGGTCCCCAGTGTGCTGTGACTGAGGGGGTAGCAGCATGTACTGGAGAAATTTGATGATGCACTGGATGCTAGTCATATCCTCAGAAAAATGGCCAGGTGTGGTTCCATTTGCAGAGGTGGCTGTGTTTCATCTCATGTGACCCACTTACCCTGGCCAAAGCGAGTCGAACCAGAGTCACCACCAGACCCAAAGACAGCCATCTATAGGCCAGCAGCTCTGCCTAGCGGGAACCGCAGTTACCAGTGGTCCACCCAATCTGCAACACATGGTATCCTGACAACTTCCTCTCTCCTGGAACTCTGTCTGCTCTTTCCTCTCCTAATTCTCTTGCAGCCATCCTTCAAGGTATATGCAGGCTCGCTTTCTCTGGCTCCCACACTGTCTTTCATGTGGATATCATGAAAGCCCTTATGGTGTCTTTGCTAGAATTGGAAAAACGCACCCGTCTCATGGACAATGGTTTTATTTAATGCATTAGTACCTTGTTACAAACCTGCACACACAGTGGTCTGGGCAGTACATGCTGCTCCCATAACTACAGCCAGCCACTCAGCTCATGGCACTATACGGGCTTTTCCTTCTAGAAGGTTTGTGAGTGGCATAAACCCTCTAGAAGTAAAAGCCCTTATAGTGCCATGAGCTGAGTGGCTGGCTGTACTTCCTAATATTACTAATATAACGGTTAGGGCTGACACGTCACCCTCGCCCCAGTCCATTGTGTGTTCCACTCCAGGAGTCAGATCTGATTCTGGGTCCCGGTTTTTTCCTGTGTGTGCTGCTCTGTTGTAGTGGCTGCACCCGTAACTGATCACATAACTGATGGGTCATGTGGAACTCTGGACAATACTCTTCTTCCAGCCAATCTTTGACAAGGTCCTGCCTTTTATCACTTTATCAGTAAGACTGGTTGCATTTGAAGCTGATTGACCATCTATGCCCAAAGAAGAGTGATTTATGTGTCACCTGGAAGGAGACACCTGAGGTCATGCCACAGGTCTTTCGTCAGCCCTGGGCATTTCAACGTATTTATAGATAGCTTGGACCTGGAGCTAGAAGGCATGCTATTAAATTTTATACAAGGCACAAAGCAAGAAGGTTTGGTTATTTAATGAATGAGATGAACGAGAGAAATGTCTTTAATGAACTTTAACAGGGGTAATCCAATTTTCAGAAAACATACAAGTGCAGGATGGGAGAGATTTGGCCTGCAGCACTTTCCATGACAAAGACATGAACAATTTCATTGGTGATAATGCTGAAACAGCGGAGGCAATTGTGTGCCTGCCTAGGAGAAGTCTCTCCCGCTTATTTCCATCTGTTCTGGGGCCACCATGGAGGAAGCATCCTCCGAGAGCAGGCAGGTGAAGGGGAGTGACAGGGAGGGTGAGAAGCCTAAGCCAGCTTATCTAAGCAGAAATCATTGAGGGAGATATATTTCGGTTGGAGAGAGAAGAATTGGGAGACTGATGCCTCTCTCAGGAGACGCAGAGAGAAGTTATATTGGGTAGATCGTGTCTCTATACACGAGAACCTTTTAAAAATTTGAAATGTCCCCAAAATGGAATTAGGTACTTTGAATTATGTTGTTTCCTATGATAAGGACTTTCTGAGCAATAAATGAACATCTTTGTATGGCAATAAACATACCTTTCGAACAGCAGTTTCATAAATATATTTTTTGTATTAATACAAAAAATATATATTTTTAATACATCCAAGGTGATGTAGAAGACATTTCTCCACTGAGGGACAGGTTGGAACTTGCAAGATGGCTTATGCCACAGCACATGGGAAGCTCAGCTCTGCTGTCTCTGAAACTTTCTTTTGTCAGCAGAACAAGAGTAGATTTATCTCTCAGGGCAAATACCACCTTAATCAGGCTCACGAGTGAGTGCCAGCTTAATATAGTGTAATGAAAAATATGGCAAGAGAACCATAATGGGAAGCCAGATAACAGTCAGAAAGTTGCAGGGAACACTGCTTTTTGAGATTCCTGCAGATTAATTAGACAAATAATAAGTAAGGAAAAATGTTTGGAATGATTGAGGATTCAGTGAAATTTCCAGCTATAAAAGAAATCTCAATAAAAGTTTTAACTTTTCTATACATTAGCTAAACTCCATTAAAATACAAAACAGAGGGGAAGAAATCCACTATGTGGTGATCACAACACTTGACTGACACATACAGGAAGACTTGACTGCATCACTTTTCTGCTCTAGAAGTCTTAATCACAAAGGTTGTTAATTCTTCTCCTTTATGTTGTAAATATAATGCAATTCCTGTTGAAATACACATAATATCTTTTGCTGTTTTGTTTTTTTTGAGACAGAGTTTCACTCTTGTCACCCAGGCTGGCGTGCAATGGCACTATCTCAGCTCACTGCAACCTCCGCCTCCCACGTTCAAGCAATTCTCCTGCCTCAGCCTCCCAAGTAGCTGGGATTATAGGCGCAGGCCACCATGCCCGGCTGGTTTTTGTATCTTGTAGTAGAGACAGGGTTTCACCATGTTGTCCAGGCTGTTCTTAAACTCCTGACCTCAGGTGATCCACCTGCCTGGGCTTCCCAAAGTGCTGAGATTATAGGCATGAGCAACCACACCCCACCTCAAATAAGATCATTTTTAAACCTTGTCAGAATGATTCAAAATTCATCTAAATAATAAACATTCAAGAAAGTTCAACATTTTGTTGAGAAAGCACTATGATGAGAGAGACTTGCCCCACGATGTTAAAATGCATAATACTTTATATTAATTAAAGTACTAGCACGCAGAACAGGAATCTAGATCTTCAGAACAGAATAGTAAGGGCCAAAACGCACTTAAGTGCATCTCATACCTTAGTGAACAAGTAGAGTATTTCAAATCAGGGGAGAAAGTTCAAAAGTGATTTGGGGACGAAATGAAATAATAAAAGTAATGGGAAAATTATAAATGAATGTCTACTGAAATAAGTTGATAAGTTGGGAAGAACTTTTTTTTTTTTTTAACCCCTCCCCACCCATTCTGGGAAGAACATTTTAAGCATGAAACCAAAGAAATAGAGATCAGTTTGATTACATAAAGTCTTAACACTGATCTACAGCAGACAGAGTAAGTTTGCTCACTTAATCCTATACCTTCTTTGCTCTTGTCAGCCTCTCCCTAACTGTTGGGAGTGGCCATGAAATTAGTTTTAGCCAATGAGACACAAGCAAGGGCGGCCAGTCTTGTCTCTTCCTCCACTCTTCTTCCTTCTGCCTGGAACACAGACCTGGTGGCTAGTGCTGCAGTGACCATTTAATGATGATAAGGTGACAAGCGGGAAGGCCACGAGAGGACAGGGATGTGAGCCGTCACATTGTCAACTGTCCAAATCAGGTCCAACAGCTGCCTCTCTATGAGATGCTTGTTATGTGAGATAATACGTCCGCTTTAAGACAGTGGAGGTGGGTTTTCTCTTTTTTGAAGTTAAATTCATTCCTAACTGATTCTGAGCTTAAGACAAAACATCATATTACAGCAAAAGGCAAATAACACAAAAATATTTGCACTATGGATCACAAAAGTTCATATCCCTATTTGTATAAAGACCTCTGTAAATAAGTAAGAAAGCTATAGCTATTCCACTGTTTAAAACGAGGGCAAAGATTATGAGTAGGAAGATTTTAAAAATAAGAAATTCAAGTGTCTAATAAATTCAGGAACACATTTCAACTTCACCACAAATTAAAACAATAGCCTAATGATTTATCACCTAAAAAACTGACAAACATTGGAACAATTACAATATTATTTTCTGGTAAGCAATCTGGCAAAATGTATCAGGAGCTTTGGAATATCCATGCCCCTTGGGAATCTGTGCAGGGAAATGGTTAAGGAGTTGCAAAGATTTGCTGCAAGGATGTCTCCAACAATGCTGCTAATAATTGCAAAAGGATAGAAATGGAAGACATGTGCATGAGAGCTTTGGTTACATAAATTATAGGATTGCCCCACATACAAAAATAATATGTATTTATGAACCTGCTCTCGTAAAGGTGTATTTGTTGACATGGAAAGATGTTCATTATTCATTATTAAGTGAACAGCAAGTTGAACCCCTCCGTAAGGATGAAACATTTCTATTTTGGTTAACGTGTATTTGGATGTTGATGTGTGTAAAAAATGGCCATGGAAAAAAATATATCAAGGCACTAATGTCATCCCTGGTCTTGGCCCATATTTTCTGATTATTTCTGTTCTAAACATGCATTACTTTTGAAATAAGAAAATAATTACTATAAAAATATGTCTTGGTAAATACAGAATTGAGACATGGGGAATTAGAATTGATTATTTAGGCTGGGCGCGGTGGCTCACACCTGTAATCCCAGCACTTTGGGAGGCCAAGATGGGCGGATCACGAGGTCAGGAGATTGAGACCATTCTGGCCAACATGGTGAAACCCAGTCTCTACTAACAAAAAATAAAAAAATTAGCTGGGTGTGGTGGCGCACACCTGTAGTCCCAGCTACTAGGGAGGCTGAGGCAGGAGAATCCCTTGAACCCAGGAGATGGAGGGGTTGCAGTGAGCCAAGATTGCACCACTGCATTCCAGCCTGGTGACAGAGCAAGATTCCATTTAAAAAAAAAAAAAAAGAATTGATTATCTAATGGCACCAGGCTGAGAAAAGTTGAGGTGTTTGTTTCATAGTAAGGATATCTGAACATTCTAAGCTATTCAAGCTTGTTCTTCAGCAAGGGAGTTCATTGAGCACTATTGATGTCTGCTTCGATAATGAACTTCAGTGGCCTTTTCTGACAAGTACATTTTGCTTTAGATAGTTTGATATACTCAGTCCAGCCAAAGCCAAGTCCTACAGCTTCTGGGTCTTGTTTTTCTTTGGGTTTTTGTTTTGAGGCAGAGGAGACAGGGTCTCCCTCTGTCGCCTAGGTTAGAGTGCAGTGACGCAACTTGGGCTCACTGCAACCTCCGCCTCCCAGGTCAAGCAATCCTCCTCCCTCAGCCTCCCAAGCAGCTGGGACTACAGGCGTGAGCCACCACACCTGGCTAATTTTTGTATTTTGTAGAGATGGGGTTTTGCCATGTTGCCCAGGCTGAGGGTACTTTTGTTTTTAAGGTGACTTTGTATTTCTTTATTATTCTGTTCAAGTGATTTAAAACTTAACTCTCAGAGAGCATCTTTTTTCTCTTATTTCCAAGATTTTTTGGGGGAGGGATGAGAGTACGCCTCATGATATTCCCTAAATATTGGCTGAGAGACAAGTGTTAGATTCTCATAGGCAGGTAATTAGTCTTCACCTTAAGAATAGAGAAGGTGCGGTGGCTTACACCTGTAATTCCAGCATTTTGAGAGGCCGAGTTGGGCAGATCATGAGGTCAAGAGATCGAGACCATCCTGGCCAACATGGTGAAACCCTGTCTTTACTAAAAATACAAAAATTAGCTGGGTGTGGTGGCGTCTGCCTATAGTCCCAGCTACTCGGGAGGCTGAGGCAGGAGAAACACTTGAGCTAGGGAGACGGAGGTTCCAGTGAGCCGAGATCGCGCCACTGCACTCCAGTCTGGGTAACAAGAGCAAAACTCCGTCTCAAAAAAAAAAAAAAGAGTACTGAGAAGGCAGATGGCCAAGAACAGCATGATCCTTTGGTAGCTCGATTCTGCTAACTCCTGTTCTACTTTTAACTTACCGTTTTTCACATTTCTGAATCTATCGAGCCATGAGCAAGGATTACATTTCCTTTGCTGTGTTTCTCAATTTCACTAAACTACTAAATCCTAAAAATGATGATTTTCTTCATGGCAATTACCATCATGACCTTGCAAAAGCCACATATGCCAGCTGGAACTTCTCCAGAATTTCTTTTTTAATGAAGGAAAATATTTTATTAAACTAAGAGCGTGACTGATGGGAAAGTAGGGTGCATGGGAAAATATTGAAGTTTATTATCTTTACGTCTGTTGCCTGGGGCCCATCAGGAAACAGAAAACCCCTCAGCTGGTTCAGCAGAAGGTTCTTCGGGGTTTTTTAAATTTGTTTGTTTTTCTCCAAGACAGAGTCTCTCTTTGTCATCCAGGCTGGAGTACAGTGGCGCGATCTCGGCTCACTGCAACCTGTGCCTCCGGGGTTCAAACGATTCTCATGTCTCAGACTCCCAAGTAGCTGGGATTATAGGCACGCACCACCATGCCCGGCTAATTTTTGTATTTTTTAGTAGAGATGGGGTTTTACTATGTTGGCCAGGCTGGTCTAGAACTCCTGACCTCAAGTAATCTGCCCTCATCGGCCACCCAAAGTGTTGGGATTACAGGCATGAGCCACTGCACCCAGCCTGTTCAGCGGAAGGTTCTTTAACCAAGGGACTGTCACTAGGGACGCAGACAGGGAGCCAATGAGAGGCTAAGGCATACAGAGACTAGCAACAGTGGGAAGCTGTTACAAACCCTAGGCCTGAGGGAGATGGGGTGGGAGCATTGATGTTTTGAAACCCAGCAATCTGGTAGAGCCAAGAACTGGAAGGATGTTGCCACTCCCAGAACCAGGCACCAAAGCGTGAAGGGAACAGGGAAAAAATGCCCAGCCTCCTGCCCTAGGATGTCCTCTGATGCCTCCCACTGACCCAATCTTAACAGGTGAAAGGGACCCACAGGAGTTCTTTGGAGCAGAGAAAGGCCGAGAGGCTGAAGAATGCGTCTGAGGGCATAGGTGGAGCACGACCAGCTCACTCTCTGAAGGAATGTTTTGTCCTTGAAAAGAGATAACACTTCAAGTAAAACATTGGCAATGCTTAGCTGTGCTTCCTCAAGGTTCAGCTACGTGTGGTTTCGGGACCTTATAATTTTCAAAAGAGTAAAAAAAAAATCAGTGGAATCCCAAAGAAACATGTTGTTTCGGACTAATAAATGTTTGTATCCCCCCAAAATTATTATGTTGAAGCCCTTAATTCCCAATGTGACAGTATTTGGAGGTGAGGCCTATGGGAGGTAATTAGTTTTACATGAAATCATGAGAGTGAGGCCCCCACATGGAATTAAGTCCTTATATGAAGAAACACCTGAGAGCATGCTCTCTTTCTCTCCATGTGAAGGCACAGCAAGAAGGTGGCTGTCTGCAAGCCAGGGAGTGAGCCCTCACCAGAAATCAACAGTGCTGGCACCCTGATCTCAGACTTCCAGCCTCCAGAATGATGAGAAATGAATTTCTGTTGTTAAAGCCACCTCGTCTATGGCATTTTGTTGTGGCAGCCCAAACTAAGATACATACCTAAAATGAAACATGCGTATACTGAAGGCAGTACTAGCCATCATGTATCAAGCACATGCTTGGTGCCAGGCACTGTGCCAAGTGCTTTATCTGCCCAGGGTCATTTAATCCCCACACTGGGGGGTAGATGCTGTGACCCCATTTGACACAGGAAGAAACTGTGGTCCAAAAAATTGTTCATCCATCCCTCAAAGTCACATAACTAGCCAGGGTGGAAGCGTTCTGTCTCTGGAGGGCAGGCTGCTGTCACTGGTGATAGGTGCTGCCACAAATTGGGCCCCATCATTCAAATGCCCAGAGTGAAGGGGACAGCTGCTGTCCTCAGTCACTGGAGGACTGGGATAGGCGGTTTGGGGGTCAGGAGGTTTGGGGGTCAGGTGGATTATTTCCTTGTTGTCTAGCTTCTCTCACCAGGATGACAGTAGGAACCTCGCGGTCTTGTTCATCACTGTATCCACACAACCTGGCATGCAGCAGGTGCTCAATAATGTTTGTGAATACATGACCCCACCAGATAGAATCAATGTTTGTAACTTACATTGTCTCCACCTGATGACTTTGTGGTTGTGCAAAAATCACCTTCAGCAAAGAGAAATGTACTTGAATTTTTTTTAAGTCAGTGGTGTGGAGGTATATCTGAGCATGGAAACTGGCTGAAACTCGTTACTGCTTCCAATCTGGATCACTAACATGAGTAGCCCAGGAGGGCCACATGTGGGAGGTCGCACTGCGCAGTGGGCTGGCCTCATCAATGTGGTCACAGAGCCACACTCCTCCGGCTGACATGTGTGCAGAACCTATCTGATGCCATTTAAATATCTTTGGGTTTCTGTTAATTTAATTTTTATTTTTTGTAGAGATGGGATCTCGCTACGTTGTCCAGGCTGGTCTCAAACTCCTGGGACTGAAGCAATCCTCCTATCTCAGCCTCCCAACGTGCTGGATTACAGGTATCAGCCTCTAAAGACAGTCATCATTTAAATGTCTGTGAGACCCATGGCCTGGCTCTATAGGAAGATGAAAAGAATTCAATGTCAAAACAATAGGGACAACATAGAGAAGTTTAACTGAAACCTCAGTTGAGGAGCTGGTTTCCATCATCTTACATCAGGCAGTAATGTTGAAAGAAGTTTGAAAGATTAGATAATGCTGTCACTTGAACCCAGGTGCCATGAGCCTTAAGATGAACACCCTCTGCAAAGTAAGGACTTACCTTCCTCTATTGTCAGACTACAAGAAAAGCTCACTGGTCCATTAGTACTAGTAGTAGCAGCAGCAGTAGTATTTTACCATTGATCTCAATTTTTTTTCTTTATATAAAGAACACCTGAACCCATGACATCATTTCAAAAGCAAAAACCAAAGGCCGGGCTCAGTAGCTCATGCCTGTAATCTCAGCAACTTGGAAGGCTGAGGCAGAAGGATCTCTCAAGCCCAGGAGTTTGAGATCAGTCTAGACAACATGGTGAAAACTCATTTTTACAAAAAATACAATTGGCTGGGCATGATGGCGAGTGCCTATGGTCCCAGCTACTCAAGAGGCCAAGGCCGGAGGATCGCTTGAGCCCGAGGTTGAGGCTATAGTGAGCTGTGATCATACCACTACATGCTAGCCTACGTGACAGAGTGAGACTCTGCCTCAAACAAACAAAAACAAAACAAGACAAAACACAGCAAAACAAAAACCAGGTGGACAACTTGCACATTCCTGTCCAGATGCCACAGTCTCCTGCACGATTGCGTTCTGAGCCTGGCGATGGTAAGTACAGGAAGTAAAATGCTGTGGAAACTAACAGAACTAAGGAAGCGAGGCAAACGTTGAGAGAGAACGGGCATGCTGTAGTTAACTCCAGGTGCCTTAACGAGAAGCAAGTGAGATCAGTTCATGGCCAGGTCTTGGGAACAGAGAACAGAGAAGCTGAGTTCAGCTGAATGAAGCACCTGTTCACATCCAAGGCACGTGACTCTCATTGCCCCACCACTCCAGGCTTTTTGGAGCCAATGCATTTCCTCAGCACAAGACTTTTTAGAATTCATTAAAATTGTATATACATATGGTATACAACGTGGTATTTTGATAGATGTATACACTGTGGGAGGATTAAATCAAGCTATTTATGCATTGCTTCACACACTTCACATTTTTTTGTAGTAAGAACACTTAAAATCTCTCTTAGCGATATCTAAGTGTGAAATGTATTGTTATTAACTGTAGTCACCATGATGTACCATAGATCTTTTGAACACTCCTCCTGTCTACCTGGAATTTTCTATCCTTTGACCAACATCTCTCCAATTCCTCCTTCCCCCACCCCTAGCTTTTTAGTTTGATGTAATCCAATTTCTTTACTGTTGCTTGTGTTTTGGGGTCACATCTTAAAAATCATTGCTCAGACCGATGTCATTGAGATTTTCTCCTAAGTTTTCTTCCAGCAGTTTTACTTGTTACATTTAAGCTTTTGAACCATTTTGAGTTTGTTTTTGCATATGATGTGAGATGAGGTTCTAATTCCATTCTTCTGCATGGGGATAATCAGCTTTCCCAACACCATTTATTGAAGAGACTGTCCTTTCCCCATCGTGTGCTCCCGGGATTTTTGTCAAAACTCAGTTGGGATGTGTCTGACACTGGTCAGTTCTGGCTGCAGGTAGGATTGCCGGGGGCAAGTGCAGGCGCAGAGCTGGAGGCTCACGTGGGACTTGGCTGCCTGGCCAAAAAGCGATTCGAACACCTTGAGAAGACAATCCAGGTTTTCTCGGGATAATGAAATGGTTCTTTCCACTGGGTGAACTGTAGTTCTAGCCCTATAAAAGAATTAGACATGGAGATACTGATGTAAACCAAACCACACTATTCATATCTTTGTGTAAATTTCAAGAAATCATTGAGACAATCTGACTGTACTTAGATTTTTGTGTTTGTAATAAGAGAATTGGATGCATTAGAACAAAGACGGCCCTGCTTGTGATTCCACTTAAAATGTGTAATGAAGTAATTGATTTCAGACATGATTTTAGATTGAGTTTAAAATTTGATTAGGCCAGGCACTGTGACTCATCCCTATAATTCCAGCACTTTGGGAGGCTGAGGTGAGTGGATCATTTGAGATTAGGAGTTCAAGACCAGCTTGGCTAACATGGTAAGACCTCGTCTCTACTAAAAATACAAAAATTAGCCAGGCTCACGTGGTGGTGCATGCCTGTAATCCCAGCTATTCAGGAGGCTGAGGTAGGAGAATCCTTTGAACCCAGGAGGTGGAGATTGCAGTGAGCCAAGATCGCACCACTGCACTCCAGCCTGGGCCACAGAGTGAGACTCCCATCTCAAAAATTTTTTTAAAATTAATTGTATAAATGAATGTTTAAGTGAGCCTAAGAGTCACTACACTTATAGGTTTAATGTATTAGATTTATTACCATTGTTAAGGATTTGGAATGGCTTTGCTCTTCAGGATAGGCATTTGAAGCAGGCCAAAGGAAAATGGAATATATTAAATTCATATCTGCAGTTTCACATATTTGAGGGAATTTAATTAACCATGTGTAAATGGGAATGATTAAGAACATTTAGTCTGTTCAACTTGATTTGATCATTGATAAAAGAAAAATAAAATTAATTATTCCTCTTTTGCTAGATGTGTAAGTAGACTAAGAGTTGTCATTTGATCTTAGTGGCTCAAGGAAAACTTTAAAATGTGGCCTGCCCTCCTCCTTTCCAGTTTCCTTCAGCCTTTCTTCTAGAGGTCCAGGGGGCCCTGTGCTTTATGAGATTGGGGGGGAAGGCTGCCCATGAAGGCTTCAGGACAAGTGGTGAGATGTGCTCCTGCCTCTCTTGGAGGGTCGGGGACTGAGACTGCTTACAGGGGCAAAAGGAGATCTGGCTTTGCCTCTGGGGACGGGTGCCCTGTGAAAAAGCCACACACACATTTCCTAAAAAGAGATGTCTTCAGCAACAGGAGTCAGCAACAAATGGAACCACACTACACCTGCCAGAGCCTGAGCTTCCTCTCCCCCACACATGCCCACTTTGCACTTTTGCCTACTCAGAGCTAGGTCCAGGAGTCATATTAGCTATTACCCTTTGTCCAATGATGTACTGATGACACCATTGCCAGTTACCTCTGCATCAATTTTTATAGGAAAGCTGGTCTCAAGGCACTATAAGTCTTATTTTAAAGACAAGGAGCATTACTTGGTTTTCAATAATGCATAGGTCTGGAGCCTGACAAGACGTAAGAGAAGGAGCATTTATCCAGCTGGCAGCAATTAGTAATGGAATGGCACATTTTAAGCCAAGGAATTACATAGCCCCCTAAGGGAAGAGTCAGTACTGTAAGAATAATACACCAGCCATATCTCAGGCCCCTGGCTATGTCTCAGCCATTCACTAGAGTCTTCAGCACATGCACATGGGATACATAAACTGTAAATGGCAAGTCCAAATGAAGACCCATCATAAGACAGAAGACAACAAATCACATTGATTAGATGGATACCCAGTAAGAATCTGTTGACTTGCCTAGACAGGTAGGGGATTGTATTAGTCCATTTTCATGCTGCTGATAAAGACATACCTGAGACTGAAAAACAAAAGGAGTTTAATGGACTTACAGTTCCAAATGGCTGGGGAGGCCTCACAGTCATGGCAGAAGGCAAGGAGGAGCAAGTCACATCTTACATGGATGGCAGCAGGCAAAGAGAGAGAGCTTGTGCAGGGAAACTCCTATTTTTAAAACCATCAGATCTCATGAGATTCATTCACTATCATGAGAACAGCACAGGAAAGACCTGCCCCCATGATTCAATCACCTCCTACCGGGTTCTTCCCAAGACACATGGGAACCGGGAGAATTACAATTTAAGGTGAGATTTGGGTGGGGACACAGCCAAACAATATCAGGGATATATCTGCTGTCTCAGAGCTGGATATTGATGAAGGATGGACAAGGATCCCAGACACCCAACTCTTTAATGTTCCATATATGGTGATTCTAGTTACTTTTAGCAAAGGTAAAACCTAAATTATGTGGATTCCAATTAAATGGGACAGCAGCAGAGTAAAATATGCTTTCCTCAGTGGGCAGTATAATTTATTCTAGACCAATTGTGTAAACAAAATAGGAGTGGGATGATTAGTAGGCATATGGCCAGACATTCCAAACACTCATGTCCTTTAGAATCACTACCTTATGGTAATTGATATGGAAAACACACACACACACTCACACACACACACACACACACACACACCCCTATTAATTTTCAAAGGCAATCTAAGAATTTGCAATTGTTAGCTTAATTTGTTTAAAATGCAATTGATAGTAAAGAAAATCTATTAGTAAGACCATTTTCTCTAAATTTAATTGCCCTTTATTTACTAAGATTCACAAATGAGTTCTTTCACAAGAATTTTTAAAAGATAGAATGGGGAGCTATTTGAGACCAAGGAAATGATATTATTGAAGACTTGAAAATATGTTTGGGTCTCTTCTGGTAAAGCCTCCTTGTTCCCCTAGGTTAAGACAAGACTGCTTCTCCTTACTCTCAAAAGTACACAGTCCTTCCCCCAAAGCATCTTGCGATCATTGGTTATTTGGTTTTTTGCTCTCTCTCTTTCTAGACCAAGAGTTCCTTGAGGGCAGGAACTATGTCTTTCTTTGTGGTCCCAGCACCTAAGCCAATCCCATGTACCCGACAGAGACTGAGTAGATGTTTGCTACTTATCACTGGATGACTCAGTTGCTGGTTGAGATGTGCCAGATTGGCTTGTGGTAAATGGAAGGAGCATGCATGGATATGGTGAACTGACCCTCAGCCACTATCCCACTCCTTCTAGAGGCCGTTATCTCCTGCAGAGGCAGAAAACTGAAGGCTGCTTCTTTGGACTCCTGTGTAGCCAGTGTTTTACCTGTGAATTTGGTTCTACCAATTAGATGTGCTTTCCTGAGATTTGGAAGTGGGAAGTGACATGCAAGGGGGAGAGGGGGACGAGTCACTCTTCCCCACCTTGGTTGTTGCTGTTGGCCAGAGAGGTGGTGGGGATTTATTTCCCAGTGTCCAGTCACTAGTGATGTGCATTTTGAGGGCCTTTATGGGTGTATGGGAGGCTCTCTGATATCCAGATTGCAGCCAGGCTGGGGTTTGTTTTCTGTTCTTGTTGAGACAGAGTTTCCCTCTGCCGCACAGGCTGGAGTGCACTGGTGTGATCTCAGCTCACTGCAACCTCCGCCTCCCAGGTCCAGGCGAATCTCATGCCTCAGCCCCCTGAGTAGCTGAGATTACAGGCAAGCATCACCATGCCCTGCTATTTTTTTTTTTTTTTTTGTATTTTTAGTAGAAACAGGGTTTTACCATGTTGGCCAGGCTGGTCTGGAACTCCTGGCCTCAAGTGATCTGCCCACCTCAGCCTCCCAAAGTGTTGGGATAACAGGCATGAGCTGCCATGTCCGGCCAGGGATGGGATGTGTTTTAACTCAAAACTTCCATTGAAAGCCTCCTGGCACCCCACCTCCCTGATTGAAGAATTTGTTTGGTGGTCTTGCATGGGGGTCATTCCTGGCAGTCAGCTGGGCAAAGATCCTCCAGCTTCCCAGTGATTTCCTAAGCCCTGAATTATCTGTGTACATCTCTCTGTGCTTCAGATCATTGGAATGGTTTCTGTCTCTTGCCCTTGAACCCTGACTGATGTAACGGAAAGGAGAAAGGAAGCTGCTTGAAAGGAAGGTTTGCAGAACTTATACAATGTACAGAACAAGGGACATAAGGCAATGAGAGGTGCCTGAGAAGTTATTAGGAAATGAGAGGCTCCTCTAACCCATGCTTGTCTGTCTTAGACTCCGCTTTCACCATGTTGATGGGTCATGTAAGTACAGGTAGCTGTGGAAGGACCGAGAGTGACAGGGGTTAGGGAGAGAGATTTAAGAGCCATCGGCAGAAACACCTAGCAATGAAAGTATATATATAGAGAAAAGCCCTTTGAAGAAGAGATTGCAAAGACTTGAACTGGGAATCATTTCTTATTTTATACTCTTAAAATGAAAATATAACATGTATACAAGAAAGACAGCCGCGTGTGGTGGCTCACGCCTGTAATCCTAGCACTTTGAGAAGCTGAGGCGGGTGGATCATTTGAGGTCAGGAATTCGAAACGAGCCTGACCCACGTGGTGAAACCCCGTCTCTACTAAAAATACAAAATTAGCTGGGCGTGGTGGTGCACTCCTGTAATCCCAGCTACTTGGGAGGCTGAAGCAGGAGAATCATTTGAATCCAGGAGGTGGAGGTTGCAGTGAGCCAAGATCGTGCCATTGCACTCTAGCCTAGGCAACAAGAGGGAAACTCAGGCTCAAAAATAAATACATAAATGACTAAACAAACAAACAAATAATACACATCTTAGGTACTCAATTCAGTGAATCTTTATAGAGTAAAAACAATGGAGTCACCCCCACCTAGATCAAGCTATGGAACCCTACAGCACCCACAGTTCTTCCTCTCTCCCAGTCCAAACCCTTCCAAGGGTAATCGGAATTCTCAGTGCTGTCACTGTAGATGTTTCCTTGTTTTTAAAATTTATATAAAAGAAATATTGCAGTAGGTGTTATTTTTGTGTCTGTGTCTGTTTTGGTTTTGTGTGTGTGTGTATCTGGTTTTCACACTCAACACAGGATTTGTGAGATTCAGCCATGTTGTACAACTACCAATAGTTTGTTCATTTTTATTGCTGTACAGTATTCCACTGCATGACTTTTACACAGTTTATTGATGTATTCTACTACTGATGAATACTTGTGTTATTTTTAGTTTGGGGCTATTATGGATAGCACTACAGTGAATATACTTCTCGTACATGTCTTTCGATGCACTTCTGTTGGGTATATACCTAGGGGTAGCATTGCTGGGTGACAGGGTGTATGTATAGCAGATTTTGTCAAACAATCTTCCAAAGTGATTTTGCCAGTTATCATTTGCTGCATAACAAGCCACCTGAAAATGTAGTGGCTTAAAGTAGTAACTCATGGTTCTATGGGTCAGTATAGGGAACTGGATTCCTGAGATGCTTTATGTGTGCTCCATGTATGTCAGCTGGGTTCCATCCTCCATTTGCAGTCAGCTGGCAGTTGATGGCCTCATCCGCATGTCTAGCAGTTGGCTGGTTGTCATTAAGAATGATGGAGCTATACATTACCCATTAATGTCATTAGAAGCCATGGATCATTCATCACCTGGCAAGCTGGTCTGAGTTTATTCACATGCTGCTGTTGGTTGCAGGGTTCCCAAGACCAGCAAAAGAGAGTAAACTCCAACCTACTATCTCTTTTCAGGTTGCCTGTTGTATGACATTTGCTAATGTCCCATTGACTGAAGCATGTCACATGGCCAAGTGCAGATTCAAAGAATCTAGATATGACCTTGTGGAGGAAGAAACAGCAAAGTCAGTTGCAGATTGTATGTGTTAATTGCAAATGCATACACAGGTAAGAAGAATCTGCAGCCATTTAAAAAATTGCCACAGTATTTTATACCGATGTATGCTCCCCCTAACAGTGATGAGAGATCCAGTTGTTCTTATCCTCACCAATATTTGGTGTATCAGTCCTTTTCACTTTAGCCATTCTGCTGGGTGAGTGGTAACATCTATGTGCTTTAAATTTCAATTGTCTTGATGACTAATGATATCACACACCTTTCCATGCATATGGTCCGTTTAGATATATTCTTTCTTGAAGAATCTATTCAAGCATTTTTTTTCTGTTTTCTAATTAGATTTTCTTCTCAATTATTTATAGGGTGCACATATATTTGTATATATTTATTATTTATGAATTCTCATGGCTTGTCACTTGCCTTTTTATCATTTTCCTTGTTTTAATGGTGTTTTTAAATAAACAGTTCTTAATTTTAACAAAATACAATTTTTTACATTCTCCTTTACATTTAGTGCTTTTGGGGTCCTATTTAAGAGCTCATTGCCTACCTCAAGATGATAAAGATACTGTCCTAGGTTATCTTCTAGAAACTATGTTACTTTACTTTTCCCATTTAGGTCTATGATCTGTCTGGAATTGATTTTTGGGTGTGAGGTAGGAGATCAAAAGTCATTTTTTCCCTAATACAGCCGTACTTCATTTTAATGCCCTCTGTTTCCTTGTGTTTTGCAGATATTGCATTTTTTTTTGAGACAGAGTCTTCCTCTCTTGCCCAGGTTGGAGTGCAGTGACACAATCACTATTCACTGCAGCCTCAACCTCCCAGGCTTAAGCCATCCTTGCACCTCAGCCTGTCAATTCGTTGGGACTACAGGCGCATGGTACCATACCCAGCTAATTGTTATACTTTTTGTAGAAACAGGGTTTCACCACGTTGCCCATGGCTGGTCTCGAACTCCTGGGCTCCAGCAATTTGCCCATATCAGCCTTTCAAAGTGCTGAGATTACAGGCATGAGCCACTGTGCTCAGCCAGATATTGCATGTTTTATAAATTGAAGTTTTGTGGCAACACTGTGTCAAGGAAGTCTATCAGTGGCAATTTTTTTTTCAACAACACGTGCTCACTTCAAGTCTCGGTCACATTTAGGTAATTTTCACAATATTTCAAATTTTTTCATTATTGTTATAAGTATTATGATGATCTGTGATTGGAGATCTTTGATGTTACTATTGTAATTGTCTTGGGGTAACAGGAATCACACCCATGTAAGATGGAGAACTTAATAAATGTTGTGTGTGTTCTGATGCAATGGCCTCTGATTATTCAATGAAAAGAAGAGTCTCTCACTTTAAAGCAAAAGCTAGAAATGATTAATCTCAGTGAGGAAGGCATGTCAAAAACTAAGATAGGCTGAAAGCTAGGCCTTGTATGCCAATCAGCCAAGTTGTATATGCAAAGGAAAAGCTCTTGAAGGAAATGAAAAGTGTTACTCTAGTGAACACATGAAGGATAAGAAACTGAAACAGGCTTATTGTTGCTATGGAGAAAGTCTGGATCAAAGATCAAACCAGCCACAACATTCCCTTAACCTGAAGCTTAATCCAGAGCAAGGCCCTAACTCTCCTCAATTCTATAAAGGCTGAGAGAGATGAGGAAGCTGCAGAAGAAAAGTCTGAAGCTAGCAGAGATTAGCTCATGGGTTTAAGGGAAGAAGCCATCTCCACAACATAAAAATGCAAGCTAAGCAGCAAGTAGTAATGTAGAAGCTGCAGCAAGTTATCCAGAAGATCTAGGTAAAATAATGGATGAAGGTAACTACAAAAAACAACCAATTTACAATGTTGACAAAACAGCCTCCCATTGGAAGAAGATGCTGTTTAGCACTTTCATAACTACAGATGAGTCAATGACTGGCTTCAAAGCTTCAAAGAACAGTCTGGCTCTTGTTAGGGGGCTAATGCAGCTGGTGACTTTAAATTGAGGTCAATGTTCATTTACCATTCCAAGAATCCCAGGGCACTTACGAATTATGCTACATCTACTCTGCCTGTGCTCTACAAATATAACAACAAGTCTGAATGACACCACATCTGTTTTCAGCCATGGTTTTGTTTGTTTGTTTGTTTGTTTGTTGTTTTTGAGATGGACTCTCACTCTGTCACCGAGGCTGGAGTGCAGTGGTACAATCTCAGCTCACTGCAACCTCTGCCTCCCAGGTTCAACTGATTATTCTGCCTCAGCCTCCTGAGTAGCTGGGACTATAGGTGTGCAGCACCACGCCTGGCTAATTTTTGTATTTTTAGTAGAGACAGGGTTTCACCATGTTGGCCAGGCTGCTCTCAAACTCCTGACCTGAGGTGATCCACGTGCCTCAGCCTCCCAAAGTGCTAAGATTACAGGCGTGAGTCAACCCACTCAGCCTCAGCCATGGTTTGCTGAATATTTTAAGCCCACAGTTGAGACCTACTGCTAAGAAAAATGATTCCTTTCAAGCTATTACTGCTCGTTAACAATGCACCTGGCCACCCAAGAACTCTGATGGAGATGTACAAGGAGATTTATGTTGTTTTCATGACTGCTAACACAACATCCACTCTGCAGTCTATAGATCATGAAGTAATTTTGACTTTCAAGTCTTATTATTTAAGAAATACATTTAGTAGTAAGGCTATACTTGCCATAGCTAGTGATGTCTCTGACAGATCTAGACAAAGAACCAAAAGATTATAACTCAATGAAAGCTGAGATGATCATTAGCAATTTATAGCAATAAAGTATTTTTTAATTATGGAAGGGAAAACCTTTTGGGAAAGAGTCACCATTCTAGATGCCATGAACAACATTCATGTCATAGGAGATGGTTAAAATGTCAACATTAACAAGGGTTTAGAAGAAGCTGATTCCAACCCTCGTGGATGACTTTGAGAGGTTCAAGAGTTCAGTGAAGGAAGGAACTGCAGGTGTGGTGGAAATAACAAGAGAAACAGAATTATAAATGGAGCCTAAAGATGTGACCGAATTTCTACAATCTCATTATAAAACTTACACATATGAGGAGTTGCTTCTTAGGGATGAGCAAAGAAAGTGGTTTCTTGAGATGGAATCTGGTTCTGGTGAAGATGTTGTGAACACTGTTGAAATGACCACAAAGGATTTAGAATATTCCATAAACTTAGTTGATAAAGCAGCAGCAGGTTTGAGAGGAATGACTCCAATTCTGGAAGAAGATCTACTGTGGGTAAAATGCCATCAAAAGCATCACATGATACAGAGAAATCTTTTGTGAAAAAAAATCAATTAATGCAAAAAATTTTATTGTGATCTTGTTTTAAGAAATTACCGAAGCTACCCCAACCTTCAGCAATCACCAACCTGACCAGTCCACAGCCATCAACATTGAGGCAATACCTTCCACCAGCAAAAAGATTACAACTCAATGAAAGCTGAGGTGATCATTAGTGATTTAGAGCAATAAAGTATTTTTTTAATTAAGGCATGTACATTGCTATTTTAAATAATACGATTGCATAGCTAGTCTACAATTATATAGTGTAAACATAACTTTTTTTTTTTTTTGAGATGGAGTTTCACTCTTGTTGCCCAGGCTGGAGTGCAATGGTACGATCTCCCCTCACCGCAGCTTCCACCTCCCAGGTTCAAGCGATTTTCCTGCCTCAGTCTCCCAACAAGTTGGGAATACAGGCATGTGCCACCACACCTGGCTAATTTTGGATTTTTAGTAGAGATAGAGTTTCTCCATGCTGGTCAGGCTGGTCTCAAACTCCTAACTTCAGGTGATCTGCCCACCTTGGCCTCCCAAAGTGCTGGGATTACAGGTATAAGCCACTGTGCCTGGCCTGTAAACATAACTTTTATATGCACAGGGAAACAAAAAAATTTGTGTGACTTGCTTTATTGTGATGTTCACTTTATTACAGTGGTCTGGAACCAAACCTATAATATCTTCAAGGTTTGCCTGTAGAGCCACTATCATTTAATGAAAAGATCATCCTTTTTCTGAACTTTGTGTTATATTCTGGTGATCTATTTTAGTTTCCTTTCACTGATACCGTAATATTTAACCTCATTTTATAATAAAACTTGATATTTGGTAATATAAATCTTCCAACTTCTTTTGTTGATCAAGATTGTTTTAACTTTTCATGGCCCTTTACATTTCCATGTAATTTAAAAGTCAATTTGTTGATTTCCAATTTGTCAGTGAACTACAGGCATTTTTTTTTAAATTGGGACTGCATTGAATCTATTGATGGATTTGAGTAGCATTAACCCTTAAAATATTGAGTCTTCTAATCCATGAACATGGTATATTTTTTTCATTTATTTAGATCTTTTCAAATCATTTCAGGATGTTTTGTGGTGTTCAGTAAGAAGACTTTACCCATCTTCTGTTCAATTTATTCCTCTTTGATGATATTTGCTTTTTATTGTAAATGGTCTTTTAAATTTCATTTTCTATTTTTTTCTAACATATAGAAATACAGTGTTAACCTCAGAATTGTCTAATTGTTGTGCCTTTGAGGATAATATTTTTTCTCTTTTACTATTAACTTTACTCTTTTACTATTAACTCTTTCACTATTTAACTTTGGTTTTTACAATCTTACAATGACATACCTATGTGTGGTTTACTTTTGTATTTATCTTGGTTAGAGCTTCTTGAATATAAAAACAGCTCAGATGCACAACTACAAAATACGAGAAGCAGAAATACAGCTTCTTGAATTTGTGGCTTGATGTCTTTTGCCAGTTTTGGGAAATAGTTTCTTCCTGATTCTCTCTCCTCTCTAGGAATTTTAATTGCACATATATTAGAACTTTCCACCATGTTTCATGTACCCCTTTTCTCTATTTTTGTATCTTTACTCTCTGAGCTTCAATTTGGACTTTTTTGAACTAAACTATCTTCCAGTTTGCTAATTTTCTCTTCTGCTTTTAGTTGTCAAGTCCAGGTTTGGAGTTATCAATCCAGTTATATTGTTCAGTATAGAATTGCCACTTAAAAAAAATACGTCAGTACTCAATAAAATCCTCCACATTGTAATCTATTTTTATGACGATTTCAATCAATTATTTTAAAGTCTGAGTCTGATAAACTTAATACATGGATTAAATGTTTCTCTTTTTACTGCCTTGTTTTTTTTCTATTAAATTTTCATATTTGGTCATATTTTCTAGTATGTCTGGTAATTATGGATTAAATGCTGGACCTTATGTATAAAAATTACAGAAGGTCTTAATGATGATTTCCTTCCTATGGAGAGGATTCAGTTTTATCTGGCAGTAGATCGCCTTGACCAAATCAGAAATTGAGCTGATTGGAGCGGAGTTTCAGGTTTTGTAAGGGCTATCTTTTCTCTTATTTGCCCTTACTCTTCAGATGTGGCCCTTTAGGGGTTCTCAATGAAAGGTCTGAAGTGCCTACCAGGAATCCTCTTTGTTGGAAGGTCCCGAACTCTGAATTTTGTCTTCCCGGGACCATAAGACCCCTAAAGTCTCAATTTAAGCTGTTTGTTGGGTGGTTTCTTGGTTTCTTGCCTCTTGGACTGTGCATACTTAGTCTAGAAATAGGGCCATTCTGGCTGGGCATGGTGGCTCATGCCTGTAATTCCAGCACTTTGGGAGGCTGAGGCAGGTAGATCACAAGTTCAGGATTTTGAGGCCAGCCTGGCCAACATGATGAAACCCCATCTTTACTAAAAATACAAAAAAGGAGCTTGGCGTGGTGGCAGGCACTTGTACTCCCTGCTACTCAGGAGGCTGAGGCAGGATAATCGCTTGAACCTGGGAGGCATAGGTTGCAGCGAGCTGAGACAGCACTACGGCACTCCAGCCTGGGCAACAGAGTGAGACTCCATCTCAAAAAAACAAAAAAAAAGAAAATAAAAAGAAATAGGGCCATTCCCCTGTGGCCTGCCCAGAGACTCAGGGTCACTAGAGGCTGAGCAATGGGCACCCTTGGGACTGAGCAATCCTTGGGAGCATGCCTGTGTCATCCACAGACGCAGGCACCTTATGTCCCTGGGGAGTGGCTTACTACATTTGCACATGTAAACACCTACCCAACTACGAGAAAGAAGCCTTGAGTTTGGTCTCTCGTACTTACTTCTGTCCTGTTATGCCCTGGCAGGGCAGCCTGAGTGTGGGGAGAGCAAGCTGTGAGGGCAGGGCCCAGAGGACAGGGGTCCCCTCTTCCTGGCTGTGCCCTTCCCAGCCCCTCACAGCTTAACATGCAAACTCAGCTACTCTCTTGCTCCTCTTCCCATATTTTACGTCTTCCATTTTTAACCATTTTTTTAATTAAAAAGAAACCCTTAAAAAATTCACTGGGCTCTTTAGGGGCCATTTTACTTAGAAAAAAATCTTTTTAAAAGTGCCATGTTCATGCACAGTGACTAATCATAGCTTTCAGGTGGCATGGATACTGATTTTACTGACCTTGTCTTTGACATCTGATTTTGGAAGAGTCGGGATGCTGCTTGGCTGGCAGTAGTGGGGATGGAATAGCGTGAAGTCCTTTATGACCATGTGCAAGTTTCCCTTCTGCTCGGTGCCTGGGAAGGCTCCGTTCAGCGTGGCCTGTCCTTCAGGCGCGCTGGTGGAATGTTGCGCTCACTCTGTAGATGAGAACACTGGATGATGATGATAGGAATGTAGACAGTGTGGAAACACGTTCGCAGTGTCTCCATCTGAGCAGTGTCCTTCCAATGCCCCCATTCCCTCTCCATACATGGTTGCTGGTTGAAGGGAGCAGATGTGTTTCCTTGGAAAACAGTGTGGGGGCTTTTGGCTTCTTGTTAGATTTAAGAGGGGGCCTCTTTGGGCTCACCATGAACTGTTTACTTTCCGTATGTGTGTTTGTACACGATCCAGGTTCTGGGAGCTGTGTGGTGACTTCCCCAGACCTCAGTGTTAGCTCCTCTAGGCAGCACCACAGCCTCATTCCCCAGGGCGGGCCCAGGTCTGGGCGGCTCTTGGGGATACCAGGCATTGGAGGGACACAGGCCATCTCAGATGGGGCACCCATGTCCCTTCCCAGAGTCCACTCTGAACTTTCCCCTGGAACCCTCTAGAAGGTCCTGCTGTCCTACACCTGGCCACCCCCTGCCTTGGGGAGCACATGTCTTCATTGCCCACTGACTGGGAATGTCAGGCTCCTACAGGCCAGCTGCATGCTCTCCAGGAGCACCAACTGGAAAATTCCCCAACAGGTAAAATCCTTTAAAATTATACTTTCACTTACCTAACTTTGGGGGCCAAATGCCTGAGAGGGAAAGGAAACAGTCAGATGCAAACAAGACGCCATACTAGAGTCCCAGAAAATGAATCAAATCACACAGGGTGGTCCCAGAACCCCTGTGGGATGGCTTAATACTTTGCTACTTTAAAATACAGAGATAATAGAAACAATCTGAATTTTCTTCATTCAGCTGATAAGGACTTCAGTGCCAGAGGCTGTATGACAAAATTTTGCCTGTACCTAAGAGCATTTTTTAAAACATAGGATTTTAAGCAATGTTAAGTTGCTGATCTAAGTAGTAAATTTGCTCTCAAGTGTCATTTACAGATTATTTCTGTTGGAACTGCAAACATTGAGAAAGGCACAGGGACCAAATGACTGTCACACACAGCTACTCACACACACACGCACTGCTTACTAAAAGCTCAAGTGAGATGAAGGGGGCCTACATGAATAACGAGTTCACCACCTTTCTGCCTGGAAAGCAGGGACTGGAGTGGCCAGGAGACTCACTTTCCCGGCTTGCTTGGGCCCTTCTCTACGCCTTAGTCTCTCCAGCACATGCACACAGCATGCACACACACGTACCTACCCAAAGACAGCTGTGGCCTCCTCCTACACCCCCCCCAACCCCGCTGGTTGTTGGGGTCTGGAGCGAGGAGGTCCCATGGAATTTGTTCTGGTTTCTAGGATGTAAACAAAAGGACGCCAAGCCATGAATTGCCCTGCTTTCTAGACCGTGGAATGTTGACCCTGCAACTTTAGAATCACAGTCATTTATTAATACTTTTTTTTGAAGCTCCCATCTACCCATGTTAGAGAAATCTACAAGTTCCAGGAATTCAGTATGTCTCTTTGTAACCTAGAGCATGTTCAGTGTTTGGAAACCATATTTCAATGATTTTCTGAATACCTTTCAGGTGTAGGGCTTCTTCTCCCAGAATCTTACAGTCCCTTTCTGTGAAGAGAAGTGGCCACACCTGGGAGCTCTTCCCTCCCTCTGGACTGTGGTCAGGAAACGCCTGCCGGGCCTTGCCCTGTCTGCGTGGCGTCCTCACTTCTCCATCCATACAGGTGGCTCCAGGGGGCATTTTTTTATTTTACATTTTTTACATGAAGCAATAGAAGTACAAAATGCTTATTTTTTCAGAATGTAATGTGCTCCATGAAACCCGTTGGCAAGCCCTTTCCTTCCTCACCCCCCCAAATCTTTGGTTTTTACTTGTTTTTTGGATTTTTTTTTTTTGGCCTTGTATCCCAAAGGACTAAAAAGTTAGCGCAGACACATTTGATGTTGAGTGAACGAGTAAGTCACAGTAGGTGATGGTCTTCATCAGTTTCTCTGTGTAAGTTTTTTAAGGATGTATGGAGATAGTCATGAATGTACTGAGTGTTCGCATCCTGCTTCAGTTCACCGTGGCTGTGTCTACATGACAACAAATGTTTGACAGGGAATAAAGTCGTGTCTGGTGTCATTACCGCTAGTGTGCCCCTCCCTTTCCAGTGTTGGCTCCAAACCTTCCTCCCCTTTTATGTTTGTGGGGAGGGGCCCACCTAGCAGCAATCATCAACCAACCAATGGGACCTACTTAGTGGTGAATGGATTGGCTATTTAATTGGTAACAGGTGCTGGCCTGACCGCACCACAGCATGGCCACTGGGTTCCTTTAGAGACGGCCTCCGTTTCCAACACTCCCCCCAAATGTTTGCTTCTTGCCCAGTCAAGAGGGGATCTCGAAACTCCCGAGTGGAGGTTGTGAGCTTGCACCCTGCCTGGCTGTAGGTAGGCTGTATAGATACATGAAGTGGGGTGGGGGCCAAGGGGTATGACTGCTGTTTGGAAACACTTGCCTCCCATGGATCCAGCCTTAACGTTTTCCTGACATCCTAGTAATAGCAGACCCTGCACAAAGTGGATATCAGAGTTAATACTGTGAGGATACAAAATAATGAGAATAGTTTTACCAAGATATGAAATCTCACATCATGTCTGCATTTTACCATTGACTGGAGCGCATCCTTAGAAAACTGAATGTAACAAAAACCCAGGACGTTTTTGGAAATTGTATGCTCTCTAGCAACTTTGTGTGAATTTTTACACAAACACTGTTTTACGACTTATATAAAATGTTACAAAAATAGGAAAAAAAAAAGAAAAAGAAATAGGGCCATTCCTTGAGGGGACATTACATGGAGAATGTAGGGCTCACTTCTCTAGAATGCTAGCTCCTCAAATCCTTTAAGTTTGATAGTCATGAATTCTACTTCTCTCCCAGCTCAGTAAGACTCTTGCAACACAAGGTATTACTAATTTATCTGGCCTCTGTGCTGCAGAAAATTTTCTGTAATAAATAGCCATGGTTCACCTCAATGCATTTTATTTCTCTCCAGCATTTTGGCCCATTAAATCCTGGTGGCTTTGTTACTCTCTGCTGTTTAGAGCTGTTTTCCTTGGGCGGACTGCTTTATCCTGCCCATATGGGTTTAAAAAATTTTTTTTGAGAGAGGCTCTCACTTTGCTGCCCAGGCTAAAGTGCAGAGGCACAATCTTGGCTCACTGCAACCTCTGCCTCCTGGGCTCAAGCCATCCTCCCACCTCAGCCTCCCGAGTAGCTGGAACTACAGGTGCACACCCGTGATGCCCAGCCAATTTTTGCATTTTTAGTAGAGACGGGGTTTCACCATGTTGCCCAGGCTGGTCTCAAACTCCTGAGCTCAAGCAATCCTCCCACCTCGGCCGCCCAAAGGGCTGGGGTTACGGGCATGAGCCACAGTGCCTGACCCTCATGGTTGTTTTTGCGGGAGAGTTAGTCCAATACAAGCTATCCTATCATAGGTGTAAGTAGAAGTTTCCCATTTTTTAATTTTTAGGGAAAAATAATATGTTGCCAGAAGACTGCATTATGCAAAGGGCATCTTTATTCTTTCTCTCCCATGCAAGGACGGAGGCTTTGTGTGATGCTTGTGTCTTCTCGGCCTCATTGCTTTATTTGACATTTGCTCTTAAGCAGATTTGAAGACTTCTAACAATTTGGTCACAGATTCTGTGATTTTCCATCAGTCCCTGAGGACCTGACGTTTCTCAAACTGGTCTCTGGAGAACAGAATGATTTTCCTTGGCTGCTTAGAGGCTGGGGGTGTGGCTATGGCAGCAGTAGATTCCGCTCCAAGAGTAGGCAGGGGTTAGCCTTGAAGAATCCAGTGGGATAAAATATGGGTTTGTGTCATCCAAAGCTCAATGAGGAAAACTGGCTAAAATAAATAATTCCCTCTTAAGATATGGCTGTTGCTATGCCTAGGGAAACGGTTTCCATAGGAAACAACAATAAAAATAGCATTATTTTTAAACTGGGAAGGAATGGCACTTAGGTATCCGGATTTTAAAATAATATTGAACAACAGGAAATGTTAAAAGATTCAGCTATTTTCGTTTGACAGCATCTCTTTTTGCATTCCTCCGATTCTGAAGAAACGAAAAAGAGATAGTTCTTCATGTCCTCCAGATGCTAGAAAGAAATGTCAAAATGTCTCGAACCTTTTTTACGGGACAGAAATGTAAAATTCTGGCACTGCAATCAGATGTTTCCATTTTTCATCTATTGAGAGCTTTTCTTAAGTTGTTGAGGATTCTTTCAGCATACTCGTTATCAATCAACTACTATGAGTTTTTGTTTGTTTTTGTTTTTTGAGACAGATTCTTGCTCTGTCACCCAGGCTGGAGCGCAGTGGCACAATCTCGGCTCACGGCAAACTCCACCTCCTAGGTTCAAGCGATTCTCCTGCCTCAGCCTCCTGAGTAGCTGGGACTAAAGACACACACCACCACGCCCAGCTAATTTTTGTATTTTTAGTAGAGACAGGGTTTCGCCACGTTGGCCAGGCTGACCACAGGTGATCTGCCCATCTTGGCCTCCCAAAGTGCTGGGATTACAGGCCTGAGCCATTGCACCCAGCCTACCATGAGCTTTTAAGAAATAAGTTGGCTTCGATAAGAACAAATAACTCCAATTTTTCCCAATATCTGTGATTTGTTTTCTATTGTTATCCAGAAATTTCTTCTTGCTTGATGAACCTTTATTAAAACATGTCTCTTTCCTTCTGATGATGGAATCATTCAGGTCACGGAAATACAGACATTTACTTGGGAGAAATGTGAAAGTGTTTTTGATATTTTAAAAACTAATTTATTTTAAGAATTACTTTCTGCTAGGCCGGGCGCGGTGGCTCACGCTTGTAATCCTAGCACTTTGGGAGGCCGAGGCGGGTGGATCACGAGGTCAAGAGATCGAGACCATCCTGGTCAACATGGTGAAACCCCGTCTCTACTAAAAATACAAAAAATTAGCTGGGCATGGTGGCGCGTGCCTGTAATCCCAGCTACTCAGGAGGCTGAGGCAGGAGAATTGCCTGAACCCAGGAGGCGGAGGTTGTGGTGAGCCGAGATTGCGCCATTGCACTCCAGCCTGGGTAACAAGAGCGAAACTCCGTCTCCAAAAAAAAAAAAAACAAAAAAAAAAGAGAATTACTTTCTGCTTCTGATGGGGCAACTCAGCCCACTGGAGGCAGAGTTAGAGGAAGCAGGGTCAGCTGTGGGTGCGGGGAGGGCTGGAGAAAGCCAGGTCCAGGGGGGCTTCCCACCAATGCTCAGGCAAGTCAGGGCCTGGACCACGCGCTCACAGATCTGAAGTTGAACCCTCAATCCCCCAGTTTTCAACCTGAAAGAGACAAAGAGTTTTAGAATTTTATTTAACACACAACAGTTAAAGGTAAGTTCAAATAACATTTCCATCTTGCGACTGAGCTGTGTTCAGAAATGCCTCCAGGGTAAACTCTGATTGTCTAAGACCATGCGTCTGATGCCCATGCTAGAAGCTGGTCCACACGGCACTCAGAGAGACTGTCTAAGGGAGAGTGGCTATTGTCCTTTAATGAAATCCCCATAGCCAGGCTCTCTGTGCCAGAGCTGTTGAGCGGTTGAAGCCTGAATTGAAACCTGGGCGTGTCCTACTGTTGCTAAGGAACTTCCATATTCCAAAGGAAATAAAAGATGCCAGGAATAAAACGATGGTGATTCTACTGGTATGCCTAGTGATGTATTAGTATTTAGAGGCAGCTTGAAAAGAGCTGAGGTCACATAAGGAAAGACAGACAAAATAGATGTTGGGCCTGGTGTGGTGGCTCATGCCTGTAATCTCAGCACTTTGGGAGGCCAAGGTGGGGAGACAGCTTAAGTCCAGGAGTTCAGGACCAGCCTGGGCAACATAGGGAGACCTTGTCTCTACAAATAATTAAAAAATTAGCTGGGCATGGTGGTGTGCACCTGTGATCCCAGCGACTCAGGAGGCTGAGGTAGGAGGGTCATCTGAGCCCTGGAGGTAGAGGCTGCAGTGACCAGTGATTGTGCC
Organism: Sapajus apella; assembly: GCF_009761245.1. Classification (NCBI taxonomy): domain Eukaryota; kingdom Metazoa; phylum Chordata; class Mammalia; order Primates; family Cebidae; genus Sapajus; species Sapajus apella. The sequence goes on along the minus strand of NW_022437022.1, from coordinate 9,437,697 downwards.
ACTGCCACTCTAGCCTGGGTAACAAAGTAAGACTCAGTCTCAAAAAAGAAAAAAAAAAAAAAGAAAGAAAGAAAATAAAAAGGAAAAGAAAAAAATAGACATTGTTCTGATCTTGTAGGTAAAAGGAACTCTCAACCATCAAAGTGAAATTTTACAGCCACCTCCTTTTAGCCATCTTCTGGTTGCCCCAGCCAGGAGTGAACGCCTGCTCTCTCTAATTCAGCATTTATATGCTGCTTTTAGGCAGAGTTAACTCCGTATGGGCCTGATTTGTATTTCCAGCGTGAAAGTTCCTCAATGGGATTTATGATGTCTACAGTTACTTTGTGCCTTCCATGGTACCCAGGAAATTACTTTAAAGCAAGTAGCTGTGTGATCTCGAGGAAATCACATAACTTCTAAACATTTTTGCTCATTTATAAAAAGAGGATAATGATAGTACCTACCTAACTGAGATTGTGTAAAGATTAAATAACTCAAGTAAACTGTGCAGTATGCTGCTTAGCACATGATACTCAGATAAATACTGTGCATGGGTAAATATATATATGTGTGTTTATATATATACACACACACACATAACATATATACTTCTATCTATCAATCTATACACATCTATATACATAAATATTGATGCTGGCTGGGCGTGGTGGCTCACACCTGTAATCCCAGCACTTTGGGAGGCTGAGGTGAATCACTTGAGGCTGGGAGTTCAAGACCAGCTGTCTCCACTAGAAAAAAAGAATACAAAAATTAGCTGGGCGTGGTGGTATGCGTCTGTAATCCCAGCTATTTGGGTGGCTGAGGCGGGAAATTGCTTGAACCTGGGAGGCAGAGGTTGCAGTGAGCTGAGATCATGCCACTGCACTCCAGCCTGGGCAACAGAGCAAGATTCCAGCACACACACAAAGACATACATGCAAGCGTGGGCACGCGCACACCTTCCCCCACCCCACACACTCACACTGATGCTATGCCATCCCAGGGTTCTGTGGCTAGGATGAAGGAAGAGCAAGCAGTGCCTGGCACACTTTCTAAACACATGCCCTCCCCCTCCCTCTCAATCTTTGTCTGCAATGTTTACTTTTCACTGTGCCTTCATCCTAAGGAAACCTGGCTAACTGGTAGAGAAGCTAGGAAAGAAAGCATTTTCCCTATTAGTCAAATGCATTTATAAATGCTTTCCTGTCACATTACAACTTTCTAACAGCAAATTGTGCTTGTTGCCGCTGTCATCTTTGTTGTTATGTAGAAGCTGCTAAGTGATTTCACCAGCGAGTCTGCGGGTTTATGGAAGCATCTTTCCCACTAAGCAGAGACTACAGGCAGCTTGACGCACTACACTAGAATGAGTCCCAGAACATCTTCAGTACAGTGCAATGGAGCAGCTTGGTACCCATTGCTGGGGTACCACTCTCTGTATAGGGTTTCTAGGGTAACTGTCATCCCAACATCCTCGGGTTTCTAAACTGGTTATTCCTCGTACGAAGATGACAATCTCCTTCAAGGCCTGAAGGTCTCTAATTCTATTCACTACTTATGGCTTTCCTGCCCTCCTTCCTGAGACCCCATTCTTTCCGAAAACCCTTGCACACCGACCTCGCCACTCCCTCGACCACTCTCTTGGAGGACCTGCACGCCTCAGCCTCCAAACGCAGCACTCTCCTGCCGGACCTCCATGGAGCTGATGTCCTCTCTGGAGTGTTTAAACTGTTCAGCGCCCGTCCTTTTAAAACCCTGTACTTTGCTGGCTTCTTGGGAATTACACTCTGGGATTTTCTCTCTCTGACTAATCCATCTTGCTGCTGCCACCCCCTCCCACCTTCTGTCCCTCAGATGTCAGCGTTCCCCAAGGTTCTGCCCTGAGCTACATTTTTTCCTTGCTCTATATACTTATTCCCGCTAGAATCAATCCACTCATATGCTTATTACAAGAATGGGCCAAGGCAGGCAAATTTAATGAAAAAAGTAAAAAATGTCACACAAAATTCTAGATACAAACATTGTCATCTATCTATATTTATGCATATAGTTGCATTGTATAAAAACCAGATCATTCTATGTTTAGTAACCTGATTTTTTTTCTTTTTTTTGAGATGAGGTCTCAATCTGTCACCCAGGCTGGAGTGCAGTGGCACAATCTTGGCTCACCGCAACCTTCACCTCCCAGGTTCAAGTAATTCTCCTGTCTCAGCCTCCCAAGTAGCTGGGATTACAGGCGCCCAACACCATGCCCAGCTAATTTTTGTATTTTTAGGAGAGACGGGATTTCACCATGTTGGTTAGGCTGGTCTCAAACTCCTGACCTCGTGATCCCCCTGCCTCAGCCTCCCAAAGTGCTGGGATTACCGGCGTGAGCCATGGCACCCAGCTGGTAACCTGATTTTTAAAAATTCAATAATATACCAAGGCAGGCAGATCACTTGAGGTCAGGAGTTTGAGGCCAGCTGAGGCCGGAGAATTCCTTGAACCCGGGAGGCAGAGGTTGCGGTGAGCTGAGATCGTGCCACTGCACTCCAGCCTGGGTGACAGAGTGAGATTATGACTCAAAAATAAATGAATAGATAAATATTATGGTTTGGATATACTGACATGTCAACACAGGATTTTTATCATCATTTTAGGTGTACCATATTGCATTCGTTTTCTAGGGCTGCCATAACAAAATACAACGCCTGGGTGGCTAAAAACAGCGATCCCCAAACTTTTTGGCACAGGTACCGGTTTTGTGGAAGACAAATTTTCCATAGACTAGGGTGGGGGTTGGGGGAGATAGTTTTAGGATGATTCAAGCCCATTACATTTATTGTGTACTTTATTTCTATTATTATTACATTGTAATATATAAGGAAATAATTTTACGATCCACCATAATGTAGGATCAATGTGAGCCCTGAGCTTGTTTTTCTGCAACTAGACAGTCCCTTTTGGGGGTGATGGGAGATGGTGACAGGTCATCACGCATTGGATTCTCATAAGGGGCCACAGTCTAGATCCCTCACATGTGTAGTTCATAATAGAGTTTGTGCTCCTATGAGAATCTAATGCTGCCGCTGGTCTAACAGGAAGTGAAGCTCAGGCAGTAACGAGAGCAATGGGAGGCTCTAAATACAGATGAAGCTTTGCCTGCTTGCCCACCACTCACCACCTGCTGTGTGGCCCAGTTCCAAACAGGCCACAGACCGGGAGTTGGAGACCCCTGGCTTAAACAACAGAAATGTATTGTCTCACAGGTCTAGAGACTAGAAGTTTGACATCGAGGTGTCAACAGGGTTAGTTTCTTCTGAGATCTTGCTCTTGGCTTGGAAATGCTCATCTTCTCTGTCTTTCCATGGTCTTCCCTGTGTATGTCTAGAATATTGGATTAGGGCCACTCTCTTTAAAGGCCCTATCTCCAAATATAGCCACATTCTGAGGCACTGGGGGTAGTACTGAGCACATGAATGAATGGAGGAACAATTCAGTTCATAGTGTGTTTCTCTCTCTCTCTCTCAATCAATCAAAAACAGGGGCTTGCTCTCTCACCCAGGCTGGAGTGCAGTGGTGTGATAGCAGCTCACTGTAGCCTCGACTCCTGGGCTCAAGTGATCCTCCCACTTCAGCCTCCTGAGTAATTAGGACCACAGGTGCATGTCACTACACCCAGTTAATTTTTTTTTTTTTTGGTAGAAACAGGGTCTCACCATGTTGCCCAGGCTGATCTCAAACACCTGGGCTTAAGCAATTCTCCCATCTTGGCCTCCCAAAGTGCTGGGATTATAGGCATGAGCCACTGTGCCTGGCCATAGCGCATGCGCGCGCGCGCACACACACACACACACACACACACACACACACACACACCACACAGACATACATTTATTATACTTTAAGTTCTGGGATACATGTGCAGATCTTGCAGGATTGTTACATAGGTATACACATGCCATGGTGGTTTTCTGCCTCCATCCCCCCTTCACCTACATTAGGTATTTCTCCTAAGGTTATCCCTCCCCAACCTCCCCACCCGCTGCTATTGCTCCCCTAGCCCCCCACCCCACAACAGATCCTAGTGTGTAATGTTCCCCTCCCTGTGTCCACGTGTTCTCATTGTTCAACACCCACTTATGAGTGAGAACATGTGGTGTATGGTTTTCTGTTCTTGTGTCAGTTTGCTGAGAACAATGGTTTCCAGATTCATCCATATGCCTGCAAAGGACCTGGACTTATCCTTTTTTATGGCTGCATAGTATTCCATGGTGCATATGTACCACATTTTTTTAAATCTAGTCTATCCTTGATGGGCATTTGGGTTGGTTCCAAGTCTTTGCTATTGTAAACAGTGCCACAATGAACATACGTGTGCATATGTCTTTATAACAGACTGATTTATAATCCTGTGGGTATATACCCAGCAATGGGATTGCTGGGTCAAATGGTATTTCTATTTCTAGATCCTTGAGAAATTGCCACACTGTCTTCCACAATTGTTGCATTAATTTACATTCCTACCAACTGTGTAAAAGCATTCCTATTTCTCCATGTTCTCTCCAGCATCTGTTGTCTCCAGAATTTTTAATGCTTGCCTTTCTAACTGGTGTGAGATGGTATCTCAATGTGGTTTTGATTTGCATTTCTTTTATGAGCAGTGATGACGAGCATTTTTTCATATTTTTTTTGCCACATAAATGTCTTCTTTTGAAAAGTGCCTGTTCATATACTTTGCCCACTTTTTGATGGGTTTGTTTTTTTGTTTGTTGTAAATTTGTTTTAGTTCTTTGTAGATTCTGGATATTAGCCCTTTGTCAGATGGGTAGCTTGCAAAAATTTCTTCCCTTTCTCTTGGTTGTTGGTTCACACTAATGGTTGTTTCTTTTGCTGTGCAGAAGCTCTTAAGTTTAATTAGATCCCATTTGTCTATTTTGGCTTTTGTTTTCATTGCTTTTGGTGTTTTAGTCATGAAGTCCTTGCCTATGCCTATGTCCTGAATGGTATTGCCTATGTTTTTTTCTAGGGTTTTTACAGTGTTAGGTTTTGTGATTAAATCTTTAATCCATCTGGAGTTAATTTTTGTACAAGATGTAAGGAATGTCTCCAGTTTCAGGTTTCTGCACGCGGTTAGCTGGCTTTCCCAACACCATTTATTAAACAGGGCATATTTTCCCCCTTGCTTGTTTTTGTCAGGTTTGTCAAAGATCAGATGGTTGTAGGTGTGTGGAATTACTTCTGAGGACTCTGTTCTGTTCTGTTGGTCTATATCTCTGTTTTGGTACCAGTACCATGCTGTTTTGATTGCATATAGTATAGTTTGAAGTCAGATAGCATGATGTCTCCAGCTTTGTTCTTTTTGCTCAGGATTGTCTTGGCTATACAGGCTCTTTTTTGGTTCCATATGAAGTTTAAGGTGTTTTTTTTCCAGTTCTGTGAAGAAGATCAATGGTAGCTTGATGGGGATAGCATTGAATCTATAAATTACTTTGGGCAATATGGCCATTTTCACGATATTGATTCTTCCTAACCATGAGCATGGAATATTTTTCCATCTGTGTCTTCTCTTATTTCCTTGAGCAGTGGTTTGTAGCTCTCCTTGAAGAGGTCCTTCGCATCCTTTGTTAGTTGTATTCCTCAGTATTTTATTCTTTTTGTAGCAACTGTGACCCTCTGTTTGTTGTTGGTGTATAAAAATGCTTGTGATTTTTGCACATTGATTTTGTATCCTGAGACTTTGCTGAAGTTGCTTATCATCTTAAGGAGATTTTGGGCTAAGATGATTGGGTCTTCTAAATATACAATCATGTCGTCTGCAAATAGAGACAGTTTGACTTCCTCTTTTCCCAGTTGAATATCCTTTACTTCCTTTTCTTGCCTGATTGCTTTGGCTGTAACTTCCAATACTATGCTATGCTGAATAGGAATGGTGAGATAGGGCAGCCTTGTCTAGTGCCAGTTTTCAAAGGGAATGCTTCCAGTTTTTGCCCATTCAGTATGATTGTAGATAGCTTTTATTATTTTGAGATGCATTCCATTGATACCTCGTTTATTGAGAGTTTTAGCATAAAGGGCTGTTGAATTTTGTCAAAGGTCTTCTCTGCATCTATTGAGATAATCATGTGGTTTTTGTCTTTGGTTCTGTTTATGTGATGGATTACATATGTAGATTTGCATATATTGAACCAGACTTGCATCCCCAGGATGAAGCCTACTTGATCATGGTAGATAAGCTTTCTGATGTGCGGCTGCATTCAGTTTGCCAGTATTTTATTGAAGGTTTTTGCATTGCTGTTCATCATGGATATTGGCCTGAAATTTTCTTTTTTCAGTTGTGTCTCTGCCAGGTTTTGGTATCAGAATGATATTGGTCTCATAAAATGAGTTAGGGAGTATTCCCTCTTTTTGTATTGTTGGAATAGTTTCAGAAGGAATGGTACCAGCTCTTCGTTGTACATCTGATAGAATTTGGCTGTGAACCCATCTGGACCTGGACTTTTTTTGGTTGATAGGCTACTAATTGCTGCCTCAACTTCAGACCTGATTATTAGTCTATTCAGGGATTCAGCTTCTTCCTGGTTTAGTCTTGGGGGGGTGTAAGTGTTCAGAAATTTATCCATTTCTTCTAGATTTACTGGTTTATGTGCATAGAGTTGTTTGTAGTAATCTCTGATGGTAGTTTGTATTTCTGTGGAATCGGTGGTGATATCCCCTTTATCATTTTTTTTTGCATCTATTCAATTCTTCTCTCTTTTCTTTTTTATTAGTGTGGCTAGTGGTCTATTTTGTTGATCTTTTCAAAAAACCAGTTCCTTGATTTATTGATTTTTTGAAGGGTTTTTCGTGTCTCTATCTCCTTCAGTTCTGCTTTGATCTTAGTTATTTCTTGTCTTCTGCTAGCTTTTGAATTTGTTTGATTTTGCTCCTCTAGTTCTTTCAACATTGATGATAGGGTGTCGATTTTAGAACTTTCCTCGCTTCTCCTGTGGGCATTTAGTGCTATAAATTTCCCTCTAGACACTGCTTTAAATGTGTCCCAGAGATTCTGGAACATTGTGTCTTCGTTCTCATGGTTGCAAAGAACATCTTTATTTCTGCCTTCATTTTGTTATTTACCCAGTAGTCATTCAGGAGCAGATTGTTCAGTTTCCATGTAGTTGTGTGCTTTTGCATGAGCTTCTTAGTCCTAAGTACAAATTTGATTGCACTGTGGCCTGAGAGATCGGTTGTTATGATTTCCATTCTTTTGCATTTGCTGAGGAGTGATTTGCTTCCAATTATGTGGTCAATTTTAGAGTAGGTGTGATGTGGTGCTGAGAAGAATGTATATTCTATGGTTTTGGGGTGGAGAATTCTGTAGATGTCTATTGGGTCTGCTTGGTCCAGATCTGAGTTCAAGTCCTGGATATCCTTGTTAATTTTCTGTCTCATTGATCTGTCTAACATTGACAGTGGAGTGTTAAAGTCTCCCAGTTTTATTGTGTGGGAGTCTAAGTCTCTTTGTAGGTCATTAATAACTTGCTTTATGTATCTGGGTGCTCCTGTACTGGGTGCATATATATGTAGGATAGTTAGCTTTTCTTGTTGCATTGATCCTTTTACCACTGCATAATGCCCTTCTTTGTCTCCTTTGATCTCTGTCAGCTTAAAGTCCATTTTATCAGAGACTAGGATTGCAACTGCTGCTTTTTTTTTTTTTTTTGCTCTCCATTTGCTTGGTAAATCTTCCTCCATCCCTTTATTTTGAGTCTATGTGTGTCTTTGCAGCTGAGACGAGTCTCCTGAATACAGCACACCAATGGGTCTTGACTTTTTATCCAATTTGCCAGTCTGTGTCTTTTGATTGGGTCATTTAGCCCATTTACATTTAAGGTTAATATTGTTATGTGTGAATTTGATCCTGCCATTTTGATGCTAGCTGGTTGTTTTGCCCATTAGTTAACACAGTTTCTTCATTGTGTTGATGGTCTTTACCATTTGGTACATTTTTGCAGTGGCTTGTACTGGTTGTTCCTTTCCATGTTTAGTGCTTCCTCCAGGAGCTCTTGTAAGGCAGGCCTGGTGTTGATGAAATCGCTCAGCAATTGCTTGTTTGTAAAGGATTTTATTTCTCCTTCGCTTATGAAGCTTAGTTTGGCTGGATATGAAATTCTGGGTTGAAAGTTCTTTTGTTTAAGGATTTTGAATATTGGCCCCCACTCTCTTCTGCCATGCAGGGTTTCTGCTAAGAGATTCATTGTAAGTCTGATGGGCTTCCCTTTGTTGGTAACCTGATCTTTTGGGCTGCCCTTTAGCATTTTTTCCTTCATTTCAACCCTGGTGGATCTGACAATTATGTGCCTTGGGGTTGCTCTTCTTGAGGAATATCTTTGTGATGTTCTCTGTATTTCCTGGATTTGAATGTTGGCCTGTCTTGCTACGTTGGGGAAGTTCTCCTGAATAATATCTTGAAGAGTGTTTTCCTGCTTGGATTCATTCTCCCTGCCACATTCAGGTACACCAATCAAATGTAGATTAGGCTTTTTCACATAATCCTATATTTCTTGGAGGTTTTGTTAATTTATTTTCACTCTTTTTTCTCTAAACTTGCCTTCTTATTTTGTTTCACTAGTTGATCTTCAATCTCTGATATCCTTTCTTCTGCTTCATTGATTTGGCTATTGAAACTTGTGTATGCTTCATGAAGTTCTTGTGCTGTGTTTATCAGCTCCATCAAGTCATTTATGTTCTTCTCTAAGCTGGTTATTCTAGTTAGCATTTCATCTAATCTTTTTTCAAGGTTCTTAGTTTCTTTGCACTGGGTTAGAACATGTTCATTTAGCTCAGAGAAGTTTGTTATTACCCACTTCCTGAAGCCTGCTTCTGTCAATTCGTCAAACTCATTCTCCATCCAGTTAGGTTCCCTTGCTGATGAGGAATTGTGATCCCTTGGACGAGGAGAGGTGTTCTGGTTTTTGGTGTTTTCATCCTTTATGTGCTGATTTCTTCCTGTCTTCGTGGATTTATCTACCTTTGGTCTTTGAAGTTGGTGACTTTTGGATGGGCTCTCTGAGTGGGCATCCTTTTTGTTGACGTTGAGGCTATTTCTTTCTGCTTTTTAGTTTCCCTTCTAATAGTCGGGCCCTTCTGTTGCAGAACTGCTGGAGGTCCACTCCAGACCCTGCTTGGCTGGGAATCACCTGCAGGGGGTGCAGAAGAGCAAGGATTGCTGCCTGTTTCTTCCTCTGGTAGCTTTGTCTCAGAAGGGTACCCACCAGATATCAGCCAGAGGTGACTCTTTGGATATACGGGGGTCAGGGAGCTGCTTGAGGAGGCAGCGTGTCCCTTGTCAGAGCTCAAGTGCTGTGGTGTGAGCTCTGTTGCTCCCTTCAGAGCTGCTGTGCAGGGACGTTTAAGTCTGCTGCAGTGGAACTCATGACTGCTCCTTTTCCCAGGAGCTTTGCCTCAGGAAGGTGTGGCTTTATTTATAAGTCCCTGTCAGGCTGCTGCCTTTTTTCAGAGATGCCCTGATCAGCAAGGAGGGATTGTAGTCACAGTCTACCTGCAGAGGCTTGTTGAGCTGCCTCGGGCTGCCCCCAGCTGCTGTGTAAATTTCTTTGTGCTTTTGTTTACACAGGTAGGGCTAGAGCTGCCTCTGTAATGGCAGACGCCCCTCCCCCAACAAAGCTCCACCCTCCAGGGTCTAGCTCAAACTGCTGTACTGGCCGAAAAAATCCCAAGCCAGTAGGATTCAGTTTGCTGGTCTCTGTAGGGGGGGGACCCACGGAACCAGATCTCCTGGCTCCCTGCCTTCAGCCCCCTTTCTCTCAGGGGTATCGGTGACTCTGTCTTGTAGATGCTCCAGGTGCCAGTCAAAATGGCTGCTCAGATTTGTGCTGGGAACTCTCAGTGCTGGCTGAAATCAGCTGACCAGATTTGCCCTGGAAACCCGTGGCGCCGGTTGGCATGCGGGGATCTCCTGGTCTGTGGGCTGCAAAGACCGTGGGAGAAGTGCAGTGTCAGAACCCGAGCTCTTGAGTGGCTGTACTACCCCAATGGCCTCTGTTGGGTAGGAGGGAGTGCCCTCCGGCCCGTAGCACTTCCTGGATGAGGCAGCATCCCACCCTGCCTCGGTTTGCCCTCCTTGGGCTACACCCACTGTCCAACCAGTCCCATTGAGATGAACCTGGTACCTTGGTTGGAAATGTGAAGATCACTCGCCTTCTGCGTCACTCTCACTGGGAACTGCGTTCTGGAGCTGTTCCTATTTGGCCTTCTTGGTGGAAGTCCTGGCACATATATTTTTAAAAGAAATTCATTCCTGGACATTTAAGCCTTTTTTTTTGTTTTTCCAAATATTTAGATAATACCATGATCCCTACATTTTTATCTTTAGTTTTGGTGTTTTCTTGTCATCCCTTTGGTTGATGAGTTGAATTTCAGGAGTGGTCCATACCACATGCCAACTTCCCCTGTGAGACTGACCACAGGCAGCCATTCCTTAACCACGACCCTGTGCTCTGCTGCGCTCTCCATCATTGCGGTAATTATTCTACTCTGCCCTGTGGGGGAGTCCTTAGTCACATTGTCAACACACTTAATGTCAAAGACTGGTTCTTACTTGTCTCCACATCCTCCCAGGCTAGAGCACATTCCTGGGACTCTGGATGGATGGATGGAATTCACCAATGTTACCTCACTTCCCCTCAGGTGCTCAGCACTTTTAAGGTTCAAACCTTATATTTTCCCATCATTTAGGCTCTCTTTGTCTCCTTTCCTTCTTGGTTCTTTCTTTCCATTCTCTTTTGACTTTTTAGCCTAAAGAGATTTTTCAAAGCTTTGCCTCAAACTCACTGAACACCTGTGCTAACCTAGATAGCTAGATTTGTGGCACTGTTAAGATACCTAAGTTAAGAAAATGGAATTTTTATTACGCATTTTCCCTTTTGCCAGGAGGGTAATAAATATTTAGCGAAAAGCTGATTGAGATAAAGTAACATGGTAAGTTTTTCTTGTGGTGACGAGTTTACGTGTGGACAGAACCATCACAGGGGCCTGACAATATTCACCTAGTATAACTTAGCGCATCACCCTATTTGCACCTTTCCAGTGAATTACATGGGCATTTCACCTTTCCAGGAGTTCCTTCTAACCTGTGCTTGACAGCTCCCATATTTTGCCTAAACCTCAATGATAAACGCTGCTAATAAGCTGCTGTTCTATGCCTCAGTAGATGTGGATGCTGACCTCCCTCAGCTACAGAAGATGAGGGCTGCACTAATTAGAGACCAGGACATGTTCAAAGGGAAATGCCCTTACACTTGGTGATTTGGGGAGGATAGATTTTTATCCGAGGAAACATATTGTTTGGAAACTCTTTTAGTCATTTCTAAACAAATTTGTTTACAAATTGTTTCTAAACCAATTTGTTTAAAAATGGCTAAAATTAAAAAGTAATCTTATTACTGGCCAGGCCCAGTGGCTCGCACCTGTAATCCCAGCACTTTGGGAGGCTGAGGCAGGTGGATCACCCTAGGTCAAGAGTTAGAGACCAGCCTGGCCAATGTGGTGAAACCCCGTCGCTGCTAAAAAATAGAAAATTTGCTGGGCGTGGTGGTGGGCACCTATAGTCCCAGCTACTCGGGAGACTGAGGCAGGAGAATTGCTTGAATCCAGGAGGCGGAGGTTACAGTAAGCCGAGTTCGCACCACTGTACTCCAGCCTGGGCGACAGAGCTGGCTGGAGCTGTCTTTAAAAAATAATAATAATAATTATCTTATTACTTTTGAAATTAAAAAGTAATCTTATTCTTCAAAAAAAAAAAAATTAGGAAATGCTGGCCAGACACAATGGCTTGCCGCTGTAATTCCAGTAATCTGGGAGGCTGACATGGAAGAATAGCTTGGGGCCAGGAGTTGGAGACCAGCCTGGGCAACATAGCAAGACCCCTGTCTCCACAAAAAAAATCACAAAATTAGCCAGGCATGGTGGCGCACACCTAAAATCCCGTCAACTCTGGAGGCTCAAATGGGAGAATCACTTGAGGCTGCAGTGAGCTATGCTCATGTCATTATATTCCAGCTCAGGGACAGAGTGAGACCCTGTCTAAAAATAACATAGTTGGAAATATTGTAGGAATTTTTTAAAACCCTTTTAGATAATAATATAATAAAATATAATACTCTCCCCTGTACCCACATATAACACAAGAAGTCAAATGCATTCAATTTAAACGCCTTATTCTTTTTCTTCTTTCCTCCTTTCTTCCTTTGCAGATGTAACAAATATCCGGAACTTTGTGTTCAGCATCCCTTTTGATTTTTTCTGAATTTTAGAGTACATGTATTTAACTATAAACAATGTATCCTGTTGTAATTCTTGTAAAAGATGTTATAATTATATAAACTCCAGCAAATTTCTTTCTATTCAACATCTTTTTTTTCTAAAATCTATGTTTATTCTTACAGTTCTAATTATTTCATTTCACTCTCATATAATATTCTATTTTATGAAAAGTCCACAATTTATTTATCTAGTCTCCTACTAAGGGACATGCAGGCTGTTTTTAATTTTAATTTTATTTATTTATTTTTTTTACTGTTAAAAACAGTGCTTTAGTGAAAACTCTTGCACGTGTCTTCTGCACAGTACTAATTGCCTAGCTGGAGGTATGGATGAGAGCTCTGTTATTCCACCTCCTCATCAGCATTTGGTATTGTTTCAGCTGTGGTTTCTTCATGACCATTGCTTACTACTGAAAGTCGTACAGGACAAGAATCGTCTCAGTTGGTTCAGGCTGCTGTAACAAAATACCATAAACTGGGTGACTTAAACAGCAGACATTTATTTCTTCCAAGGTGATTATGATAAGCATGCATACTTTTAGTGGTTATTTCCAGAATAGTCACTTAAAAATAAGGTAAAGAAGTACAGTTAAAAAACAGTAGAGAAATTAAAATGTAATGTGATAAAAATTTTTGATAAAACTAAAAGAAGGCAAGAAAGGAGTTATAAAGAATCAAAATACAAGATCAGTTATATAGTTATACAGTCTGATCTTATATTTTCATTCTTTGTAACTCTTTGTATTTTATTTAACAGAAAGCAAATAAAATGGCAGGCCTAAATCTAATCATATCAGTAATTACATTGAATGTAAAGGTACTAAGCACGCTTATAAAAACAGATTGTCAGATGTGATTTATTAAAAAGCAAGACCTACTACATGCTGTTTAAAAGGGTTACTCTGTGTAAAGTACAGAGGGAATGAAATCCAATAATGGAAAAAGATATACTATGCAAACAGTACATGTAAGGAATCTGAGATGGCTATGTTAATACCAGATAAAAGAGACTTCAACACAAGGAATAGAAACAAGTTTTGGTAAGTTTAAAAGAGTGGGTCACACAGTGGCTCTATGCCTGTAATCCCAGCACTTGGGGAGGCTAAGGAGCCCAGGCCTTGAGCCCAGGTGTTTGAGACCAGCTTGGGTAGCATGAGACCTTATCTGTACAAAAAATAAAAATAAAAAAATTAGCCAGTCCTGGTGGTGCGTGCCTGTAGTCCCAGCTCCTCTGGGGGCGGAGGTGGGAGGATCTCTTGAGCCCAGGAATTCAAGGCTGCAGTGAGCTGTGATCATGTCATTGCAGTTCAATCTGGGTAATAGAGTGAGACCCTGTCTCAAAAATAAATAAATAACTGAACTAAACTAAAATAATAAACAGATTATTTTACAGATTCTCTGACCACAAAATAATTAAGTTAGAAATGAATAGCTATATGAAGAAATTAAACAACTTTTTTTTTTTCATAAAGCTATATTTATTCAATTTAAATGACAACTTTTCTTCTGACAGGGAACATGTCACTGCCAGATGACAGGTTTAGAATCGCCCCTTTAGATCTTTCCACCATTCCAGTGTACCAATCGTGTCATCTTACAAACAGAAAGAAGAATATTAATATTTATCATTTTCTTGATCATATTGTCCAAGTCAGGAATGTCCAAAAAGTATTCAGGATACTCATATGACATTCCCACGTTGTTCACTAAGATGTCAATTTCAAGACCAGCCAGGCCTGTTTCAATTTTACCATAAATATTTTCTGATGCAAAGTCAGCAACAATGGTTCTGGTCTCCACTTTGAATTTTTCTTTGATTTCACTGGAAACCTGGTCAAGTTTATTCTGTGATCTGCCGATAAGGACAACTTTCATTCCACGCTTTGCTAACTCTTATGCATATGATTTTCCAATTTTATCTGTACTACCTGTGACAACTGCCCATTATCCAAGCCCCGGGCCCACCCCCACCTAGTTCCCCACTCGCTTGACCCTGAGGGCGGTGAAGAGCCAGTAAGAGATGAGCAGGGCTAGGTAGGCCACGGTGTCTGCGCCCACCCAGTACAGGAAGCTGGCAGTAGGGAGAGCACTCTCCATAGCTTTCCACTAGACCTCACTACCTTTGTGAACCAAAACAACTTACTTCTAAATAAGCCAGGGAAAAAAGAAAAAATCAGCCAGGTGTGGTGGCTCACACTTGTAATCCCAGCACTTTCGGAGGCGGAGGCAGCTGGATCACGAGGTCAGGAGTTCAAGACCAGCCTGGCCAAGATGCTGAAACCCCGTCTCTACTAAAAAATACAAAAAAGTTAGCTGGGGGTAAGTGCAGGCACCTGTAATCCCAGCTACTCGGGAGGCTAAGGCAGAGAATTGCTTGAACACGGGAGGTGGCGGTTGCAGTGAGCCGAGATCACGCCACTGCACTCCAGCCTGGGCAACAGAGTGAGACTTGGTCTAAAAAAAAAACAAAAAAAAGAATGAAAAGAAAAGAAAATATAATGAGAAGAAATCTAAGAAGAAAACTAGAAAATACTTTAAACTCTGATAGTAAAGATACAATGATACAACATATCAAAAACATATCAAAATGTGTGGGATGTAGCTAAGGTGGTCCTTACAGGAAAATTTATAGTTTTAAATACTTGTATTAGAAAAGAAAAAAGTTTAAAATTGATCTAAATTTTTATCTTAAGGATCTAGAAGAAGATGAGCAAATTAAACCCAAAGAAAATAGATGGGAAGTACTTAAAAAGATAAAAGCAGATATAAATGAAATAGAAAGCAAACAATAGCTTAAACTAACAAAGCAAAAAGTTGTTTTCCTGAAAAAAAAATTAATGAAATGGATAAACCCAATAAGAATGACTGAGAAAAATTGCCATTACCTGAAATAAATGATCTTTCAGAGATTAAACAGATAATAACAGATTATGAACAACTTAAATAGAAAACTTCCTTGAAAAAACAGCTTACCAAAACAGACCCAAGATGAAAGAGAAAATAAGAACAGCTCTATATCTTTTAAATAAATTGAATTTTCTATCATCTTACTGAGTTATCTATAATCAAGAATAATCTTAATATTTCTACACACAAATTGAAATAATCTTCAGATTTTATTAATGTAAAGTTATCCAGATGTTCATAGGAGAACAAAGACACACACATTTTTTTCCCCCGAATGTAGCAATCAGGCTATTTAGCCCCTAAAGAAATCCTTGTGAGAAAGTAGACACTCTCATAAATATCTCAATTACTTTTAGGAAGAAAACAATATCAAACAATGAAAACTGCTCACTGAGAAAAGGGAAAATCATAATACATTTAATACCTGCATATGAATTGACTATAAGTCATTTTCATATATATTTTTAAATCTCACAAACAACCTTTGAGGTAGGTGGTTTCAGTTATTCATTCCAATGAGGTTTTTATTCCACAGAAATGCCATCAAGGATGCCAAGATGAAAGAATCACTTGAGGCCAGGAGTTTGAGAACAACCTGGTCAACATAGTGTGTTAAAGGCAGAATGTTTATTAGGTACTGCAAGAAAAAATTAACATTAGACAAAAAGTTTTCTCAGTAAGGGAATTTTAATTTCTGCAGAAAGGGTACTACTCATTAGCAATCTTGCTATGAGAGTACAATCAATAAAGGAAAGGCAGGTATATTTATTCCTTACACATTGGGTCCTTACTGCTGTGTCCAATCTCCATTGGTTGGGGTCAGACTTCACAATTTAAACTGGACTTGATTGGCTAACAAATTAAAACTTTTATAAATAGGTAAAGGCAATGGAGAACAAAGGAAAAGAGGAAGTTGCTTATGAAAGGACATAGAAAAGTAATAGCACTCCTAAATAAGGAAGGGGCATAGGCTGCGAGCTGGAACATGCCTGTGAGCATGTCCAGCACAAATATCTTGGTTAAGGTACAAGGACATAGAATATACTGTGCCTGTGAGCATGTTTAACAGCTACATAGGATAGGGCTTAGTGAAGCATTATTAGCAAAAAGCAAGAAGGCTTTGAAGAGCGTCTCTAAAACAAATTATTATTTCTAACATTTATTATTATTATTCTTTAACAAGAAGGGAAACGTTGAAGAGGAACTTTTTACTTTCTACATAGTGAGACCCCCATCTCTACAAAACCAATAGTAATTAGCTGGATGTGGTGGCGTGCACCTGCAGTCCCAGCTACTTGAGAGGCTGAGGTGGGAGGCTCAAGCCCTGGAGTTCAATGTTATAGTGAGGTATGATAATGCCACTGCACTCCAGCATGGGCAACAGAGAGAGACAGTATCTCTTACACACACACACACACACACACACGCACACACACACACACACACACACACACACAAAGGATGCCTGGAAAAGTTTGTCCTTGGATCTGGTTTCCATGTATTTGGAAAATAAATAAAAGTGAAAAGAATTGGTTTTTTGACTAGCGTTAGTTTGGAAATTGCAATAGACATTTCTCAAAATCCATTCTTTACAGAGGAGACAAGAAACATTTGAAATTCACTTTAGATTCTTTCTGATTAAGCAACATTTTCAGTAGAGAGAAGCATTTCTTTGTTTTGCTCACGTCCTTTGAGGTCTAAATAACTGCTGACTGCCCAGAAGTAGGTGTTAGGAGAACCAGTGCTGGCCTCTGGCCTTTGGAGCTAGACTTGTAGAACTCAGAGCCTCATCCTATGGTGTCTTCTCTGCTGGGCTTGATTTTAGGAGTAGTCAAATTGTTTCTCATTGCTCAAGGAAGCTTCTCCTTTTACCATCATGTTTACTGTTCTGTGGCACGTTTTACAATTAATTAACAAAATTGTTTTGGGGACTTTGCATCTGTTCATAATTTCTGCTTCTTTAAAACGGAGTGCATCCTATTTTGCTTCTCAATAAAAGGTATCTGTATTTTGGGTCAATTTTGGTCTGGGCTGGAGGCACACTCTCTAGACTTCAGCAGCACCAGCAGCTGGAAACAGCATAGATGTGATTTTCAAAAGTGCTCTCATTACTGTGTGGGGAGCTGGGGCCCAGGAAGAGCAGGCCAGGCTGGAGCAGGTACCTTCTAGTTTTAGCAATGCAGCCCTGAGGTGGTGTCTTGGCCTCAGGGAGGCCACCACTGCTTGCATGGGACAGCTGAAACCTGGTGTACGCCCTCTCCTGAATTTGATTGTGAAGAAACAGCAGACAAACCCAATAGAGAGAGATTCTACAAAATAAAGGCCTCCAGTCTTCCACAATGTCAAGATGAAGAAGCTCAAAGAAAGGAGGTAGAACTGTCCTGTGTGAAAGAAGATATAACAGATTTAACAACTAAGTGTGATGGACTGGATCCTGAATTGGGAAAAATTAACTGAACTAACTGGTCCCGAGCCATGGACTAGTACCCGTTTACCTGATGATAGGAAGTGGACTGTGCAGCAGGAGGTGAGCAGTGAGCTAAGAAATTATTTATTTATTTATTTATTTTGAGGTGGAGTCCCGCTTTGTCACTCAGGCTGCAGTGCAGTGGCATGATCTCGGCTCACTGCAACCTCCGCCTCCTGGGTTCAAGCAATTCCCTGCCTCAGCCTCCCAAGTAGCTGGGATTACAGGAGACAGCCACCATGCCTGGCTAATTTTTGTATTTTTAGTAGAGACGGGGTTTCAGCATCTTGGCCAGGCTGGTCTTGAACTCCTGACCTCGTGATCCATCCACCTCAGCCTCCCAAAGTGTTAGGATTACAGGTGTGAGCCATCACACCCGGCCCACATAGGACATTATAAAGACAATTGGAGAAACTGTAATATGAGCTGTATGTATGTGTGTGTATGGGTTTCCCTATAATTATATGACCTGGAGAAGGCTATACAACATGTTATCAACATTGGTTACCCGAGGTAAGGGTGGGGATGGGAAATTAAGAGAAAAATACGATAATTAAAAAAAATGCACACAGGATGAAAGTAGCATGTATGATATGATTCCATTTTTGTTAAATGATATGGATATGTGTATGTGTGTATATATCCATAAAATGAATTATAGAGATGGTCAACAAATCATTAATGATTGTTATTCCAAAGTGATGGGAATTTGAACTTTTACATTCTTCATATTTTTGTGTAGTGTAATTTTTTTTTAATGCACAGGTATTATTTTTATAAACACACTAAAAAGTAATATTTTTGTGTTAAAAAGCAAGAAAAAGTCACTCAGGGAACAAATATAAGAAAGCTTTGAGGGTGGGCATGGTGGCTCATGCCTGTAATCCCAGCATGGGATTGGGAGGCCGAGGCAGGCAGATCACCTGAGGTCGGGAGTTCGAGACCAGGCTGACCAGCATGGAGAAACCCTGTCTCTGCTAAAAATACAAAATTAGTCAGGCGTGGTGGTGCATGCCTGTGATCCCACCTACTCGGGAAGCTGAGGCAGGAGAATTGTTTGAACCTGGGAGGCAGAGGTTGCAGTGAACTGAGATCATGCCATGGCACTCCAGCCTGGGCAACAAGAGCAAAACTCTGTCTAAAAAAAGAAAGAGGGAAAGAAAGAAAGAAAGAGTTAGTTTTGAATAAAAGTTTTTCTGCTTTAAACTAATACTTTCTTATAGTACTGAGTTTATTATTATATTTGAAGCACCTTACATGTTCTCACACAAGATGTTCCCAGCTGTGCAGAGCACATGCTAAAGTGTGAGCTGACTCTCTGGATTGGAAGAAATGAAGGTGTCCGATTTTCTGAAGACTCTTGTTTGGTAAAGAAGCTTTAGCAGTTACTTCCTGCCATCATAGAGCTCTCTGATGACATCCCTTCTGGCGATTTCGGAGTTCTCCTAGGACTGTGACTCTCTGACCTGTACGTACCTTGACCACGTGAACTGCACACTCATTTTTGCCCTTGAAAGGCACATAAATCACGTCCTGTCCTGCATCTGAATGTCTTGCCTTTTCACAGTGGATAAGGCTATACTTCCTCATGGCTTCTTGAAAGTGTGCTGAGAACTAATGAGATGGGTTTGTGGAATGCTTTGAGCTGCTCAGATGAAAAGAACAATGCTCTAGCTTTGTAAATAACACAACCCCTATTATCAGTGAATCCACTGAGTCATGAGGACAGGGAGAGACCCACTAGAATCAAAGATACTAACAAACCAGGGAGGGCCAGCTTGTTGCTGTAAGTGCTAATGGCAGTGACAGCTGCGGTAGCTAAATGTGAAGAAGGTAGAGTAATGCTCCCAGAGGAGGTCTCAACTAATAACAGATGGGGAACTGGTGGATAAACTTCAGCTTCCTTGTCTCTCAGTTGGGATAACTCTGGTAGGTTTCACAACTTGGACTTCCCCAGAGTACCCTAGAGCAGGGATCCCCAAACCACGAGCCATGGACCAGTACCTGTCCACCTGCTGATGGGAAGTGGACTGTGCAGCAGGAGGTGAGCAGTGAGCAAGTGAGTGAAACTTTCTCTGTATTTACTGCTACTCCCCATTGCTTGCATTACTGCTTGAGCTCCACCTGCCTGAGCTCCGTCTACTATCAGATCAGCAGCGGCATTAGATTCTCACAGGAATGCAAACCCTCTTGTGAACTGAGCATGTGAGGGATCTAGATTGCTCGCTTCTTATGAGAATCTAATGCCTAATGATCTGTTACTGCCTCCCATCACCCCTACATACGGCCATCTAATTGCAGGAAAACAAGGTCAGGGCTCTCACCGATTCTACGTTATGGCGAGTTGTATAGTTGTTTCTTTACATATTACAGTGTAATAATCATAAAATACACAATCAATGTAACGCATTTGATTAATTCCCAAACCATGCCCCCATCCCTTCACCCTCCAGTTCGTGGAAAAATTGTCTTCCACAAAACTGGTCCTTGGTGCCGAAGAGGCTGGGGTCCGCTGCCCTAGAGGGTCTGAGTTTCAGAGGCCCACCGTGGTAACTTGCTTGATAGCACATGCTTTACTCATTTCTTTTTCCTTCCTGTCTCACTTCCTCACCCTCCTGCTGGTGTTTTCTGCAATCCCCCCCCAAATAAACTAACTGTGCTTGGATTCTTGTCAGTTCTACTCCAGCTAGAAACATCATGTATTTTCCCAATAATATACTTTTCTATAACCATCCCCATTTCCCTGAGAGACTAACCCTTTTATGTTTTTCCTGTCCAAACTGTCAAGCTCAGAGTTGCACTTTACTACAGCCTGGGCCTGAGATTTCTCTTCCCTTTGAAATCAAGATGATTTTCTCTATTCTACTCAGTTGTTGGTTCATCAGACTGTGTGCTCCTTCCATTGTGTGGGGGATGTAGGAAAGCTTGGGTCTGACATCCATGCCCGGCCCAGAGTCCTGACTCTGTTTCTTACTTACTGAAAAACCCTAGGCAAATCACCTAACTTCTCTGATCTTCAGTTTCCTTTTCTGCAAAATCAAGACAATAATCCCTGCCTCATCGGGTTATCCTCTGGATTTAATGAGAACCAGGAGATTGCCTAACACAAAAATACACTGGAGAAAAGATCATTATCTTTATAATACTGTTTTCTTGTATTATTGAATTTCTCACGTGCCTCCATCTTGTTTCCCAATCTTGACTGTCATTTCTCTGCCTCATTTACCTTCTTATCACACTGCCCTGCACATGATGGGCACTAAACATTCATTACCAATTTTCTAAAGCTTTAACGTGTTAAAAGAAAAACTTCAGCTAAATTCAATTTAAAATAGTTTATCTGAGCAAAGAATGATTCAGGATTTGGGCAGCCTGCTGAGCCAGGGCAGCCTCAGGGCAGCCGTGTGGTAGAAGAGAATTTATGGGCAGAAAAAGGAAAGTGACATATAGAAAGCGGAAATGAGGTACAGAAACAGCCAGATGGTTACAGCTCAGCATGTGTCTTATTTGAGCATAGTTCGAACAGTTGGCCACATTTGAGTGGCCAAAACTCAGTAATTGACATACGAGTAGATCACACTCTGTTTACATTTCCATTTAGCCTATAGTTCACAGTGTACAGAGAAACCTTTAGGCCAAACTTAAAACATGTAAGGAGGCAGCATTAGGTTAAACTCGATTTAACAAAAGTAGATCATGCACTCTTTCAATTCCAGACTCATTTTTTGATTATTTGTTATTGGTGTGTTATTGGCGAGGCATTCTCAAGGAATTTTTAGCAGGTCATTTGACTTTTCTGGGCTTCAGTGTCCTTGTATGCGAAATAAATATTTTGGTCTCTAATTCTAGATACGCTGACATCCCTCTAGCATTAAAGTTTGGAATCTATATATTCCCGGAAGGCAAGGATGGTGATTCTTCTTTCAGACTCCTCAACACCTAAACCAATGTTGGGTACAGAGCACGGCATGCAGAACTGATTCTGGTGCATGCAGAATCAATTCCAGATGCCTCCTGTGTCCTGTTTCTTCTTCTGTCTCTCCTTGGTCCATGCTCCACTCCAGCCAGACTGGTGTTCTTTGTACACCCCTAGAATTTTCCAGATTGTTCTGCCTTGAGGACTTGGTATTTGCTGTTTCTCATCATTCGATTCTCTCTCTGCCTGACCCATCTCTCCAGCCCATAACCTGCTTTGTTTTTTCATTCTTGTAATTGCTCTCTGAAATTGTCTTATTATTTAGTCATTTATTTGTTTATTCTCTCCACCTCTTCCCCAATCCCCAAATATAAGCTTCTATCTTGGATCTTTTTATATCACTGCTGCTAAAACAGTACTTAGCACAATCTAGGCTCTGAAATAGATAACTGTAAAATAAATAATGAACTCTACCATACCTTATACAGTAGGTTTTACAGTCGTCACTCAGTATCCTCAGGAGATTGGTTCCAAGATCACCTGCGTATACCTGAATCTGCACATACTCAGGTCCCTAAACAGGTGCCACAGAACTCACATATAGGAAGAGCCGGCCTTTGCCCTCTGTATACTCACATTTCCCATCCCAGGGATACTGTATTTTCCATCTGCATTTGGTTGAAAAAAAATCCGTGTCTAAGGGCATCCATGCTGTTCAAACCCATATTGTTCAAGGTCAACTGTAGTTGGTGAGGTGAATTCTATGGCTATCACACACCAGGTTCTAGTGAACGCCCTTAGTTGAGAGTAACCCATACAAGCGAATTAACTGCCAGAGGTCTTCGTATACGTGGAGGGGGAAGAAATAAGTAATCCCCAGGAAGACAACTGTAGACGATTGTATCAGCTTATTTAGAAATCTTATCAGCATATCTTATTTGCTGTGGAAAATTTAGGTAACATTTTAAAATTAATTCATTTCTTTTTATTATGGAAAATGTCAAACATAAACACGAGCAGATGTGGTATGTAAGAACAGCATAAGGGACCCTCTTGTACATTGTGGGGGATGCACTCCAGGGTGCCCCCTCACCCTAGTGTTCATGCCCTGTGTACTCCTCTCCCTTTGAGGGTGTGCAAAACATGCTTTCTGGTCAACAGAATGTACCCATTTGAAGTTGCCCCCGTGGGATTGCTTTATGTTATATAAAATTCTGCCTTGCTGGAGGTTCACTCTGGGGACTTTCCTTGTGGGCCCCATGCAAAAAGTGGCTGTGCTTGGAAAGCCCAAGTGACAATGAAGTCCAGGTAACCTCCAGGAATTGCAAGTTGCCTTCTTGGAGCTGAGGACAATCTCCAGTCTCTAGCCAGCAAGAAGCCAGGGCCCTTGGTCCTTCTGCTGCAAGTAAAGGAATTCTGCCTGTGCCCGGAGTGACAGTGGAAGCCAGTTCTCCAGTGAATGTGAATGCAGCCTGGGCAGCCCCCTGATGGCAGGTGTGAGACTCCAAGTGGAGGACTGAGTGTACCTGGACACCTGATCCACAAAAACTGTGAGAAAAATCTGTCTTGTTTTAAGGCCACTAAGTTTGTGGTAGTTTGCAGCAATAAATAATTAAGTATACACCACCCAAGGTCAACTATTTTTAACAGTTTCCGATTGTTTCATTTACAATCCCACATCTGGGGCTGGGAGGGTAGGAGGAGAGGAGTGAATGGGCTGGTGTGTTTTAAAGCACACTTCAGACTTTATATTATTTCACTGGCAAATACTTTAGTACATATCTCTAAGAGATAACGAAGGACTTTTTAAAAGCCTAACCACAATGCCAAAAAAATTAGGTTTAATTGAGAACAAGAGTGGGAATCTTTTTAATGCCATCAAATCAATGGATCTGTTACATTAATTGGACATCCACAGAAAAGGTGCTCGCAATAAATAGAATAAGACCCCGTTGATCTCATTAGCTAAAGGAGAGGAAAGCGTATGAGAGCTTTCACTTGAAATGTCTGAAGCTTTCCAGTTGGTTTTTAAAAAATAGTCCAGCCACAAAGTACTTAATTGTCCCTGTAATATGCTTGGCTCTCATACATTATCTAAAATAATTCAAACCCAATTATGACTGTGTGCTTAAGATCCATTTTCCCTAGACCCTAACCTGCTTTGGAATGGACCCCTGTAAATTTCATTTTTATTCAAAACTCCTTGTAATCTAAGGTCATATTCTAATTTCTATTCCCACCACCTTTTCCTTACTACAGGAAGCTCCTCCCAACTGGCCTTCTTGGATAAGCCAATCTCATCTCCCTTCGACACTGCTCACTGAGGCATGCTTTGTAAGGGATATGCTAGGGATCTGGGTTCAATGCCATCTCTATCACTTGGGAGCTTTGTGATATTTGGCCAGTAGTTAAGCTTTCTCTAAGCTGGAGACAATAATGTCACTCATGATTCTGGGGGATATTAGACGAAGAATATGTGTAACGTGCAAAATGCCCGGTACAGAGAAGGCACCGTTCCCCAAAACCCTCTTTGTTGGCTCCCATTTCTCACCACCGAGCCCCAGAACGCCCGGCACCACACCTCTCCCGCCCTTGTCGCGGGGGATGCCGGGACTCGTAGTTTCTAAAGCCCGAGCCGTGCTTCCTCTAGGCGCCGGCCGGCGGGAGGAAGAACTACACATCCCAGTGGGGTGTGAAAGGAAAGCAGGGCTCGGAAAACCGTGCGTTCCTGCCCAGCTGCCTTCGCTTTCCGCGGCCCCGGGGCTGTGCCCACCCCTGCGGGGGCTCGGACCCGCGACAAAGCCCGAGAGGCGCTAGCGAGCAGTCACCCCCGGCTCCGGCCGTCCCAGGGCCGCGCCGGCAGCTCCTTCTGGACTGATCGGCTGGGAAATAGGGAGGCGCGGGCGGGAGAGGAGAAGCGCGCGATTCCTCCGCTGCTTAGAGGGCTCCTCGGGGGAATGGAGGGAGAAATAAAACGAGCAGTTGTGATCATCTGTGGGGAGAAGTGGAGACCGAAAGGGCTGGGCGGCAGCAACCCAGAACCTACCCTGCAAGAGGCTTCTACTCTGGGAGGGAGGCCGGGGCCGGAGGGGACCCTGACCGCTTCCTCCGCCCTTCTCTCTCGGCCCGGAAGCCGGCCGAGCCGGGCCCCGAGACCCTCGCCCGCAGCCGGGTCCGGGAGTCAGGCCGGCCTCGGGCCGCCTCTCCCCATTCTGGCACCCGGCACCCCCCACCCCATTCCTCGGGCATCAGCAGAGTCTCTCGGCGACTCCACCGCGCGCCCAGCGGGGGAGGAGGATGGGGGGCGCAGGCCGGGGAGGGTCACCTCTGCGCCGCGGTTCCTCAGGTCCCGGGGAGTCGCCAGGACCTGCTTGCCAGTGGCCGTGGGAATGAGCGTGTCCCGAGGCGGCAGCTGCTGCGGGAGATAAACCCGGGAGAAACCGCAAGAGAGACTGAAGTTGGTCAAAAGCGCACTGCGCGGCGCCCGACCCCATCCCTTCTCGGCCGATGCCACCGGGAGCCCCTGCGCCTGCCCCCGGGGCCGTGCCAGGCCCGGTCCGGCCCACAGCCCAGGGCGCCCGCCCGTGGAGACCGGGGCGGGGACCCAGCGGCGCCGGTGCCCCGGCTTCGCGGGAGAGGAGGAGGAGGAGGAGCAGGAGGAGGAGCTGCGGGTGAGGCGCGGCCACCGCCCACCCAGCCTGGAGTAGGCGGATCCACTCCGAGCGCCGCGCGCGCGCCGGGGCTGAGCCTTGCAAACAAGTGTCTGTGCGGTGTCCCCGCGGTCCTCCTCGCGCCGGGGCTGCTTCCTCTGGGCAGGAGGGAGCCAGGGAGCCCTCGCCGCGCGGCCCGCGCATCCCCACGCGGGGCCCGCGGACTCGACTCGGCTGCCAGGCGCAGCGACAGCAGGTCGCGGTGCGAGCGGCGCCAGGGCTCTCGCCGAGCCGCTCCTGACAGAAAAACGTGCGTGGCTGTCCCCACCCCTGGGAGGGGTTGCCGGTGCCGCGCGCGGCCGCCCAGTCGCCAGCGCTCTCTCCTGGGAGGATCCACCGCCGGAGGAAGGAGTGGACCCAACCTGGCCGCGGCTCAGAAGTGGCTCCCGAGGAAGCCGGCGCCGGGGCCGCCGCCTCGTGTCCCCTTGGGGTTTAACGCTCTGGGGTCGGCGGGCCAGAGCCGAGGCGCTGCCGGGGAGCTAGGGGCTAAGGGGCCGAGCGGGCGGCCGCGCGAGGGGGCGGGCGCTCGGCGACCCGGGGGCCGGCCGGGCTAAGCCCCGCTCCCCTGGACACGGGCTGGAAGCGACGGAGGAGCGCTGCCGAGGGCTGCCGGCCAGCGCCGTCCCCCCCGAGCGGGGCTTCTGCTATGACAGTTGGGCTCCCCGGAGGGTTAACCTGGGTGTCCTCGGCAAAGTTGTCGCCGAGCCGGGAGCCCGTGTAGGGGCCGCGGCGCCGCGGCTCGGGGGGCGGCCGGGCGGCCGGCGGCGGTCGTGGCTCGGCGGGGCCCGCGCGGCCGGGGGGCTCCTGGGGGTGTGCGCCCCCAGCCGGCTGCCCTCGTGGATGCCTCCCGGCGGCGGCGGGCCCATGAAAGACTGCGAGTACAGCCAGATCAGCACCCACAGCTCCTCCCCCATGGAGTCGCCCCACAAGAAGAAGAAAATCGCGGCCCGGAGGAAATGGGAGGTGTTCCCGGGAAGAAACAAGTTCTTCTGCAACGGGAGGATCATGATGGCCCGGCAGACGGGCGTCTTCTACCTGACGCTCGTCCTCATACTGGTCACTAGCGGACTCTTCTTCGCCTTCGAGTAAGTGGTGGCGACCGCTCCCCCGACGCCGCGCTCCCCTCGCCTCCCTTGTCCTCTGCCCCTCCCCAGGCTGCTTTCGTTTTCTAGAAGCTTTATCTACTGTAAATTGTTATATAATGCCAGCCCAAGCTCCCTCTTTTTTCTTTTAAAGGTCTGATTGCTTTTGGGGCCCCAAAGAGACCGCCATTCTGGGCCGGGCTTCTGGGAGCAGTGAGGGAAGGGGGCCACTTGGAAGGCCCCCTTCCACCCCTGCCTTGCTGCTCCAGGTAGCGGGTGGGACCCAGCAGGTGGGGCCACCGGTCCCTGATCCCTGGCATTCTCTCTACCGAGTTTGGGGACCCAGCAAATCAGCCCAGATGCAGCCTGGGGTGGGATGCGATAGATTTCTAAGTTGGGGATACACAGAACTGACTTTTTCCTCCCTTTCTGACAAGATATAGGGCATCTTCTTAAGCTCAGTTGACTAAATCTCCCATGCAGCTCCGACGAATAATTGAGGAATCTTGGTTATTTCAGGTTTCAAAGTGTTGGCCACTTAGTGTGCCCTGGATAGATCATTTCATCCTCTAGTCTCCTACATGTTCACTCTTGATGACAATTTCTGATTTGCCATGAGGTTTCTAAGCTCTTCACTTTCAAAAAGATTGCAATAAAAAGTGTTCAAAACAATTTGGGAGCATGCGAAAGGAGACCTTACGTCTGTTAAGGAAGTGTATGACACTGCGTGACAACTTCTGATTCCAGAAACAGTCTGGCCTTTAGGGATTATATCTGGGGGAAAGAAAAGTACATGCAAGTCCTCACTGTTTTCAGGAAAATCAAATTGGCCAGTAGCAACTGTCCTCCTGCCAACTAATGAAAGGTCTTCTTATTTATTAACAGTGATTAGACAAAGCAGTTAAACCACATTCCAAATCAATTTCAGTTGCTCTTTTTGAGTCCAGCATTGAATGCAACTCCTTATGTAAGTCGCAGTATCCTATGCTCAATGAAAGGTGGAATTACTTTTCCCCCCCAGAATTTAAAAAAAGCAATATATTTATAGGGAGTTCTTCTCTGGGCTTCCTATATCCTGGTTATTATTGAGCATGATACTCCTTCAGTCTCCACCTCCTCCTGTTGGGTAGGCTTAATTAAAACCTTTCGAATTTATTTACTTTTGTTTCTGATTAGTATTAATAGGCTCTAATTTCGTGCCTGGATTTTGCCCTTCCAAATGCTGTCTCAACTGGAAATAAATGATCTCTTGACAATGTAATACTTGTCACTCAAAGCCCTTTGACTCTAAGGAGAAACGTTTTGTGTCTGAACCCTGTGCTCTGAGAACAGGCAATGAGAAAGATTTCAGATTTAGGTGAATTCCCCCCTTCCCAGTCCTTCTCTCACACAACTCCTTTCCTCCATTTCTAATGGTGTGTGCAGTTCCTGGGTGCCTTCTTGATGTTTAGGTTTTGTGTCTGTTTGACACTAGTAGGTAGAGTCAGTGGAGGGACCTGTGGACCGGAGGGAAAGCATGTGCACAGGCATTGAGAGTGGCAGGGAGACACACTCAGGCTGCTGTTGCTCCCATGGGCCCTCATTGAGAGCAGCCTCTTATCCTTCCAGACCCTGGAAACTGGAAGAAGGGGCACAGAGGTTGCCCATGAGTTTACGTTATCGGTTAGGATCAACACTGGCACTGGAACAATGATGCCATGTGGTTTAACAGAAATGCTGTCTCTCTAATGGTGGACTCGTTACAGGTGGTCCTCTAGTTGCAGAGTATTAACAGTGTTCCTAATGTTAAAAAAAAAAAAATCTCAAACAGATCCGAATCGGCACTTTTGCTCTTTTTAGTGATTTTAACTGTGGAGAACATGGGTTAATTTTGTGATTCTGTTGCAGAGCTTCAGCCACAGGTGTGCTTCGTTGAAGATGATGAATATTTCATATTCTGTATATACCTAAATCCGCACTGTATGGTTAGGGATTCCCCCAGTTATTACTTAACATCTTTTATTTCTACATTCAAACATAGCTTCTAGCCAAACCATCATGAATTCATTTTCATTTCTTGATCTTGGCATGTGTTTTTCCAAGAGTTCCCGAAAGTCCTCAACTGGCAGGTTGTTACGGATCTTACTCTGCGTCAGTGTTGTGTTAACTGGTGACTGTAGGAGTAAACGTGTGCACTGGGATTTTATTAGCTACTATTTGCAGCATCTCTTTTATGTCAGCTCTGTGGGAGTGTATGCGTGTATATGTGTGTGTGTTTGGTCTCCATGGGTGTTGCTTCAACTAGGCAGTTTGACATTTCAAGAAAACAAGAGGCCCATCCTGTTGCCTCTGTTCAGAAAAATCAGAGGCTGTTCAAGCTCTAGAATATTATGGTTTAGCTGAGAATATTTGTTACTGCATTGTTTTCAAGTTCTTTATTCATAAATTAAATAACCAAATTAACCAAATTAATTTGCTAGAGACCAAAGAACCAGTTAACCCCATACAGAGGAACAAAATACCAACAGGACAATCCTAAGCAAGATCCAGAGGAAATGCCAGTACTGCCTGCCCCTGGCCTGCCTTTCTCCTGCCTTCCTCTAGTTACTTATGGGACACATACCATGTGGTGTCCCCTATTTTGATTGTTTAATTTCATGTCTAGATAGCTTTTTAAAAATTTTTTATTTATTATTTTTTATAGAGATGGAGTCTGCTTATGTTCCCAGGCTGGTCTTGAACTTCTGGCTTCAAGTGATCCTCCCGCCTTGGCCTCCCGAAGTGCTGGGATTATAGGTGTGAGCCACCACACCTGGCCATCATGTCTACATAGCTTTTTATTGGAAACAGAGTCTCACTCTGTTGCCCAGGCTGGAGTGCAGGGGCACAAACATGGCTTGCTGTATCCTCGATCTCCTGGGCTCAAGTGATCTTACCATCTCAGCCTCCTTGGTAACTGGAACTGCAGGCGTGCACCACCACACCCGGCCAAGCTTTGTATTTTTTTTATAGAGACATAGGGGTCTCACCGTGTTGCTCAGGCTGGTCTTGAACTCCTGGACTTAAGTGATCCTCCCGCCTTGGCCTCCCGAAGGGCTGGGATTATATGTGTGAGCCACTGCGTCTGGCCATCATGTCTAGATAGCTTTTTATTAGAGACAGAATCTCACTCTGTTGTCCAGGCTATAGTGCAGTGGTACAATCACGGCTCATTGTAGCCTCAACCGCCCAGACTCAAGCGATTCTCCCATCTCAACCTCCTTAGTAACTGGCAGGCGTGCACTACCTTGTCTGTCTAAGTTTTGTATTTTTTGTAGAGACGTGGTGGTGTTACTGTGTTGCTTAGGCTAGTCTCAAACTCCTGAGCTCAAGTGATCCTCCTGCCTTGACCTCCCAAAGTAATGAAATTATAGGCGTGAGTCACCGCACCTGGCTCTCATGTCTAGATAGCTTTTAATGTTAGTAAAATTCATTGTCAAACATTAGAATTGTGTTTTCCCAGGTACACAAAAGCAAATAAAATGTGTGACAAGAAAAATGAATAACTTAGTCACTTAGTTTGAGTCTTCCCTCGTCTGCAGTTCTTCTCTCATCCCAGCTCTCATTTCTGACCTTGAACAGACGGACAACAAAGTTTGTCCAAGAGAAATGAACTTACTGGAGCTCAGCAGCAGGTGTTGATACAGTCTTCAACCCTTGGAGAAAGGCAGGGTAGAAATGAATTATTCCCACATCAAAGATGAAGTGACAGAGGCTTGGTGAGGTTAAATAGTCACCTCCCGTCGCGCAGCTGATTTGTGGGAAGGCTTCTGGCTGCAAAGCCAGTGCTCTTTATGTCTGACCGTGCTGCTCCTGCTTCACGGTTAAAAGCGTGGATTTTGGAAGGACAGACCCTAAGATTGTTACTAGCACTATAAACCCAGGTAAATGGTTTGTCTTTTTTAAGCCTTAGATTCCTAATCTGCAAACTGAGATTAATAATAATCTACATTTAAATGATGGGAAGATTAAATGGGAAAAATATGTTCTGCACAGTATACAGTATAATATGTATACAGTACAGTATATGATATACTGTGTACCAGTGTCTGGTACATAGCAAGTACTCAATAAATGGTACATGTTATTAGAGTAAACCTTAGAAGTAGCCCCCCAAAGCCTCTGGTCACCTTTTCTGAGAGCATTTTGAAGAAGGGAACATGTAGGTTAATAAGCAACTGTGACTGTGAAAAAACTCAGAACTGTGCAGTCTGCTGTTAAAGACTTGGCCAGGTGCAGTGCTCACGCCTTTAATCCTACCACTTTGGGAGGCTGAGGCAGGAGGATCCCTGGAACCCAAGAGTTTGAGACCAGCTGGGCAACATAGAGAGACCCCATCTCTAAGTTTTATTTAAATAAGAGTTAAAATATAAAAATAAAATAAATACCTTTATTTGAGTCCAAGGAGCCTCTGTGAAGCTATGGTTTTGCTGTTACCCCTTTAGAATGGGAGTCCTTCAGGGATGTCTGGGGACCTGTTCTTTTTTTTTTTTTGAGACAGAGTCCTCCTCTGTAGCCCAGGCTGGAGTGCAGTGACACGATCTTGGCTCACTGCAACTTCTGCCTCCTGGGTTCAAGCAATTCTCCTGCCTCAGCCTTCCAAGTAGCTGGGACTACAGGCATGTGCCACCACACCTGGCTAATTTTTGTCTTTTTACCAGAGATGGGGTTTTACAGTGTTAGCCAGGATGGTCTCAATCTCCTGACCTCTTGATCCACCCTCCTCAGCCTCCCAAAGTGCTGGGATTACAGGCCTGAGCCACCGTGCCCAGCTGGAGACCTGTTCTTATCCAGACTGGATTTCATATTAGTTTTTGAAGACACCATCCGAGAACAATGAAGACAGTACAGAAAGCTACTAGAAGCAAGCAGATGCAATACTGTACTCTTTCTCAAGCAGGGAAGGACTGCTTATCTGTTGGCATCTTTGTGCACCGTATGGAGTACTGATGAAAAGTGGCAGCATTTCATAGCTTAGGGGAGGTGGGGAGGTGGGGAGCTGACTGCAGTGCTATCCAGACATCTCACCCTCCTTGCAGCCATTAAGAGTCTCATCAAAGGCTGTCTATGCAATGTCATCATTCTCACATTCCCAGAAGTAGAATTTGAAAAGATCAGTGAACATTAACAATGTCTTCTTCTCCCTGACATATACACACATACAGCCTGCTTTTGTTTATATTTGTATTTTTTATTTGTTTATAGTTATATTTTTAAAATAAAATGTCTTTGGTCCTGAAATATTAAACTTTCATAGACTTGCTCACTGGGGCAGAACGAAGGAAACAAGCAGGGAGGCTGGGTGAGGTTCATCTTTTCAGCAGCATCATATGAGGTGAGGATGGTCTGCTTAGATCTGGGGCCTGACTGTGTCTCCCCATTCTACAGTGTCACCACAGACAAGTTTCCTGGGGCTCAGACTTGAGAATGTGGGGACATTCTCAGATTTCTCATCACTAGAAGTCCATTGATGGTTTTTAAAAAAAACCTCTCTTTCTCTCTTTTCCTCCCTCCTTCCTTCCCTTCTTTTTAAATCTAGCTAATCCCTCCTGAAATAAATGATGAATAATTGGGAGTCAATGGAACTGGGATCATATTTGCCTTGAAGATGCAACTTGGGGCTGTCCTCTGCAAATAAACGTGTCATTTCCAAGAACAATGTCTCTATTCTAGATGGGCAACTTTTACTTTCTAGTAGAGGGTGCTGCCTTTATAACATAGAATGACTCCATCTTTTCTTACCACCTCCCGACCATGCAAAGCTGCATCAACCTCTCCACCATCACAGAAAACATCTGCAGAGGGTCCCATCTGTTTTTTCCAAGTGCTTGCCATGCTGTGCATCATAGAATACCATGGGGTTGATTCAGACAATACATGACCCTCAGGACCTTACCACAGAACCGTTCCTGGGAACATAGTACATGGAGCCAAGGACATTTATTTATTTATTTATTTATTTATTTTTTACGTTAAAATGAATTTATTCTGTTATAAGTGAGGTTACTCAGTTACATTTCATCTATATCTTCACATCCATCTTTCCAATGTTCTGTTAGTCTTCTCGATATTTTTATTTTTTTTCCCATTTATTTTATTGCATTTTAGGTTTTGGGGTACATGTGAGGAACATGCAAGATTGTTGCATAGGTACACACGTGGCGGTGTGATTTGCTGCCTTCCTCCCCATCACCTAGCTGCCTTCCTCCCCATCACCTACATCTGGCATCTCTCCCCTTGCTATCTCTCCCCAGCGCCCCAGCCCCCACCGTCCCTCCCCTATTTCCCCCGACTGACCCCAGTGTGTAGTGCTCCCCTCCTTGTGTCCATGTGTTCTCATTGTTCAACACCCACCTATGAGTGAGAACAGGCGGTGTTTGATCTTCTGCTGTTCTGTCAGTTTGCTGAGAATGATAGTTTCCAGGCTCATACATGTCCCTACAAAGGACACAAACTCATCGTTTTTGATGGCTGCATAATATTCTGTGGTGTATATGTGCCACATTTTCCCTGTCCAGTCTATCATCGATGGGCATTTGGGTTGGTTCCAGGTCTTTGCTATTGTAAACAGTGCTGCAATGAACATTCGTGTGCACGTGTCCTTATAGTAGAACGATTTATAATCCTTTGGATATATACCCAGTAATGGGATTGCTGGGTCAAATGGAATTTCTATTTCTAGGTCCTTGAGGAATCGCCACACTGTCTTCCACA
The DNA here is from genome assembly GCF_009761245.1 of Sapajus apella. Lineage (NCBI taxonomy): Eukaryota > Metazoa > Chordata > Mammalia > Primates > Cebidae > Sapajus > Sapajus apella. The sequence goes on along the minus strand of NW_022437022.1, from coordinate 9,404,593 downwards.
ATGGTTGAACTAATTTACACTCCCACCAACAGTGTAAAAGTGTTCCTATTTCTCCACATCCTCTCCAGCATCTGTTGTCTCCAGATTTTTTAATGATCGCCATTCTAACTGGCTTGAGATGGTATCTCAATGTAGTTTTGATTTGCATTTCTCTGATGACCAGTGATGATGAGCATTTTTTCATACGTTTGTTGGCCTCATGTATGTCTTCTTTTGTAAAGTATCTGTTCATATCCTTTGCCCACTTTTGAATGGGCTTGTTAGTTTTTTTCTTGTAAATCTGTTTTAGCTCTTTGTAAATTCTGGATATCAGCCCTTTGTCAGATGGGTAAACTGCAAAAATTTTTTCCCATTCTGTTGGTTGCCGATTCACCCTAATGACTGTTTCTTTTGCTGTGCAGAAGCTGTGGAGTTTGATTAGGTCCCATTTGTCTATTTTGGAGCCAAGGACATTTATAACCCACTGTGGTTCCACAAGAACTTTAGGTGACTTCAAAACCTTATTAATGATCTGTTGACATGAAAGCACTAACTCATTCATTTGTGTACAAGATCAACACATGTCAGTTCCTAGAGGATAGGAACTTGCTTTGTTCATGCCATATCCCCAGGACTTACAATAGTACCTGGTCCATAGCAAACTCTCAGTAAATATCTGCTGTTTAATGAAGTAATGATAATACTGAAACACTTTGGAAAACACCTTTCTTTTTTTTTTTTTTTTTTTTTTTTTTTTTGAGACAGAGTCT